>NW_026067937.1:19560743-19863909 GCF_014885135.2 Alexandromys fortis | reverse complement strand
GAAGAAGAAGAAGAAGAAGAGAGAGAGAGAGAGAGAGAGAGAGAGAGAGAGAGAGAGAGAGAGAGAAAGTGAAAAAGGTTCTGGAATAAACTGCAGTGAGAAGAGCTCCGGTGGTCACGTCATCCTTGCGGGACGAGGGTGGCCATGACACCCATGGACTTCCAAATGCTCCTGTGCGCATGCAGACAGGCACACACCTGGAGTTACAGCGGGGAATGAATTCCACTCCCGAAAACATGTGTTAAGAAGCAGAGCAATGAAGTCAGACCCAGATGGAATTCCAACTCATCCAGACTATCTGATGAATGAGAAAAACAAAGGCCAGAGAAGAGGAGCCATGTCCTGTGGTCGCGAGGGCATCTCCAGGGCCGCGCTGGCCTCCAGTGTGCATGCCACCTCTCTCTAGTATGATGTGAGGAGTGAGTCCCTACACAGCACCCCTCCTTGAGGGTGGTATCCCCCTCAGGAGATAGCTACAACACCCTGGATCTTAAGGGTCTTGAGAATACCAGTGGACTGGGGCGATGGCTCAGCCATCAAGGTACTAACCACACTACACAAGGCCCGGGTTCCGCCCGTATTCTCACACATGAACATCCACATGAACACACACACACACACACAAACTCACTTCTGTGACTCTGGAGACCCCAAAGCTGTGGGTTCACTATGGGACTCGGTCATCACAGGTCCTGGGTCTCCTGTCCCTCTGCAGGCTTTCAGCTAAGTGGCCATCTCCTGCAGCTGATCATCCTCAGGTACACAGACGAGAGCCTCCAGCTGGGCTTTGATGACTACCTCAACTGCCTGGTGCGGCTGGAGAACGCAAGCCGTGAGTGTGCGGGGGAGGGGTAGTGAGTGTGCAGGGGAGTAGTGAATGTGCAGGGGACCATGTGTGTGCAGGGGAATAGTGAGTGTGCAGGGGACCATGAGTGTGCAAGGGAGCCAAAAGTGGACAGGGGAGCTGAAAGTGTCCTTGGACCCCTGGGGGCATGCAGTGCCCAGCTCCGGGTCTCCAGCCCTCATCTATGGGTATATAAGAAAGAACCCGGGAGCCGGGCGGTGGTGGGCGCACGCCTTTAATCCCAGCACTTGGGAGGCAGAGGCAGGTGGATCTTTGTGAGTTCGAGACCAGCCTAGTCTTCAGCGCTAGTTCCAGGACAGGCTCCAAAGCTACAGAGAAACCCTGTCTCGAAAAACAAAAAACAAAAAACAAAAAAAAAGAAAGAAAGAAAGAAAGAAAGAAAGAAAGAAAGAAAGAAAGAAAGAAAGAACGAACGAACCCGGGGAAAATATGGTAGATCTAGGACACAGAGGGGCACCGTGGGGTCTGTGAAGATAACTGTGCTCTGTCCTCAGCTGAGAGATGGAATATGAGTGGCTGTAGGAGACTATGTCCTGTGGCTGCCATTTGTCACACACCTACAGGTTGCTAAGGGCTGTAAGCAGGCAGGGCTCATGCCACTTACTGAGGAAAGGCCCCATTTCAGATCGAGTCTCCTCATAGAACATTGCCCCTCACCTGCTGCTGTCCCTCCGAAAGCCTAGACACAGACTCGATCATTTTACCAGAGAGTAGGAAGGCCTGTGTATACGTACTCTAAAGAGGTGGTTCATTGTCATACTCTCCCCCTACGAATATCCCTGGAGAGTGGCCAGTGTGTCCAGGGCGGCTCAGCCATCCTCTGTCCCTTCTGCTGCAAACAAACATAAAGCCAATCCTTGTGGCTTTATAATCACCATGCATTTTACACCCCTGGAAAAAAAATCTTAGCTAATCTTCACCACTATGGGTTGCCCAGTCCATAGTGAAGTGTCCAGGGTAGTGAAAGAACGTCACCATTGCTTGGTAGACTCAGCATCCAAACAGGTCCATACTGCATCTGTGGAGTCTCCCTTCTCTCCTTGCTGCTCTGGGACAGCCCTCCTCCTCCTCCTCGTTAATCAACGTTTGGCTGTATCTCTTCTGGAATGGGAGCCTGGCTTCCAGAGAAGACAGTCATTTCTCAGGTCTCTTGGGCCAGGACTTGAAGCCCGTTGAAGCCCCTTGGACGGTCTCCACCTTGCCAGGCAGGGAATTTGATCTCCATTAGAGGGCGCAGCTACCCACAGACTTTCCAGTGGTCCAGGAACCCTTAAACCTGTCCAGGGTCTTGTCTCCATCCAATGTGACACTCCCTCCCTTCCACCAGGGGTGTTCCAGGCTCTCAGGATAAAGAACAAAGACATCATCTGTCTCAACATAAACGAGGTACGGCCAAGCGGACCCCAGCTAGGGCCCGGCAGAGTACGAACACTCTGTAATCCTTACCCCAAACCCCCGGCAGGGCTAGCACTCACACTGGGCGATTACAGCGTAGAGGCTGGTGTTTCCGTTGGCTCGGCAGTCGGTAGGACCTGTGCTGCAATCCTTTGAGCTGTGGGTGTCTTTGTTGCACTCGCATCCGCTCATGCTTTGCCCAGGGAAGCAAGCACACGTGGAGGAAACAGAACATTCCATGCAAATGTGAGCAAGCCTGGGTGGAAGAAAGGAAACACTTCCGGCTGCTTCTGTAGCGGTCCACTTTCTCACAAAGAGCCTGAGCTGTCTGCCTGCTTCTCTTTCCCTCAGCTCCACTGTGGATTTTCACCTTTATCTGAAAGAGGGAGGGTCACCAAAAAGCAAGCTGCCCTGCCCAGGAGGTCTCTGGGAGGCTGCCCCCTTCAACACAGAGAAAATATTGTCATCTCTCTGTTCTCAAAGTTCATCTAGCCTTTAAAAAAAGATTCACCTGGCTGGGGAGATAACTGTGTGCGAAGTGCCTGCTGTACAAACAAGAGGACCCAAGTTGGAGCGCCCCCTCCCGCGCCCCCATAATCATGTAAAAAGTCGCCTTTGGTAGCACATTCTGTAATCCAAGCACTAGGGCCTGAGGCAGGTGGATCTCTGGGGCTCATTGGTCAGTATGGGCAACTAGTGAGCTCCAAGTTCAATGAGAGACCCTGTCTCAAAATATAAGGTAGGAAGGAGAATGCCTGATATCAACTGTAGGCATGCCTACATACATGAAATAATTATATATTTTAATTTATATAAATCAAAACACACCTGCCAAATTTGTTTTAATTTAAATATTTTTAAAAAATGGTTTCATGTTGAGTCAGAAGTCCAAATTTGTAGGGAGAATGATCAGCAGAGGACATGTGACATAAACTGAGGCTACTCCCGTGCTAGACCAGACTTGGAAGGGTAAGCCCTCGTCTCTCTCTCTCTTTCCAGTTCATCGCCTTGACCATGAACATCTGAGATTGCACCGGGACGCCGTCTGTCCTTCCGATACTCACCTTCTAGACCATGAGAGTCAGGATGGTTATTGGAAGGCCATTGTCCCCACTGCTCTCTCCCTGCCTCACACCACCCCCTCCCCTCTCCACGGTGATCTAGAAGAATCTAAAGGAATTGGCTGTGTTTTCTGATTCTGATATTTTCTGTAAAATCATTTCTTCACAAGAAGCAACGGTGCCACTGTGCCATGCATACACGTATAGCTATGTGTAGGTGCGCATGCGTGCAGCTGCCCTCAGGAGCCAGAAGATCCTCTCAAGCTGAAGTCGTAGGCGGTTGGGAGCTGGGCGGCCGGGGTGCTAGAGACCTGGGTCCCCTGCAAGAGCAGCACGGGCTCTTGCCTGCCAAGCCCTCTCTTCAGCCATCCCACCCTGGGTTTTGGCTTGTTTCGGGTTGTATTTGGTTTTTGTTTGTGAGGCAGGGTCTTTCATCTGAAACCCACCAGATGGGATAGGTTGGCTGGCCAGTGAGTCCTAGGGATCTCTCTGTTTCACACCACCAACTTTGCCTTTTTAAAAGGAGGCTTCTGAGGATTAAACGTAGATGCTCTGGCTTGAGAGGCAAGCACTTTACCTGCTAAGCCCCTCCCGGCCTTTTCATTCTAACTTTTAAGAGCATTTGTAACTTACTTATTAAATGAGATGTATGTGTGTAACAAGGTGCAGGTGAGTGCAGGTGCCTGAGCGGTCAGGGTGCTGGATTCCCTGCAGCTGGAATGGATTATAGGCATCTGGGAACTGCCTGAGGTGCATGCTGGGAACTGCACTCTTTTAAAGACAAAGTCTCACCTATGCAGCTCTGGCTGGTCTCAAACTCAGAGATCCACCTGCCTCTGCCTCCGCAGTGCTGGAATTAAAGGTGTGCCCCCAGACCTGGCCAGCCCTTTTAATTGTTCTTAACCCATGAGCCATCTTTCCAGCCATCACTACCTAAACATTTTTTTTCTCTCCATTTGGAGAAATGACTCGGTGGTTAAGAGCAAGAACTGCTCATGTCAAAGACTGAAGTCGAAGTCTCCACGCTCACAAGGGGGCTTCACAGTCACCCGCCATCAATGTCTGCTCCTCAGAGTGGTTTCTAGGCTTGACCCCATCACAGCCCTGTCGTCAGACCAAAAGAACACACACACGAGGCATAGAAACTGTCTCTAAAGGTTCTTAGACTTTTTTCCTCTGGGCACTGCCTGGCGCAATATATAGAACCAACCCCTGGTATTTGAAATTTGAAGTTGGCTCCAAACTCCCCCAAATCCTATCCACTGAGAGGCCAGGGTTTGAGAAAAACAGGGCATGTGACTTGGGCAATAGTACCAAGTTCACTGGTGCCAGCCCAATTCTGGGCCCTGGATCTTTGGTGAGAACAAGGCGTCATTCTACCGAGAGCCAAGAGTGCCTGCCAACTGCCAGGGTGAAGGTTACCCACCACCACAGCTGTGAATCGGTAGTAGGTTGTGCTGGCTACCAGTGTGACGTGGGCATGTTCCCAGCCCTTGAGCTTTTCAGAATGGAGAAAGAGAAGGAGAGGAGAGAGCTCAAAAGACTTTCAAGGCACATGAAGTGCATTGGAACACTCCTAGGGACAAAGCCAGGTTCATTGTCTGCAGGGGAAGCTTTGTTCCTTCCAATGAGAGGGAACATCCAGAGAGGCACTGGTGCCTCTGGGAGCAAATACAAGATAGCATAACAGAAGCAGCTTTAAACCAGTGCTTCTGTGCTCTCTGAGACCTCGGCCATGCCACTCTGAAGTCTTCAAGCACCAAGGCTTGAAGGCCAAGCCAGGGGGAGTCTCCTGGTCTAACCGAGTGATGGAGATACTGGGAAGAAGGGGGAGAGAATTGCCTCCCCCCCTCCCTGACAGCTCAGAGAACTGACTAGGGAAGATGTCTAAAAAGGTATCACACACAGAACCTGGCTTCCAGAAGCTTCTCAACTCTCTCCTTCCCATCACAATCGGCCATTTTAGGTGTTAGCAGATTTTATTCACTATATGGACTTGGTTCTCTTGCCCCCCAGAGTCTACCTCCTGCATTGTGGGTTTTATCCCCATGGTCGTTTCCCATCACTCTTCATCAGGGCGGCGCCAGCCACTTGAAACGGGGGCGTCAGTGAGATCCATGTGAGATCTACAGTCACAGCCCCCGGTCAAGTCCCCTCTGTGACACTGATTCTTTTCACGCCCTGGCTGTCGCCTGCCTCCAGCCCCTCTCTCTGGTCCCCTTGGTGCATTCACCTGCCTCTGCCCAGGTTTCCTGGGGGTTCCTCTCAGCCCCTCTGCATTTCTGGCTAAACGTCCTGTAGTTTAAGTCACCATTCTGCTGTTGTCTGGTGTGTGAGCTTCCGTGTTCCTTGTCTGTACACCACAGGAGAGGAGCTGTGTCTGCATTTCCATCCCTCACCCTGTGGAGTCATCCTGGACGCCTCAGCCCCTCTCTACCTTAGTTTTTGAGACAGAGTCTCTCTCTAAATTTGGAACTTTTCATTTGAGCTAGACTACTGGCCAATGAGCTCCCAAATCCACCTGGCTCTGCCTCCAAGAGCTGGGATTAGATAGCTTAGGTCCTCAGGGTTTGCACAGCAAGCCCTTTACCACTGAGACCCTCCGTTTCTACCTTCTTAATACTTAGAGTAAGGATTAGATTTCAACACCAGAAACCTTGGGGCACACGTTGAAACCACAGATTCAATACAAGGTATAACTTCTAGATGTCTCTTCCTCCTTTCGATATATTAAAGACGTTGCTCCAGTTTCTCACAGCTCATACTATTTCTGATGAGAAATCTGTTATCATCCTGACTTTTGTCCCTTTGTGTGCACTTTGTTCTTGTGGTCGGGCTTCCTTGAACATCTCCACCCTATGGCAGTAGCGAGATGAGCCCCTGTGTTCTCTGTACTTGCTGTCCACTGATGTTCCTGGGTTTCTGTTTGTTTATAAGTTTATGGCTTTTATTAAAGTTTGAAATGGGTTACTTCTTTCAAGCATTTTTTTATTACCCCACTTCTGTTTTGGGTGTAGAGATACATGAAGGCACTTGAACTTTTCTGACAGCTTGTATGGTCTCTTATTCATTTATTTTATTTTATGTGTGTGGATGTTTGGCCTGTATTTACACATGTGTTCATGTGAAGAATGCCTGCAGAGGTCAGAAAAGGGTGTCAGAACTGAAGTGACGGGTGGGTGACAGTAACCATGAGGGTGCTGGGAACTGAACCTGGGTCCTCTTGCTTTTTTGTATTTCCTTCCTTCCTTCCTTCCTTCCTTCCTTCCTTCCTTCCTTCCTTCCTTCCTTCCTTCCTTCCTTCCTTCCTTTCTGTTGTCACTTTTTCTTTTTAAAGATTTCTTTTATGTCTACGAGTGTTTTGCCTACATGCGTGAATGTGCACCATTTGTGTGCCTGGTGCACTTGAAGGTCAGAAGAGGGTTTCGAGCCCCCTGGGACTGGAGTCACGACTGGCTGTGAGCTCCCATGTGGGTGCTGGAAATTGAACCTTAGTTCTTGGTAAGAGCAACAAGTGCTATTAGCTGCTGGGCCAACACTACAGCCTTCACCTGTTTTTCCCAGTGTTCCATTCTATGACTTCTTCTGTTTTTCATTTTCTCTGTCTGCTTCTCATTGTGTAAGATGCATTTTCTCACCTAAGCCTGTGTGGTTTCCATCTCCTTGGGTCGGCTTAGGTTTTCTATCTTTTCCCTGTCTCTGTTCCATCTTCCCCCTAGCTTTGTGTACACACAGAGCACTATAGAGCCCTATCTGTGCCCTTGTCTCTCAATCCACGCTCTGGCTCAATTCTGGGTCAGTTTAAATGATTGATTTCCCCTGCATTATGGGATGTGTCTTCCTGCTTTGTCTGCATGACTGAGCACTTTTAATTGATTGTGAATTTTAGCTTGGTTGCTAAATATTTTCACATCCCCATAAATGTTATTTACCTCTTAAGAGACACAGGTTATTGGAAATCAGTGGGATCATTCTGTGTCTTGATTTTAAGTTTTGCCACCTGGGACCACAGCAGCATCTAGTTTAGAGTCCACTTTCCCCTCTGCTCAACTCACAGACAAAAATCCAGTATAAACCAGTTAGTTTTAAGGTCTTTCATCTATTAAAAATTATTTTTAAAAATTATTTAATTTTAAGTTGTATGTGTATGGGTGTGCTCCTGAGCGTGTGCACCATGTGTGTGCAGGAAGCCTTGGAGGCCAGAAGAGGGTGTCACAACTCCTAGAAGTGGAGTTACGGGTGTTTGTGAGCCACCACGTGGGTGTTGGGAACAGAATTTGGGTCTTCTCCAGCATCCTTCTCTCTTTTTTGACCCAGTCTTATGTAACCAATCTGGAACGTGCTATGTAGCTGATAATGACCTTGAAACTCTGATCCTCTGTTTCAAATGCTAGGATCACAGACATGCATGACCAAACTTGGGTTCTGTGGTGTGGGACTCAAACCCAGGGCCTCAAGTCAATCTCTCTCTACCAACTGAGCTACATCTCTTTCCCCAGAGGTCTGTAATTTTAAATCTCTTTTTTCAGGTAATACAACATTTTCACTGTTCTGGGTTTAGGAAGCCTTTAGAGGCTATTATTAACTCTACCACATTTTCTGGCTCTCCCCCCACCCCCTACCAAATTCATTTCTGTCCCCTACATGAGAAACATTGGTGCTCACTAGCCCACACTTCCAGCTTCATCAGGAGAACTGGAACCGTCAAACACACTGCCTTTTCCAGGTTCCTAGCATCCAGACCAGTCCTGTCTCTGCCCAAATGCTGTGCTGCCTCACCAACTGTCAACGGCCCCATCGTCAGGTCTCTGCTTTCTCGATTTCTCCCTGGGCGTCTCTCTGATTGAGATGCCCCCACAGGGAGCGGGCTGCCAAGGTGCCTGTAGTTTATAGATCCCTCACTTGGTCATGCGGAGTGGGGAAGGTGGGTCTGGTTGTGCTGGCCTCTTCTGCTATCTCAGGATAAAGAGGAATTGATAATGCAGAGGGGATGCCTTTAGGACTTTGGTTTGAGGGCTGAGAAAGCTACATGCTAGCCTCTGCAATGTGAAGGAGAAGAATTCAGGCGGTGTTCTCAAGATGAGCACATGGACAGAAGGTTCATGGGAAGAAATGAGCACCCTTCATGGGTCTCTGGACCTCCTTTCTCTTCGGCAACTTGATGCAGAGCCGCAGAAGGGCAGCTGGCAAAGCAAGAATGGGTTTTGTAGAGAACATTCTCAGTGGGAACAGGAGGGTGCAGAGCTCAGGGAAGAAGGCTGAGAACTGGTTCTTGAGAATTCTCTTCAAAGTGATCCCTCTAATGTTGGGTCTCCATGCTGCTCCGTCAGTCCAACAAGAACCCTCCCACCGACATATTGACCGTCCCTACATCAGATCAAGTTCCTCCTCTACTGCCCCCACCACCAGGGGACGTCTGTCCACTCTAGTCTGCTGACTTGTGTTAGCCAGCATGCCCCCTTCCTGCTTTTAACATGTGTGTGTCTATGTCTACCTGTATGTGTATCTGTGTATATATCTGTATGTGTGTGAGTGTCTGCATATGTGTGTATCTCTAAGTGTTGTGTGTGTCTGTCTGTGTGTATGTCTGAGTGTATATCTGTATGTATCTCTGTCTTTTTTTTAATATTTATTTATTTATTATGTATACAGCATTCCTTCCATGTATGCCTGCAGGCCAAAAGAGGGCACCAGACCCCATTACAGATGGTTGTGAGACACCATATGGTTGCTGGGAATTGAACTCAGGACCTTTGGAAGAACAATCAGTGCTCTTAACCTCTGAGCCATCTCTCCAGCCACTGTATGTATCTCTGTTTGTGTGTCTATGTGTGTCTGTATATCTCTGTATGAGTGTGTGTGTCTGTGTATATGTGTATCTCTGTATGTGTCTGTGCATGTATCTCTGTGTTTGTATGTCTGTATATATCTATGTGCATGTGTCTGTATGTAACTCTTGTCTTTGTGTGTCTGTGTATATGTGTATCTTTGTATGTGTGTCTGTGTGTGCATGTATCTCTGTATTTGTGTGTATCTGTATATGTGTGTTTGTGTGTGTGTGTCTGTATGTGTGGGTATGTGGCCTGTGTGTTTGTGTATGTGTGTCTGTGTGTGAATGTGAGGAGGTCAGAGCAGGGTGTCAGTTACCTTGTCTCTGTATCTGTGTTTATTGTTATCTAACTTGAGAGTCACAACCTGTGTCCCCAAGGCAGGTCTGGCCATGCATCCTCAATAAGCCGGTGAAAAGAGCCACATTAAAGTGGAAAGCAGGAAAGGGGATTTATTGAATGTGGCCATACTGGGGAGAGGGACAAAGAGTGCCAGCAAGCCCTGTCTCCCCCAAGTCCAACTTCGTGGTCTTGAAGCGAGATCAAAATTTAAAGAGGGCCAAGAACATGCATGTCTAAGTAGCCACTGTCAAGATGTGGTCCTGCCCACCATTGACCCGTCATTGTCTAGATATCAGTCTCGTCCTGCCAAGTGGCCTGATTAAGTTGTTTGAACTATGTGAAACCTCTTTCCAGGAGACAAGCCCTCCTCCAGCTGGTATCTTTTCTGCCAGGCAGGTGACATTATTGCCTTGAGGCTCCGGTCCTCTGGCTTGCAAAGCAAGCGCTCTCACCCACTAAGTCAGCTCCCCAGCTCTACATCTCGTTACTGCTGGTTTGTTAAACTGGCCTGTTAAGGACAGGTGACTAAGCCTTGCTCACTAGGGCTGCCAGTGCATAGACTGACCTTGACAACCCCCATAGTGTTTTGACTCCGTCTCTGTGGATGATACCCAGGGCTGACTGTTACACGCCTTCTCAGGCTCTAGGTCATAGACCTGCCTGTTTCCAGCTGGGCCTCTGACATTGTCAGGGACAGAGCAGTATCCACCCTGCCTACCCTGCATCAGGCTCAGCGGGGAGGAGGGCCAGCTGTATCCCATGTGTGTCTGCAAAGTGCTGTGTGCTCCCTGAGTCACGGGACCAGACATTCCATTAGAATCACGGCTGGCTTCGGGCATCTCTGAGCAGAGCCAGCTGGTGCGGCATCTACGGCCACCTGTTTCTAGGTGCATCTGGCCCAGTTTTGGCACCAATAAGAGGTGACTGCTGCCAGAACCCCAGGGCCTGTTGCTGGGGGAGAAAAAGGCCACTTATAGCTTTGTTTTATTCACCCTGGTGACACCGTCTGGCTCCTAGACACTCAGGGATGGTTTGTCAGTTTTCTCTACAAAAGTGTGTCTTTCCCTGTCCTTCAGCACAAGGTAGGAATTCAGGAACAGGCCGTTTGAGGCCAGGAAACTCAGCTTCCCAGGCTGGGCAAGCTGACATCTGCCTCTGAGGGCAGAGCCCTTGTACTTCTGGGTCCTCCCTACTTAAGTCTGTTGCTAGCTTTAGCAGCTCGAAAGACAGGCTCAGCCACCATCCTCAGCTGCCAATGACAGAGGCAAGTCCTAAAAAAAGGTGTCTAAAGGAGATTTAATCACCGTGGCCACATTAAGAGAGGAACAAGTGACCAAGCCCATCTCTGAAATATACTGAGGGCAAGAACTAGGCAGTCCTAGTCCAGGTGTGGTCCAGGTCATCACTGATCTGGAGCTGTCTCAGCTCCAGTCTCTTCCAAGATGGTCTGACAATCTGACAGAACTGTGTGAAACCTGAAATCTGTCAAGAGAAAAGCTCCCCCTCCAGCTGGCACCGGACTTCAACCTTCTACACTGGGCATCAGACTCTTGGGGGAAATTCCAGTTTCTTGGCATCCATGATTTCAATAGTTGGTGGACAAGAAGAGGGCACAAGTGTCTCCGGAATATTCGCGTTCCTGCCGGCACCAGTAAGGAAACCCTTTGAGAGCCGGTCCCATCCTCTGGGAACCTGAAAGTACTCAGAGGCCTGTGAGAGAACTCAGCTTCTCTGACACCTCTGGCGGCTGCAGGTGACTGTGCCTCTATTCCTTAACTGAAGGGACTGCAGGGCAGGCCAGGACCAGTGCTCAGTCCCTGGTTCTGATCCTCCCGTTCTCAGCATGCTGCTTCAATTGTCTGACTCATCCAGAACCTTCTGGGTCTAGCGGCCTGGTGACTCTGCCCTGCAGGAACTGTTCCCCACTTTGCTTCACCCCAACCCAGCCATGCCTGCCCTTCCCCCTTCAGGGTCACACTCAGCGCTGGTGTTCTGGGCCCCCAGGGGAAGGCAGCTCAAGGCCTACTGAGGCCTGGATGTAGGAGGCTGAGGTAGCAGCTATAGCTTCCACCTTGATGGACAGGCAGGCCATGGGGTCCCTAAGAAGTTCCAAAGTAAACAATCGAGTTTTGTTTTTTTCCACTTTAAACTGAACCATCAGAACTGGATCACAGCTGGGGAGCAGATGGAGCATCTTTTCCCTCCACTATTGACTCCAACCATCTGAGTGACACTCCCATTTCCTAATGGGGACTTGCCTCTCCAGCACACACATCTGTAAGCCCAGGCACCTTCACACTCCTGGTAAGGAAATGGAGGTGCTCCCTCCCTGCCCCTCCTATGGCCCCACAGTGGACATGGCCCAGCCAACCTCCACCACACAGGAGGTTGGCAAGCCCTGAGACAGTCTGCAGCAACGAGCCTCGATACCATGGCCTGCAGCAACAAGCCACTATACCATGTGGGACATCTTCCCAGTGCCTGATGGAGACCCCAGCCCAGAGAGGGTCACATTCCAGTGGGCAAATAGTCAAAGACACTCTCCATCCTAACTAAAGAACAGCCATGCTGTATAATGTGACTTGGTCATTCTGACCCTCAAGCAGAGACTGTTGTCAGTTGGTTTGGGTTAAAATCCATTCCAGAAAATTCAAAAATAGATGCATGAGTCACCGGTGATGTTTGGAGGCAGAAAGCAGTTTGCTGGGAAGAGACCCAGATGGCTGGTGACAGGGACCTGGCGAGTTTTGTCCGGCTGTGTCCTTAACAGCCATCTGAGCTTCTCGTTTGTGTTGGCTGCAAAAGGCGGGTTTTGCTGCAGTTAAGCCATTTCTCTGAAGGCTACTAAGATGGATGTCACAGAGTCCCAAGGGCAAGGAGGGCTCCAGGGAACCTGCCGTCAGACTGTCAGACATATGAGACCTGCTGTATGCCAGCCCTGGGTCTGCATGTTAGCTTCATCCCTGTGCCATGTCACAGAACTGCCGTTTCACACAGACAACAGGTAAGGAGCCTCGGGAAGTGACGCTGAGTGACTCCCAGGCGGCCTAGCGAGAAGCGGTACTGAGAGACAACACTCATCTATGGGACATTGAATACCTCACCCTGTCACCTCATGCGGATATGATGCAGGGCTTTGGCGAACGCTGAGGTTCCAGCAGAGTTCATGGATGACATCTCCAAAGTGGCCTTGCAGAGTGACTGGGCCAGAGTCTCAGAGCCTGGGTCACCAATGACAACGAGGGGAGAAGGGAGGTGTCCCAGACACACGATCTAGTGAGGACATTGATCACAGAATGCCAAGTCAGCTCTGGCGGCTTTGATAAGAGATAGACAGCTAGGCTTGCTTCTATGGAGCCATGAAATCTCGCTCTCTCACAAGAGTGTGACAAGCAAGAAAGTCAGAGGCCCCAAGCAGAGCAGAGTTGGCCTGCAGGGCCTGGGACACAAAGACCACAATCTCCCAGGAGCCCCTCCAGCCACCTGAGGGTCAGCTGAGGCTTCTCTACACTGTACCGGTCCCCTCCCTTTACTCTAGGGCTTCAAGGCACCCACACTTTCCTAGGAAGAGCCGGTAGGCTTGGGGGGACTTGAATGTGGAACCTGTATCCCTCTTTAGAGTCAACACTTGGGAAGCCAGGGGACAGAATGAACAGGCAACCCAGTTCAGGAAGCTGCAGCCGTGAAGGCATGCAGAAGACAGCGGGGCCTGAAGTGGTATCAGAGAGGCACAGGTGATATGACCAAGTAAGAGGGACAGGCAGGACGCTGGAGATGGAAGTGGGGGCTGTCTTATTCCATTTGAGGTGAGAGCTGTATTTTGTATTAATGAAAGCTTATTGAAAAGTGACATCTGGCTGGACATGGTGGTATATGCCTTTAATCTTAGCACTTGGGAGGCAGAAGCAGGCCTGAGTTCAAGGCCACTCTGATATACAGAGTGAGTTCCAGGACAGCTGGGGCTACAGAAATTCTGTCTTAAAAAAAAAAAAAAGTGACATTTGAAATTTTCCTACCTACACTTGGCAATTTCTCACTCTGAGTCAACAAACTGGATCTGACTAATTAACCAAGCTAGACACTGAATTTCCTCCACCCCCAAACAAAAACTCACCTCAACTGTACTCACTTATCACTTAGCGTGTGGAGGAGTTCCACGTTTGCCCTGCGGTCACTGCACCATGAACCTGTCTTTGGAAAGTCTTTCTGGAGCCCTATGATCCCTCTGGAAGGTCACAATGACAGAGAGGGGCATTTTGCCTTCTACATTGAAGGGTACATTTATTCCTCTTACGGTAAGGGAGAATGGACATGATCACGTTGCTAATGGTTTGTTTACTGAGTTAACACCGAGTGTCACCATGGGAGGAAAGCAAGGGTCACTGGCTGTGGGAGTATGTAAACCCAGCTGCAGAGACAAAAATGGGGACCAAGTGGAGGAGACACAAAGCCAGAAGCACCAGCACATGAACCTTGGAGACACTGCCACCTGACCAGGGTGAAACTAAACATTGTTGTAACAGTTACTACCTTTGTTCACCCCTGAAAAGCCTGCTGGCTGGAGTTTTTAGTGTTGGTGCAATGACTTCTTGGATCTCTGGCTCTCTGAATAAAACTTGACTTCAAGATCCATTCCTGCCTCTGCCCACTGGCATTTGTGGCAAGGAGGGGCATGAATTCTAATGTTTGGGTTACTTCTCCAGGACAGCCTTCTGTCTGCTGGGGCAGGTGTACCTGGGCCACTACGTCCACTAGCTGCACAGGGGATGGTGTAGACTCCGCTGGGCTGTCTCCCACTGGTGTGAATCTTTATTGTATGTGGTCATGGAGCCATCACCTCCAGGCGTGATATGACTATTGATGCCCCAGAGCAGAGTTGCTGGCCTGCGGGAGACCATAGCCCACAGGAAACTCGAATATGGTAGGATTCAGATGAGGCCATAGCAAAGAGGCAAACTGAGGTTCTAGTGGCCACTCCCTCCTGGTCTTGGAGGGGTCACTAGGATATATAGGAGGGAGAGGTTGACTTGGGGACTCTTCAGTGGTGGACCTGCAAGATAAGCCACCATGCTGAGGAAGGAACCTCTTGGTTGTAGGGACCACTTTGGTAAGTAATTGGATGATCTTCTCTTTGGTCTATTAGTGACCTATCTGATGGAGGAAGGACATTGGTTAATTATAATAAAGAAACTGCCTTGGCCCATTTTATTGGTTAGAACATAGGTGGGTGGAGTAAACAGAGAGAATGCTGGGAGAAAGAAGCTGAGTCAGGAGTCGCCATGGTTTTCCCACTCCAGACAGATGCAGGTTAAGATCCTCCCTGGTAAGCCACCTCGTGGGCTACACAGAATATTAGAAATGGGTTAGAACAATATGTAAGAGCTAACCAATAAGAGGCTGGAACTAATGGGTCGGGCAGTGTTTAAAAGAATACAGTTTCCGTGTAATTATTTCTGGGCATAAGCTAGCCATGAGGGCGGCCGGGTGCCGGGGACGCAGCCCCTGCCGCTCCTAATGCAACACCTATCGAGGGTGAGCAGATATTTCTCAACATCTTCCTAGAAAACACAATTTGGCATTAAATTCCTGCCACCCTGCTGAGCTTCCTGAACAAAGCAGAAAATGAAACAGACCCAACTCTCATTTTTAAAATGGCTTTATTAAAGGCTAGTAGTATAAAATAGAACAAAGTTACAAGTTGTCATTAAGAATCTGCCATTTTGAAAATATGTATCAAAGGAGAGGGCGGTGTAAAGAATAGAAGGCCACTCCTGGCCCTGGCATGAGGGATGCACCTGGCCAGGAGGCCCGGGGACTCAGGGACAACCCAAACAGGCAGAGTCTAGGTTTCTGAGAGCTTTTGTCAAATATGGCTACCAAGAGCAAGACACAGAGCCCTGGAGCTGCCTCCCAGGCGTTGAGCCTGGGTGTGTGGTGGTGATCAAAATCATACACAGGCGTGAGAGGAAGAACTGCTTTAGAGGGAAGTGATGGGTGTGTACCATCCTGACGGCGGAGGAAGAGAAGGTGGAAAATACCTGGTTAATCTCCTGGCCACTGTCACATAGTCCCTGGGGGAGACCAAGAAGCCAGCTTGGTCTGCCCAGGCACAAGGACAATGCCCAGGTCAGGTGGGTCCTTTAGGATCCCTCCTGGACCCCCTATCTGGGACTTCCCACCTGTTCTGTTTGTTTGCTTTTTTGCTTTTGGCTTTTCAAGACAGGGTTTCTCTGTGTAGCTTTGGAGCCTGTCCTAACACTCACTCTGTAGACCAGGCTGGCCTCGAACTCATAGAGATCCACCTGCTTCTGCCTCCCAAGTGCTGGGATTAAAGGTGTGCAGCACCACCACCGCCCAGCTTCCCAACTGCTCTCGGGAGGCCTCCTTGAGAAACACCATTGTGCCTACACGCAGCCTTCTCTGTGTTTTCACTAGAGAAGCTAGAAGGGAATCAGGAGAACGTGGGAAGAAGGGAAAATGTCTGCACAGAGAGAGAAGAGACATGTCACGCTGGTCAAGGGCCTTCCTGCTGTGCCCTTGCCATGGACCATAGACCTACACGGAAGGAGAACGTGCACAGACGTGAAATCAACCACAGCACTGGGGAGGGAGGCAGGGAGGCACATGGTAGCCATGCTGGACCCCCTAAAGAGCCAGGGCCAGCGTGGGCTTGCGAGTTATTTCCGTCCTCGTTGTGCCCGACGCCGTTCTCCTCTTCTGCCATCACTGCTCTACCACAGTGCGGGATGATAACTGGTCAAAAGCCACCAGAGGAAGGCAAAGCCACACCCTAGGGACCAAGGGAGGCTCAGGACAGAAACTAATTGGCAGGTATCGCATCAATATTGGCTAAGTACAGCTTTGGCATGTTTTCCCAGGGGAAAAGACAAGGGTGGGACAGTTGCTGTGTGCGCTCTGCCTTGGTAAGCAGGGTCTAACAGATATTCCAGGAGCTAGTTCAGAAAGTCCTGTGATGTGGGCATTAAGGTCACACCTTTCAGTACTGAAACCAGGTGCTCGGAGGAGGGGGCTCATTGAGATTAAGGCTTCAGGTGAAGAGAACGGAGTGATGGCAAAGGGTAGACCGTGCCACCCAGAGCTCACAGATCTGCCTGGCGCCTCCTGCAGTGGTCCAGGGGCCGTGGCAGGGCAGCGGGGAGGACAGGGAGCAGATCTGGGTGAGGCTCATGTTCCTCACCCAGCCTTGCTGCTGTGAGCTCTCAAGGCTGCAAGGGGAAGTTTCTGGAACCATCAGGAAGGCCTCTTTCATTTGAAGGTGGTCAGGTCTTGGGGAGAGGCCTTCACAATACAGCTGACCAAACCGGTGTAAAGAACAGCCAAGCCTTCCAATCTCATGCTGGAAGGTTCTAACACAGTGAATCAGAAGCGCCCTGCTCTCCAGCACCGCTGCCACGGCCCTGACTGCTGGAGAGGACAGGACTGGGACACTGGCAGGACACTTACAGCATCTTCAGAAGAAAATCCACAGACCAAGGAAGCTGCTGCAGCCACATACAAAACAGCGAGACGCTGATAAAAAAAAACCTGCCAGCAGGCAGGGGCTTTCAAACAACCAGAGCTCCGAGTAAGTCACCAGGCAGCTTAGCGGGCATCTGCCACCACCTGCCAGCAGTCTGTTTCCTAGAAGCAGGGGTGGGGAAGGGCACAGAATGCCAGATGTGGTTCAGCAAAGGGAGGGTTCCAGGTGAGCCCATTTTTAAGGATGAATTTTCCACAGCGACAGTCAACAGCCCAGCTCCACCCAGGGAGCCCCCAGTGAAAAGGAATGGGGAGGGCGCAAAGAGATGGTCGCCTGCACGGCCCTTGGTGACTTGGTCCGAGAACCTCCTTGGTGGAAGAAGTGGGGTGGAGTCCGGGACAGAAGTTTTATTTACAAGGCTTACTGGATTCTTGTCTTTAAAAATCCCAAGTGTAAAACTTGTTATCAAATCCTTGAAAATAGCATATTTGGTTTTACCAAAAAGAGAAAGGAAGGAAGGAAGGAAGAGAGAGAGAGAGAGAGAGAGAGAGAGAGAGAGAGAGAGAGAAGGAAAACCTGGCAACATTTCCTAGTTCCTGAAAGACTAAGAAAAGGGCAAAGGAAACAGGAAAATACACAGGCAGAGCTGCCTTCTCCTCCGAACACCACGTGGGCCACACGGGGGCTCTTGGCTGTGTGTCCGGGTAGCACCGTCTACCAGTTGTCCAGAAAATCAAAGCCCGTCTTTAGGAGGGTGTTACTTGAGCCGATCTGCAGAGGGACAAAGGTGAAGAATAAGACGTGGGCCTCCGTCCCGGCCACAGACAACCTAAATACAGCACTCCTTTTAAAATGGCCCAGAGGAAAGCAGCTGCTGCCTCAGGGGCACCTGACCTCAATTTACCTCAGTGCGAGGGACCAGAAAGCTGCACAAAACCCAGCGCAAGTGACACTCCTGCAACACCAGCATACAAAGAGCAGAGGAAAGTAACCTAGTTCTCCCCGGCACCCTCCTGCTCCTGACAGCATTATAAAGTGAACAGATACATCCGCTCGTGTGTGTGTGTGTGTCTGCGTGTGTGTGTGTCTGCGTGTGTGTGTGTCTCTGCCTGTGTGTGGTCTACCCTTGGCCAGGAATTTGCCAAGTGGGCTAGGCTGTCTGGCCAACAAGCCCAAGGTTACACCTGTCTCCAACTCCAATCTAAGTGTTTGGGATTATAAACCCAGATATTTTTTAACATGGGCTCTGGAAATTGAACTCAGTGGAGAAGACCACCATGGGGTCATTGGTGGCTGTCCCGTCCTGTGAGCCCTCCTTGGATATCTGTGAAAGAATGTGCCCCCCACTTCTGATGTGGACTTGGCACCACCACCCACCTGCGCAAACACAGGCTCTGAGAACAGAGCATCGTCTTCGTCGTCCTGCTGGGCAGTGGAAGGTGGCGGCTTCTCTGGGGACTCAGTGGGGGTAGCCTTGGGCAGCAAGCTGGCAGGGGCTTGCACAGGCTGGGGCACCTCTTGTGCTGTGCTTACACTGGAGAGAGTTTGCTGTTCTTGGGGCAGAGCCTTGACCTCCCTGTCTTTTGTGATGGGTTCCTGGCGGTAGCAAGCGGGCATGACTTTTTCTCCCTTCTCCATGGACTTGATCTGGCTGGGTGTCAGAGATTGGAACTCGGCCTCAGGCCCCTCCCTAGAGCGTTCAGCGTTGATCTTCCAGAAAGACGCTTCCTCCTCTTTCCTCGAAGGCCCTAGAGCATCCAGGCTAGAGGATCTGCTGTTCTGGGCAGGCTTGGCAGCCTGTGTGCCCTGAGGAGCCTTGGCCAGGGGCCTGGGATCACTGGTCACGGTGGCTGTGCTGGGCTCCTGGATGGATAAGGAGGAGATGCTGAACTCCATCTGACTCTGTGGGGAGACATAAAGGAAGAAACACATGAGAGCCTCAGAAGCCCTTGGGACATACAGCTGGCTCACACACTCCCTCAGATCTGTGCAGACACTGTACCGACATAAGCTGAGAGCTGTCTGGTGGTCCCAAGTGACGATTTTCATGGCAGTCCTTACTGCCTACCTGAAACACATCAGGAGCCATGAGGCCAAGCCCTGTCACAGTGCACCCTAGCAGCTCTAAGACCAGAATCACAGCAACAATCAAGGGTCCCTGTTGACTATGAGAGCACATGGCAGGGCCCAGCATGGTTCTGACTTCAGGAGGGGTTGCTACAGGCAGGTGAGGAAGGCCGAGTGGGTCCTCAGGGCATCAGAGTCCTCAGAGAGAAGGGAAGCTACGCAAACCCAGTCCATACCCTGTGTCACCACATGCAGACTAACCACTTTCCTGAACCACATCTGTAACCACGGTGACCTCTAAAACTCTGCCACTGAGCAGTCCTGACAGAAATCACTGCCAGGAACTCCAAGCCTTCCATCAAAGGGGAGCTAACTGCAGGCCAGGTCATCCCCACTCTGCAGAACTCAGCATTCTCGATCTCAAAATCGACCCTGAAAATTTCAATTCCCCATCACTTCTACCACTTTCTTACAAAAATAAAATAGCAAATGATATTACAGAAAGCTGGGAAAGTAGAGAAAACTCAGAAAATCAGGCATAACCCCTCCCCCATAACTATTTTTGTGCCACATTTTCATATATGTTAGCTGTGATCTTGTCAGGTCTGCAGGGTGGGATGTCGCTTCTTCAATGCACTGTGAGCATCTGTCAGCTCTTTCTTGATCGTCACAACCTCTTCTCTCTCTCGCTCTCTCTCTCTCTCTCTCTCTCTCTCTGTGTTTGTGTATGTAGTGTGTACACACATATGCAATGGGTGCATGAACATGTGTAGCGGTCAGATGGCCCTCAGGGACCAGTGTTGTATAGTAAACTCCACTGAGATAAATTCCATCTTGAAAGGACTCTCCTCAAGACTCAGAAAGTAAACACCTCAATGGCTTTAAGAAGCATGGATCTGATCAAATTCACAAGGCTCCTGCCTCCCAAACATACATAAGCAGTGAGGAGCTACTGAGAGATCAACTGAGCTCCCTGGAAGAAATGTCCTCCAATCTTGAGCTGCCCTTGGGCTATGCAGTACACTTCCGTTTCCAGCTTTGGTGAGCTTCCTCCTATGCTGGGATGCACTTTGGGGATGCAGCTGTCTTTAAGTTATTATTGCACCTGTAAGTGACCCCCCTCCATGCTCTTGTAAGTCATGCTCAACAAAACACACTCGTTCACCAAGTTGGACTTTGGTGGTATCCCTACCTTGTCTGCTTTTGGTTTCCTGTCTAGGGTGAGCAGACATTTGTTCATGTGTCCCCAAGAATAATGCTATACAATGGCATCCACTTTGTTCTTTGATACAGAGTCGCTCTCACCGGTCAGAAACTCAGAGGCTAAGCTGGCTGGCCGGCAAGCCCCAGAACCAGTCTGAACCTGCCCGTGCACTGTGCAGAGGTGGTGTCTTGGAGTGTTCCATGGATTGACATGCAGTTCTGCAAACCATCAATCCATCGGGTCCCTATCCATAAGCAGGAATCTTAGAAACGGAACACAGCCCTTCTTCCGAATGAGCCCCAGGCTCAGGGCAGTATACCACACATTCCCTGGACGGGAAGCCAGCAGCTAGCTGCCCTTGGCCTAGAGAAGAAGAACACAAGTCTAAACCAAGAGCCTAGGCAGCCTGAAAATACAGCTTCCCTAAGAAACAGCCGTCCCCACTTCGGCTCTGCAAGGAACCATGGATCCAGTGTGGTGGGTTTATAGGAGGCCAGGCTGCCATACTGAAGTTTGTGTGTGACCTCTGGAGAACTCAGCAGGTCAAGGGGAGGAGCATAAGTTCCAGCCTGGGCTTTTATACACTGTCACCAGCAACCCCTCAAGGAAGAATAAAGAGAAGGGAAGAGGATGGAGGTACAGGGGTACAGAGTGATTGGTTTCCCTGGGCTACTAGCCTACTAGGAGACCCTGCAGTTGAAATCCCAGGATTTCAACTCCAAGGCCTGGCTGAAGGGCTAACATACAATGTCATGGAAAAAGCAGTTGGTTTTTTGTGTGTGTGTGTGTGTGAGACAGGGTGTCACATAGTCCGAGGCAGCTTCAATCTCTATGTTACTGAGGCTGCCCTTGAATTCCTGATCCCCCTGCCTCTACCTCCTGAGTGATGAGATTATAGGAATGTGGCTCCTCATCGCTCTCAGGATCATTTCTAGGTCCAGCATTCTGAACACTGCCTATTTCCAAATTCCCTAGTAGGACACAAAGACACTTGGTACAAACAGACATAATCGTTTCCTTAAGTAAGCAAACTGCTAAAAATAACTTGGAAATGCCAAGTCTCAGAGAAGGGTTGGCTGTGGTCTGGAAACCGTAGAATAAGGCATACAGAACCAGTTTGTTTTGTTTTGTTTTGTTTTTTTGATTTTTTTGGTGGCGGGTAGGGGAGGCTTCATCGCTCTGGTGGGGTCTTTGCTTAGAAGACTGTGAATCGCAAAGCCAGAGATGTGTGGGTGGTCAGATACTGAGGAGGGAAGCCCAGTTTGGGATCCAAGGTTGTGTGACTGCAGGAGCTGATGGCCACTCCCATCCACTCAAGGGTAACCAGATGCTCTGCAGCTTCCCAGTGGGAGGTGACATCAACTTAGAAGGAGCTTACCTACCTGTTTGGGGTCTTGGGAGACAAACACAAGAAAACACAGCACCATTTTATCCAGCACTGGGGAGGCAGAAGTTGATGAATCTCTGGGAATTTGAAGCCAGCCTGGTTTAAACACTTGCAAGTAACAATGCACGGACTAAAGGACTGTGACTCACCGTGTCACACAACAGCTTCCTGGGGTGGGGGTGGGGGATGCTGCAAAGATAGAGGGCGGATGGGAAAGGGAGGGAGATGAACATGATTGAGATGCATCATGTGAAATCCACGGAGAATCAATAAAAAGTTACATTTGAAAAAAGAAAAGAAATTACCAGGTCAACAAGCCACAGCAACACCTTGTACCAAAAAACAAACAAGAGAAGGGAGTGGAGGGAGAGGAAGAGGAGGAGGAGGAAAGGGAGAGAAGGCAGCAGCTCCTAACCTATCTGCCTCTTCCCCAATGTTTTCTTGATCCTTAACTTTGCACATAAAGTGTGACCGGTTTCCTCTCACAACTCAGCCTCCTCCTCCTTGTTGGTGAAAAACTTCTCACTGCCCCATAAGAGAAGGTTGTGAACCAAGACATCCAAGCACTATCTGGTAGCTGGGAGGGGAGGAGACCTTCTTCCCTGTCCCCATCTATATTGGCTCAGCTGAAGAACCAAAGAATGGGCTCAAGGAGGCCATGTGAAACTGCAGTACCACTGTCCCTCAGGGGGCAGTGACCCCGAGTAAGTCCCATTCTGCATGCTTCCCTCCAGGTGTGCTAGGAATCAGCACTTCTTACAGCTGTCTCTCAAGACTACTGATACAACCAGATAAATCCAGGCTCACAGGAGGTGAAGAGGGCAGAGCTTTGGCAGTCCCAGGACCCCTAGACCCTGTGAAAGCTTCTGGAACAGGGCAGTGGCTAGACAACAGAACCCACAGGGAGCATCACAGCTTCAGCCCTGGGAGCCAGAGGGGGTGCTCCGAGGAACACCCACAGTGCAGCTCTCTATGCCAGGTTCAGTCTGCCATAGGTCCGACCTAGAAAAAACAGGAACCAAATCTCCAGGGCCCAGAGCAAGGTAAGAGAGAGTCCAGGACCTGTTGGGAAGCCACCAGTGACACTATGACCACCTGTCCCTCGGTCCCAGGACAGAAGTCAGCTGACTTGGGAAGATCAGTCCACAAGTTTTAATTGACTGGGCATGTACTGCGTGCCTGGCACGGAAGCCTTTCCCACAAGTGACATGAAGGAGCAGAATCACTGCCCCTTTTTCATTACAGAAGAGCCAGTCCGGCAGCTCACCCAACTTTTCCAGAGACTGCACTGGCTTCAGAGGCCAGACCAGACCTCCACCTGGGGCCCATACATGCCAAGGTGGAAAACAGAAAGACTGTTGATGCCGGCAACAAGGCTTTCCAAACAGCCTGTCACTTTCAGGCCTGGGCAGGAGGTCACGGCAGCCTTCTCTCAATGCCCAGGCTGCTGAGCCAGCACTGCAGAAGGAAACTGCATCAAAGGTAACAGGAAGGGGCAGCAGCCACTAGATCACGGCTATGGCACGGTAGATCACGGCTATGGCATGGGCTGCAGGTAGAAAGGGCCAGGGCTCAGCTGAGCGTCTTCTGTGATCCTGGAGGCATGGACACAAAAGAGGAAGGCAAGGGTCTCCTCAGCTCACAGCAGCACTCCCTTGCCCTCTGTGCCCTGGGCTCCTGACTTCTCTACAATCCAGTCCGTCGGCAGAGCGGGGCATCGGTCAGCCCATGTGGGGAACAGGGCTCAGCTGGCCACATCCATTCTAAAAACAGCAAGACCACAACAGAGCCCAGTGTCTGTTTTTATGCCTCGCTCACTGGAGAGGAATGTGTGATATTCAGCAAAGGGGGGTACATGCCGCGGAAAAGGACTGTTTGGCTTGGCAGCAGCTGGCAAAGCTAAACTACCGAGGCAAAGGCCACGCACACATGGTCAGAAAGAATCGGAAGAACATCTCCATTAGGCCACCAAATGCTTAACATGGGTTCTTCCTCCTGCCCTCCAAGAGACAAAGGGAAGGAACCTGAACAACTCTAAGAATCACAAAATTAGGGGTCATCTTATAGGGATGAGCCAGCACGGACGGGCAGCTTGGAACACCCACCTCACATCCTGAGGAATGGGTCCAGACCTGGAGCTAAATCACACATGCCCCTTGTTCAGAAGCCCTGAGGTGGGCATCTACTCATCCTTCAGTCAAGCTCCAGGGCAGCAAAGACCCAGTGTCACCGTGATACCCAAAAAGTGGCAGGCAGGGGATAGCCAAGGCTCAGGAGTTAATGGTAAGGGACACATGAGTCTTAGCCCTCAGGTCTTGTCCTGTGACAGGGACACAGACATCCATGCCTCCCTAAGACCATAATGTGGAAGATGAACAGTAAAGCGGGGGGGCACAACTTAGGCAGAAGACTTCCCTGTTCATCTCCTGCCTGGATGATCAGAGATGTAGGCACGTGCTCAGCATAGTTCTCACGATGGTTGGGACAGAAACGGGATTTACACAGCAGCTGGAGTGTGGGGGCGGGGTCTTCAAGAGAAGGTGGGTGGAATCCAGCCAGGACACTGTGGTAAGGGAGGACAGTTAGTGGAAAGCAGTGAGGGGCTGGGGGCTTCTGGGAGACCCGTAGGAGCCTGGTCCCGGGGGCAGCATTGCGGCCACCGCACTAAAGGAGCTGTACACTACTCCACACTCAGGGAAAACATCGAAGTTTTCAGAAGGGGAGTGAGGACAGCCCAGAGGGATAGAGAGAGGGAAGAAAGGGAGGAGAGAAGACAGCCATTAAGTAGGGAAAGAGGCCTTCCTAAGATGCACTGGCCCAGGCACTGCAGGGGTTACGCTGTGATGGGATTGGGTTCAGCCTATAGGGCCATGCCCCTCAGAAACCAACTAACATTAAATTAAGGAGGTGCACGCAAGACCATGGCTTAGAAGAGGCCCCTCAATCTTCCATGGGCAGTGACATCTCTGAACCACAGCCAGCAGGCACTCCGCTCTCTAGCCAGATGGTGATGTGACCTGCTCACCTACGGCAGGAACGGGAGGAGGAATTCAGGTGTGTGCCTGAGTTGTGGGGAAGGACCTGGTCTGGAGGATGGAAGGGGTGCTAGCGTGTATACAGGGAGTGTGTGCCCACAGGGGTGTTTTGTCCTCCTGAGAAAGGTCTGGAAGGCCCCCTGCTCTGTCTGAACAGTTCACCAGGCCTGGACATCATGATCTAACTCCTCTTAGCCTCCTTTGGACCTGAAATAGGCGGCTGCACATTAGTAGAGACAGGCAGACAGAAGCCAGACAGCTCGGAGGGAGAGGGACCTTGGGGACGGGTCCCAAGGGCCTAGCCTCCCCATACACTCTCCAACTTGTCTGCAGCCCACACAGACTGGGAATGCAAGGAATCTTCTCCATTCCTTCCTCCCTCCTAGTCTGAGGCCTTCTGGGTGCTGGGTTTTTCTTCTGGAAACATGGGAGCCTGAGAGAGGAATGCAACAGTCCCATGGGCATCCCCCCCCCCCCCCCGCTTGCCTGCCAAACTGATAGATGAGTGGAAGAGATTGCCGTGGTGACCATATCCCTGCGGGGATGTATGGGGTAGGATAGTGGAGGGGTGCTGGGAGTCACTGTCGGAAGTGGAGGGATGTGTCTTGCATGGTGGAAAATTGGGATGTGTTCATTAGCTTGATCCAATTATCCCTAATACCAAAACAACTTGGGCTCTGTGTACACACGCAAGTGTGTAAGAGAATGATGGTATGGGAGGTGGACAATGAGGCACAGCCATGTGAGGGCACCAACTGCCACGGAGCTGCACGCTCAAACTGAAGAGACAGCTCAGCAGTTAGGAGGGTGGACGGTTCTTTCGGAAATTCTGTCCCCAGCAGCCACGTCTGACAGCTCACAACCACATGTAACTCCAGCTCCTTGAGGTCCAACGCCTTCTTCTGGCCTCTGGGCAGCTGCACACATGTGGCATACATACATATACACATACTTTTTTTCTTGGGGGCTGGAGAGATGGCCCAGTGGTTAAGAGCATTGGCAGCTCTTCCAGAGGTCCCGAGTTCAATTCCCAGCAATCACACGGCGGCTCCCAGTCATCTATAAGGGGATCTTCTGGCACACAGATGTACACGCAGACAGATCACAGAGACATCAAATAAATAAACCTTGCAGAAGATGTTTTCTTAAGTGGTTAACCGGGGCTGGAGAGACACCAATGGTGAGCACAGAGACCGAAGGCTGATCCCCAGAGTTCATGTTTACAAAAAGAAAAACATGAAGCTGAACGGATGGCTCCAAGGTTAAGTACAAGGGCACCCCTCCTCAAAAGCTAAACTACTAAAATTTACATTATGTGAATTTTATCATAATTAATAAAAACTATAGGCCGGAGAAGAGGCCTCTCAAGGTCCCTTGGAACTCCACAGTGTTCCCCAGCCTTGAGCCTCCTTCTCCACAGGTCCCCTGGGTGCCAGGGTTAGCTGGGGCAAGGCCTATGATCAGAAGCAATAGGAAAGAGTGAAAGACTAAGAAACAAGGCTTTTAAAATATCTGTGCCCCAAAAGCCCACTCCACACACAGCTGTCTCCTCTGCAGCCCCATCCGCTTCAGAGACAATCGTGGCCTTTCACCTCTCCTTGGCCATATGACACTTGCTTCTTTGTAGTCTTGCTGCTTGCTGAGGTCCTTCTCCTGGACAACAGGGGAGATAGGGGCGTGCCCTGAAGTCTGGCTTGATGCTTGGGCAGTGATGACAACCAGTATATGAGTGAGTGGGAGACCAGGGCCCATTTTCCACGTGTGCACGTGTGTCTGCGTACGTGTACATGAACACAAACCAGCCACAGCCAGCTAACCTGGGGCTCTTAGCTATCTCAAAGGGCATCCGCCACTGAAGTGCCAAATACTGGAGGATAAAGAAGGAAGAAGGAGAAGTCCCCCGACAGGGCAGGCCTCACCCAAGATGGCTAGAACTCATGGGTCCTGGGGATATCATGGGACATAGTGGGACTGACAAGCCCACACACAGGTTCAGTTCCCCAAGTCCCCCTCCCCCAACACACACACACTTTGTCCTACCAACATGGGCTGTCAACTGCAGCCCAGCATTAAGGACCACACAAAGCCCTTTGCACCCATCAAATGTTGAAAGAAAATGTACAGGTCCTCATATTTTCAAAGGGGACAAAATACATCTAAATTTTATTCAACTTACCCTTGTTTCCCAGGAAAATGGGGCCGAGTGCTCATCTTGCCAAGTTATGTCCTAAAATAAAAATTCAAGAATAAGTCTGAGGCCCAAACTCCACCAACCCTATGCAGACATCCACCCAGAGCCACGAGGGAGACAGACAGACAGACAGACAGACACACACACACACACACACACACATGACAACTCGAGGACAAATGAAGGTCTCAGTACTTGACAAGACTTGCACTGGGAACTCCTGCAGCCCAGGCTGCTTGCTGGTCCTCTCCTGCCAAACAGGCATCTTAGTGAGCACCAATAAGGCCTCAACCCAAGACAGGAGCTTCAAGAAATGGGATGGTGCTATTATCCTCAGAAAACAGGGTGGAGTCTCAATCCGACCAGGGCAAACTATGATCTGGTGTGAGGACACAGCCTTCTGAACTTGCTTCCTTGCTTCTGTGAGGGACTCACACACCTTCCAGGCTTGCTGTGAGGTTGTAGCCTGGTATCTTGTGCAAAGAACACATTTGTGCCCCCCTCCCGGCCATGTGAAAAGCACTGGTAGCAGAGTCAAGGGACAAAGCGTCAAGGCGATACAAGTGTCTGATCGTAACACGGCTGATGCTGCTCCTGACTCGGCTCACACAGTGCAGCAGAAGACCTCTTCCGAGCACTCGCTGGACTCAGAGCCTAGGCTTGCAGGTCCTGTCTGTTAACTTGAAGAAAGGGCTGAGGCCTCCTCTTCACCCCCACAGGTACCTGTCTGTGCCTGACTGCTCTAAAACACAGGACAAAATTTTGCTGAGGTTATAGGTGTGTGCCACCATAGCTGGTTTATGTAGTGCAGGGGACTGAACTCAAGGCTTTATGCACAATAGCAAGCTTTGCCAACAGAGCTATGTCTGAAAGTCCTGACAAAATATGTGAACTGAGAGTGGCATTAATTCTATGTTCATCTCCCTCTGTCCCCAAACAACTCCTACGTGATTTGTATCACGCCATGGAGGACCCAATAAAGTATGTTCCTTGTCACCTAGCAGCCACGTGACCTGGCTCCACCCTCCACAACGAGAGCTGCTGAGCTTCAGATGCTGACAGAGCCCTGCCCCAGACCAGCCTCACCGATGGCAGGAACTCCTCAAGAATGCTCTCAAGCACAACAGCCATCCAGGCTGCAAGCCAGCTTTCCCTGGGCACACCCCTGCTGAGCTGGGAAGAAGCGGAAGCCCAGTTAAGAACTATAACAAAGGTGGCGGTGGCGGTGGTGGCTCTGGGCAGTTGACAGCCTAAGAATGAGGGGGATGCAGAAACTTCTTAAGGCACAAGAACACAATAAGCCCTTTCCATGCCCTGTCCCCAGAGCTGGAGAAACCCAGGTTCCAAAGTTATGAGATCAAGACCCCTGTGCAAGCTAGGTCCTCACACACTGCAACCCCCACACCTCACACATTCCTATTCCCAAATCACCCCAATGTGGGAAGTGAGACACTGGTTCTTCTGGGATGGAGGCCCAAAGAGTAAAGCTGCCATTTCGGATAGAAAGTCCCTTGCACTGGGGGATGAGCAGCTGGTGGCTGCACACTAAGGGCTACCCTCTCGGTGGTTGCCGAACTAGGGGCTGCAAGTTTATGCTCAGGCCCTTTCCTCCAGTGGGTGTGCAAGAACTGCACACTAACACCCGAGAAATCCCGTTCCTGTGAATACACGTTATGCCAAGCCCACATCACAAGGCATACACCCCCAGACCTGGGTAGGCTGCAGCAGTAACGTGGGGCCAGGCATTAAGAAAGCCCAAAGGCCCCTCAGCTGTGCAGCTAATACAGTCTTCCCAGACTGCCGCTGGTCCTGCACAGAGGTAATACAACCTTGGCAACACCTGTTGGGGATCTTGGCTCAGAACTGACTTGCACTGCTTCTTAAGAAACATCTCTGTATGTGCATGTGTGTGTCTATGTGTGGATATGCACACATGAGTGCAAGTACCTGTGGAGACCAGAAGAGGGTGTCAGACTGGCCTGGAGATGGAGTCACAGATGGTTGTGAGCCACTGTACATGGGTGCTAGGAATCAAACTCAGGTCCTGAGCAAGAGCAGCAAGTGCTCTTAACCACTAGGCCACCTCTCTGGCCCACTTGGGCTATTTTGCACTGCACAGTCGTCAGGCAAAACTTCTAAAAATGAGAACGGGGTCACTGCATTCTGCTCTGGAATTTCAGCTAAATCCCAGTTACTTCCAAAGTCTAAATTCTGCCCCTCCAAACATGGCCATGTCTATCTGGAGGAATGTTGAGTCACCGCCTGGGAGCGACAGCTGCAGCAGGGGCCTGTCCTCATCTCTGTGGCCACTGGAGAAGGAGACAGGGAGCCTCTGAAATTCTAGGCTCTTGGGACACTATGTGTTCCTCTCGGAGGCAGTAAGGCAGACAGCCTTCACGGGGAAGTGGAGCAGGTCAGTGGAACAGATACTGCTTATTCTAGCGGTGACCAGGAGAGGTGAAGGGCGTTGCCTGGCTAATGCCTTTTTTCCCTGAGGCCACCAGCCGTGTTACTGGACAGAGAGGAAGGATGTAGGGATCCCAAGGGTGGGTGGGAGCTAGACCCACTCCTGTGTACCCTGGCCTGACTTCTGATTTCTGTAAAGTCGGTCTCTCTGAATCTCCAAAGTAAGTCAGAGGCTCCCGGCTGAGAGAGCGGGGCTCCAGGAAGCAAAAGTCAGGGCCCAGGGCTCGGTGGGTCGGAGCCCCAGGGTTGCTGCCCACACTTCCTGGAATTCCATGGGGGGTGGGGAGTCACAGGCAGGGAGAGGTCACTGAGATTTCCCCTTAACTTAGTGTCAACAATCTTTTGTTTGCTTCAGCAAGAAGCTTAACCAAGAGGCAGATTCCTTGGATTTCTGCAATTCTGAGCTCATAAAAAATAATAAAGCACTTAGCAAAAATAAATCTGCCAAACAAAAATGTGACGGGAGCTCTGCTGTCAGCAGGCAGTGGCTGTGTCGCCAGCCAGAGACTGTGCTGGCATCGGCGCAGGCTTCCAGCACAACGGCAGCAGGATCTCAAAGTGGCAGTCCCTGCTCCCGCACAGAGACACACTCACCTACACAGACAAACTCACACTCAAAGGCACACTCCCATACAAGCATATCCTCACATACAGATACATTCCTACACATAGACACACTCCCACACATAGATGCACTGACACACAGACATATACCATAGATGCACTCACATACAGACATACACACATAGATACACTCATTCACAGATATACACACAATACACATAGTCAGCTACTTAGATACTGGCACATAGATACATCTGCATGCAGATAGATACACAGACACACTCATACAAACACTCACAAGCACAGACACACAGACATATATACACAAACACACAGAGACACATTCTTGCAAATATAGACACACGCGCACGCACAGCATTTCCCCTTTTTCTTCTGCTTTCACAATAACCAGGAGGCAACCAAAACATAGCCAGGTGCAGGCCTGCAGTGGGACTGTGCACTCCTACTCAGGGACTGCTGGAGAGCCCTCTGCCTGCCACCCAGGCACCCAGATCAGACAGCAGGACAACACAGGTGGCCTTCACTCAGGCCAACCATCACCCTCCGCGTCAGAATCCTATCTGAAAGAGACACAGGCACGGGAAGTTTGGCTGGGCCACTGTGGAGCACGGCGTGAAAGTATGTATACCACACATCACCAAATCAGAACAGAAGCCACAAGAGACACAGCTAAGAGGACACAGAGCGCGGAAAATCACAGAAAACCATGGAAAGAAGCAAGCAGTAGCAGGTACACACAACAGTGGGGCTGCTGGTCCTCACAAGGGCTCCAGACAGAGGCACCAAAACCAGCTACCATCTCAGGTGCATCTGCTGTCTGTTAAATGCTGATCCCACTCACTGTCTCTAAAGGAAAGCGGCGTCACTACGTGTAGATGTAGAGAGGTAGATTTTTCACATTATGCTAAACACAACAACAAAAATATTGTTTTTATGGCCCCATCTACACGCAACACTGGAGTATGGAAAATCATAGCGACAGAAAACAGAAGCTGCCAGAAGCTGGAGGTGGGGTGGGGGGAACGACAGTCATTGTTAACCTGCACTGTCTTACAGCTTAAAGGATGCAAACAACACAGCAGCTGGGCAGGACAGGATGGTTTAGCACGACAATACGAATTTAATCCCCCAGAACCAACTCCACAAAGCTTCTTATGGACATAAACACTGGCGCAAATACTCACACACATACATCCTGTATACACACAAAAATAATAACTTAAAAACAAACAAAACGGGCTGGAGAGATAGTTCAGTGGTTAAGAGCATTGCCTGCTCTTCCAAAGGTCCTGAGTTCAATTCCCAGCAACCACATGGTGGCTCACAACCATCTGTAATAAGGTCTGGTGCCCTCTTCTGGCCTGCAAGCATACACACAGATAGACTATTGAATACATAATAAATATTTAAAAAACAAACAAACAAACAAAACACGGCTGGGGCCAGGCTTGATGGTGCACGCCATTAATCCTAGCACTTAGGAAGCAGAGGCAGGTGGATCTGGTCAGTTCGAGGTCATCTTGATTTACATAACGAGTTCCAAGCCAGCTGAAACCACTACAAAGTGCAACCCTACCTCAAAAACCAAAACCAACCAAACACGGCTAGGTACAGCAGAGCATGCCTGTCATCCCGACACTCAGGACACGAAGGCAGGAGGACGGTGACTTCCATACTAGCCTGGGCCCCATGACAAGACTGTGCCAAGAATAAATAACTAAATAATCTGGACCTGGAAGGCAGGAATGCTGCACACTCTTGGAGTGTGTGGAATGACATTGCACACTCAGATGTGGCTGAAATGGGGTCGGGGATGGAGCTCAGCTGGTGGAGTGTTCCCTGGAACTTCCAAAAGCTGTTTGTTTCACGTCAAGCACTTTGATCTTCAGCACAGTGCAGACAGGGTGTGACAGTGGGGCAACTTTGGGGGGGGGGAGAGAGAGAAGCTGGAGGGTCAGAAGTTCAAGGCCTTCCTCAGCTATGTAGAGTTGGAGGGTATAATACAATATGCGAGATCCTGTCACTTAAAATAAAAAAGGCTATTAACATAAGATGGGTAAGGTTCACATTCGTAATCCCAGTGCTCAGGAATTAGGGGCAGGAGGATCAGAAGTGCAAAACCATCCTCAGCTACAGAGCGAGTTCAAGGATTGCCTGGGAATCGTGAGACACTATCTTTTTTAGTTTTTGAGACAGGGTGAGTCTCTTTAGCCTTGGTTGTCCTGGAACTTGCTCTGTAGACCAGGCTGGCCTTAAACTCACAGAGATCCGCCTGCCTCTGCCTCCTGAGTGCTGGGATTAAAGGCATGTGCCACCACAGCCCAGGCAGAGACCCTGTCTTAAAAAAGAAAAAGAACTTGCAGTGGCAAGTTGTGAGTTATGTTTATTGCATAGCAATAAGAAGGTCTTGGGAAGACAAGGAGGAAGTGAAGATGCTAATTACTAGCAGGGAGCTGCCAACCTGGCAGATTGCAGTCCGAGATTCCAACTCTCCTGGGGAAAAGATCAGAGATAGTGTGGCCAGGTGTGTAAAAGCCACCTTGTATGCAAAGACCCTCTACAAACACTGCGCAACCTCCTATGGGCTCATTCTACACATCCCTCTAAGGTAGTTCCAGGGCAAATGAGTGGCCTCCTAGCCCTGCAAGAGAATCTTTGTTCTTGGTGGCATTTGAAGATTACACACTGACCACTACAAAGTGTGTTCCATCACAGTGTTCTAGAACTACAGTCCCTACTGCCTGTCAGCAGTGCACACCCTGACCACAAAGCAGACACACCTCTGCAAAGGCTGCCTGGTTTCCAAGAGTGGGAACCCCAACTACTAAGTCCCAGAAATAGGGCTGGTTTCCTTGGTGACTCGGAAGCAGCGTCTGCAGTTACAAGGTGCCTTGGGGACCACAAATGGTCACTATATCTCTAAAGCCCAGGATCAGGGGCGTTCCCAGGGGACAAGCCATGACTTTGCGGCTCAGGCTAAGAAATACTGTCAGCCAGAGAAAGCAAGATCTGACAGCAGGGCCTGTGGAAAGGAACAGAAAGTCCCCTGTTTGACAGCAGTCACCCTTGGGTTGGCGCTGGGTGGCCTGAACACGCAAAGACACCCAAGCCTGTCTCATGACTCAACAGTAGGATACTAAGGACAGCTCACAGCTCCTTCAATTAAGAACACCTGCTCCTCTTCTAGAGGCCTGGGTTCAATCCCAGCATCCCCATATTGGCTCACAAGCACTTGTTGCTCAAGTTCTAGGGAGTCCAACACCCTTCCCAAGAGTCTGGGCATGAGGGTGCACAGACACACATGCAAGAAAATCATCCATACACATACGAACAAAATAAAAACTAAAAGAAAAAACCATTAAAAAATAAACAAACAGGAACAAGGGCCAGTGAGACAGCTCGGTGAGTAGAGGTACACTTGCCAGACTAGCCCGGCCAACCCGAGTTCAATCCCCAGAACCCACACACAGGCAGAAGGAAAGCAATGACTCCAAAGTTGTCCTCTGACCTCCACCCATGTACTGTGGCACACACATCATCCTCCTGTATATGAGCGAACTTGCTTGGATAGACACACACACTACAATACATTAATTAAACACACAGGAATGAGGCTGGGGATGTAAGAGACTCAATGGTAGAGGGTTTGCTTGGCATACACAAGACCCTGAGTTTAATCTCCAGCATCATAAATAAGTAATTAAATAAATGAACAAGGGAATGAAGTGATCATTCTCTGATGTCCACAGTGGTAAACCACAGCAAGCCCAGCAGGTGGCACAGGCCAATAACCCCAGCTACTTGGGAGGCAGAGACAAGAGGATTCTAAAAGTTCAAGGCCTGCCTTGAGTCCGAGTCAACCTGGGCAGCCTAGCAAGACCCTGTCTCAGACTAAAAGGGTAGAAAAAGAAAGTGCTGGGTCATTCATAGCCTGGTGGTAGAGCCCTTGCAGGGAGCCCTGGGTTCACCGTGTACAGAACAAATAAAAAGGATGGGGCTTGAAAAGAGCCATTAAAATACTGCCTTTTCAAAAAACAACTGCCTGTTCGTAGCAACTGGGCACATACTTACAGAAGAGGCGCTGGTCTTAGGCTAGCGGTCTTGTTATCTCTGCTGAAATGAGGGTCCATAACAGGGTGTTCAGAGCTGCGGTTCCAAAGACAGAACGCCCGGGTGACTTAGCGTGTGACAAATTCCCACTAGGGTCACAAGGTCAGAATCACGGGCATGGGCAGGGCTAGGGGTTATCTCTCGTGGTGATTAGAACGGAGAACAGACTGGGAGGAGGGGAGATCAAGGGACCAGCAGGAATGTAGCCATCTTTCTTATTATCTTTGAGAAGTGGCTATATTCTTCCAGCACCATGGGAACCTCCTCCTTGGGGTGACTCCTGTCAATTTAAAAATGACTCCAAGACCGCCCTTGTGCCTCCTGTCCTCCCGGAAAGAATGACACAAACTGGTCCTCTCGTCTCTGCAAAACCAGTTTCCAGGCTGCCGCTGGGTCACCTCCCATGGAAGCCAGCAATGGAGGCGCCCAGGAGGGAAGCCACATTTGCTGGTTCAGCTCCGGGCACCAGGCCAAGTGCTATCAGGCTGGGGAACCATCAATCAGCAAGGGGAACGGGAGGGACAGGCCTAAGCCTCCCTCACAGCCTGCGGCATCTGGATAATTCTCAGTGCTAGCATGGCCGCCCAGCACAGGGTCCGGGCAGAGGGACTCAAGAGGCCAAATGTACCCTGTCTTCATTTCTAATATACACGTGGATATGCCAGCCAGGAGGGAATGGTGACTCACACACTCCACCTTCCTGTAAACCAAGTCCAAAATCCCGAGAAATCAACTCCCAAGTTACTCTCCCCACCCGCCAAAATGCTAAGAGCTGGGACCAGAACTCAACTGGGAGCCTGTTCGCTGCACACGCAAGAGGACCTCGTTTATTCCCAGAACACTGGTAAAACACAGGGCACGGTAGCACACACTTATAATCCCAGAGCTGGGGAGGTAGAGACAGAATCCCCGGGGCTTGCTGGCCTAGTTGAACAGGCGAACCATCAGCTAGACAGAAATTCTGTCTCAAAAAACAGGTGGACAGCTCCACCCTAGATTTGGCCTCCGCACGAGGACACACACACAGGGTCAGGGTGAGGGAGATTAAAAAAAAAAAAAAAGGTGCTTTTTAGGTAGAAGAGGAAGAAAACCCCTCTCATGTCCCAGACCCAGAAGTCAAGCACCGGGCCAAACTCACACCCAACAAAAAGGAGAATTCCAAAAGGATCTGGGGGGAGGGGGGGGTTCCTGAACACAGAAGGTAAGAGCACTAGAAAGGCCTCTGGTCTACAGGATGTGTGCGGTGGAGGCAGCTGTCGCCGAAGCTGCAGGCAAAGTTCAGAGCTGACTGGCTCCAGGGTCTTAAAAATCCAGTCTCTTGAATTCAGGTCAAAGAGTGTGGGGCTAGCTGAGCCTCTCCATCCCTCCTGCCTGGATCCACCATGGAGAGAGGTGGTAGAGGAGGCAGATGCCACAGGAGCGCCCAGCACCCCTACAAGAATCTGTCTGGAACTAAGAACATAGCAGCTCCTGGAACCCCGGAACTCACCAATGTGCTTGGCCCTGCTGGGTGTGGCTAGGAGTTGGGGTTGGGGTCAGGAAACAGATGCAACCAATTCCTGAATATTCAGGGTTCTGGGTTTGTTGGATTGTTCCCAGTGACAACAGCAGAGTAAACAGGTGGTCCCTTCTCAATCAGAAACCTTTCACCTCTCAAAGAAAGCCTTTCCCAGAACTTTGGCGGAAAGAACAAACCTTCCAGAAAAGAGAGAGCTGGCAGCCTAATGAAAGCACCCATCGGAAAGCCTTAGTGTTCTCAGGAAAACTCGCAGGCCAAGGGAACATCCCTGGGGCCTCGCCTACTCCAAACCACAGATTCCACATTACACTTCACCCAGCCAGAGGGGCACCCTGTGCTGACATGGCTGGACTTGAACCTGGGACCTGGGGCTCCAAGCCCTCCTCTTTGCTGCTGTAGAACATTGGTGAAGGAATTAAGGCAACACTGGAGTCGGGACAGGAGGCTGGCAGCCTTGAACAAAACCAAGTTCTCTGCCTATCTCCCCTGAGATCCATCCACAAAGCCGTGATTTTAGCGGAGCTATGAAGGCTAATAGGGATTGGTGGGGGTGGCGGGGCTCAGCCAGGGTGCCTCTAGTTTCTATGACAGCCTAGAAAAATACTTGCTCAGTTGATTCCCAAAGTAGTTAAAATATTGACAGTCCCGTCTTTGTTTCAACATTAAGGCAGAAACCACAGTCTCTACAGGGGACCAGGTTAAATTAGCAAAGCAAGAGGGGATGTAAGTTCTGCCCAGTCATCCAGCTTTATATGGAGATCAGGGTAAATACGCGCGCGCGCGCGCACACACACACACACACACACACACACACCAAGGTCTCACATTCCTGCCCCTGCCCTATGTACACAGGTAAAGGAGCCCCTACCACATCCAGAGTCACCAAGACCTATGGTCACTAGTCTGTAATTAGTTCCTGGGAGACATAAAAATGAGTAGATGATACAAAAAATAATGATGGCAGTTTAAAAAAATGACTAGAAGGTGTTACCATGAGGGGCACAATTACCATCACTGGCAACAGAGGCCACGCACGACCTAAGGAAACAGGCAGCATCCTGTAGGGCAGTAAGTAGAAAGGGCTCGGGAGCCCTGGTTTGTTTGGGGTTTTTTTTCTCTCAAATTTGGGGTCACCTATTTGGGTATCAAAACACCTAGCTGGGAGTCACCCCATTGTATCCCCACCTGTCAGCCCCGTGGTCAGACACTAGTCCTACATGAGACCACTGACTGACTTCAACGTGACGCCAACCTCTCACTGAGTAGTGGAATTTACGTCCCCTGTGCTGTTAAACCTCACACGACTGCAAGAAAAAGAAACATCCACCCTGGCTGACGTCCTACAGACCCTGGCCTAGCACTCAAGGCTGCTTGTCCCTCTGCCCAAGTGGCATAGCTCGGGGACTTTGAAGGTGTGTGTGTATCCTGCCCATTTGCACTGCAGAGATTCAGCCTGGGCGCTACTGAAGGGCACGTGGAGATCTAGCTCAGCACAATGTTCATTTGGCACAAACGTTGGTATGAGTGTAGGCCAGAGATCAACATTAGGTGTTGCCCCTCGAGACGCTGTCAACCTTGTCTTTGGGGACAGGACCTCTCGTTAATCTGGAACTTGACAAATAGGGTAGGCTGGCTGACCATTAATCCCCAGGGATCTGCCTGTCATCTACTTCCCAGCACAGGAATCACAAGTATGCACACCCCTCCGTGACTGCTAGAGATCCTCCCGTGCACGGCAAGTCTCCACTGAATCCATCTCCCCAGTCCCCATTTGCACTAAACCATACCAGTCTACAAAGGCAGAAACAGGGCAATCTGGCACCAGGTGGGCACATCTCTTGACCCTAGCTCCACCGTGGCTTGGCCTTTTGATAGGTTCAGGGCCAGTGACAACCCATCTCTGGCATTTGCTAAGCACTGACCGGACTGCTTCCTCTTAGATTTATTTACCTGAGACACTGCCAAAGAGGAACTGCTTGCCGGCTCATCACCCAGATCCAAACAAACTCTGTCCACGTCTTTATGGAGATGCATATTTTCACAATGAAATGTTTCGGCTCCAGGAATATATTTTAAGACTTATATTTTCATCTCCTACCACACCCTTGTTTTTCCTGGCAAGGCCCTCGGAGTTTCAAGTGGGATGGACGGAGAGCAGAAGGCAACGCTGGTAGACAGTTCTGCCCTCACAAGTCCCTGGCAGTAAAGATGGTTTGTGACCACAAGCGTTCTTTGTAGTAACAAACATCAATGAATACCTGGCCGGAAAAATCTCATTTTTGACTCTATCCCTTCCACGCGGCATAACCTTCCCCCCTCCACCCCTGGGAGGGGGCGATCCACAACTCTACTTGCCCCTCCTGGAAAACTGCTTCCACCCAAACGGACTTTCACAACTCTGGCTGCTACTGATTTTGTCCTTCACAACAAAGTTGAGTCTCTGAGGTCCAAGTACATACTCTCGTGGCACAAAAGGCTTCAGAGAAACCGTCCCCAAGTAAATAAAACACCAGGTTTCTGAGCAGCGCAGACTCCGGAGCCTTTGTGCCTAAGAGCAGGGTCAGGCTGGAGCAATTTCAGCAGTTTCTCTCCTCCCCCGGCGCCTAGAGCCCAGGCTTACAGGAGTTATCTCAACTTCTCCGGTGTTTGGGTGGGAACCGGGACTCACAAGTCACACCAAACACAACCTCCATTGTGGTCTCCTGAGGACACATCCCAGGGCGGCGGTGCCTGGCAGTCCCACCTCCCCCACTGAGGTCCGAACCCTTGCCGGCCCGAGGGCCTGGCGTTCGGGAACGGTTGACATTATTCCCGTTTCACACCCGGAAAACCGAGGTTCTAAGTCGACAACTCATCAAGGGCCAGGCTGCTAAGAGGCATAGCCTCATCAGCGCCCAGGTTCGCGTTATCTCCTCACGACCGTCTCTACTTTGTGTGTAAAGGTCCCTTCTCCCGGAGAAGTCTGAATTCCCCCTCGCCGCCCACTCCGCCCTGAGCGGCCCAGTCCCGCCGCACCCACCTCGTCGCCGAAGCGCACCAGCTTCTGACCCGTGGGCCCGCGCAGGCCAGGGAAGCGCGCCGGGTCCCCCAGGTCCCCCGCGTCGGCAGCCGGCGGGGAGCGCGGCCCCACCAGGCAGCGGTCGATGATTTCGTCCTGCTGCGCGGGCGGCAGCCGCGCCCACTCGGGCCCGTACTTCTCCCTGATCTTCTCCTTGTCTTGCATGATCTTCCTAGCCATGGGGCTCAACGACGAGAAGTAGGTGAAGCGCTTCCGCTCCCGGTCGTCCAGCGGCCGGTTCCCGCTCATGACGGCCGAGCGCGAGGCCGCGATCGCCGCCGCCATCGACGCCATGCCCGGCCCGCGCGTCCCGGCCCGAGCGCCGCCTCCCGGGCCGCCCGCGCCCCGCCCCGGAGCTCCGCCCCCGTCTCCGCCCGGAGCTCCGTCCCTACCCCACCCGCTGCGCCTGCCTCCGCCCCTGCCTGAGCACCGCCCCAGACCTTCCCGGGACTCCCTTTCTCCGGGCTACCGCTTCCCCACCAGATACCGGTCCGGACCTCGAATCGTCCCGGAGCCCTGTAGCCACCTGAAGTCCCGCCTCCACTCGGAGGTCCATCCCCACCTGGAGTCCCGCCCCCATCCCGAGCCCCACTCCCCGAGCTCCTCTGCTCGCAGCCCTTCAATTTCCTCACAGTGGGGGCGCTTTCCCGGACCCCGAGGCCTCGCTGGGGCGGCTACTGTGTCTGTGATCCGTGCGCTGCAGTTGGAGATAGCTACTGGGGTTAATCCCAGGCAAAGACCGCCATGGCGCCACGTGGCACTGATGACAAAGGAAACTTCTTCCTGCACGTGCTCAATCATCCCGGCTCCTTTGCGCTCGCTCTTGCGCAGTGCATTTTCGGGTTTACCCCTTGTTTGCTAGACCATCTGCCACGCTGGGCTGGAGTCCAGGCGTGGGCACTGACCCACCACCCATTAATGAGGTGTCGGGTCCCTGTCCCTGGTAGTCTTCAAGAAAACTTCCGTCAAGCCTGGCATGGAGACACTGACTTGTAATGCCCGCACTGGGCAGGCCTAGGCAGGAGGACCATGGCAAACTCAAGGCTAACCTGGGTTATATAGCGAAACCCTGTCTTACTACCACCATCCCCACAAAAAGAAAGAAAGCCCCCTGCTAAAAGAGGCAGCGTGAGGGAAATGCCCCAAGCTCCAAAGGTCTTTCCCTTTTCTGCGGAGCTACACACAAAGCCCTCTTCTCCATGCCTGCAGAGATCTTGCTTTCTGTGATGCTTGCCCCACGAGATGAGGCAGTCACCCCCCCCCCACCCCTGCCCTCCATGTTAATTAGATCTCAGGACTGGGCTATGTCTTTAAACATCACTCAGAGTCCTAAGCATAATCAAAGAACTCTAGTCAGCAGACTCTGGTCAGTGTGAGGAACCTATAGCCCGTCAATTTAAGGGAGGGGCAAACCGAAAGTTTAAACTTCCAAAAATGGCCAAGCTAATCCTGGAATCTCAGAAATCACAGGAACTCCGGGAGGTTTGCTGTCTGCAAACAAAGTGAAGAGGATGGAAAATTTCCACGGGGAAGCAGAGGACGCGGATCCCCAAAGGGGTCAGGCTTGCTCGCCGTGCTAGTGTCTTTGCAGACCACAGAGTTACACAGGGCTGTGGAATGTTTGGGCCCCCACCCACTGTCTGATTTTCACCAGACTGTAACAGGTCCCAGGTAAGCATTATGTCCACTTCTGAAAAAGAGCTAAATACCCATAGTTGCCTCCAAAGTAGCCCATGCCTAACACTAAAGGCAAGTGCAGAAATAACTGGAAAGGCCTTGATCTAAGTGGAATGTCACAGAGGTGGCAGACTCTGTAATAAAAGATACCAGCCACAACCAAGAATCTTATCAGGGTAGTGGGGATGTGGCTCAGTTTGCAGAGTGTCCCACATGCGTCTGAGGTCTACCTCCAGTACACTATAATCAGGCATAGTGACATACACACATAATCCCAACACTGAGGTCAAAGCAAGAGGATCAGACATTCAAGGCCATTCTCAGCTACATAGTCAATTCGAAGCTGGCCTGCACTATATAACAACCTGTCGCCAAGTGTGTGTGTGGGGGGGGAGGGTGGTGGTTCACACCAGAGACTCTACCATTGAGGAGGTAGAGACAGGAAGATTGCCATGAGTTTGAAACAAACTCATGTTTGTTTCAGTGAGTTCCAGGCCAGCCTGAGCCACAGTATAAGATTATGTCTCAAACAATGAATAAATAGAAATCTTGTTGGTGAGATGGCTCAGTGGTTAAGAGCACTTGCTGCTCTTGCAGAGGGCAGGAGTTCACTTCCCAGCGCTCTCAGGGCTGCTCACAACTGCCTGTCACTCCAGTTCTGGGAAATCAGATACCCTCTTCTGGCCTCCGTAGACAATGCATGCATGTGGTGCACTTGCATGCAGGAAAAACACTCATATTCATAAAATAAAAACAAAACAAATTCTCATCAGAATAACACGATGAAGAAATGAGAAAAAAAGCAAAGCTGTCAGACGTCAGCTGAGTCCTGTATATGAAGGATTCTTTAAGAAGCCACAGACTTGGGACGCTCGCTGGGTTTTTATTATTACCTATTTAAATGGGACTATAACAAGTCTCATTTACAGGCTCAGTACACTGGCTTCAACCCCCTGATTTATCTCCACCCACCCCCTTTTAATACACAAATGGTACTTGAAGACGTGTGTTCTTGAACTGTGAGTGCTCAGCTGCGCATGAGTCATCCTAGGAACCTCCCCCGTGCAAGAACCAGGGAACACTGCAGAAGAGCAGGCACAAAGGTTAAGGGAGCCATGAGGAGAGCTGCCAAATGTTCACTTTTGGACATGGCATAGCTGTTGTGCAAATCATCTCAGCAGCTGTGATCACCTGCACAAGACCTATACAACATCAAGCCGGTCAAAATGGCAGTGTGAACTGGGGATGGGCCCTCAAGGGCCCATGCTTGGTGGGAAAACCATTAACAGTCAGGGGGTGCTGAGGGAGGTATAGTCACGCTCCTTTTGGTAGAGGCTGCTAATAGGTTGCTCACACCCTAGTGGGTAGTCCCACGCCCATGCATATATAGACAGCACTAACTAGACTCAGGGTTAGGAAGACATGAAGTCGAGAGGGACACAGATTGGGGGCATAGAGGAGAACTGAGGAAGGATGGATATTATTAAAATACATGGTATAAATGTACAAAAACTTAAAAGAATTAAAAATTCTGCTTGTTTTTGTTGTTGTTTCAGGGTTTTGTTGAAACAGGGTTGTGGTGATACCTTGTTTGTATTCTAACAAATAAAGCGTGCCTTTAGATCAGAGGGTGGAACTAGCCACTAGTTAACCATAGCGGTCTGGAAGTCTGTACTAACAGACAGGAAGTGATATGGCTGGGCGGAGAGAGGAATAGAAGGCAGGAGGAGACAGGAGCTCAGCCCAGTTTTCCACTGAGGAGTCAGCAAGGTAAGAGTTGGCTATGGTTTGCTCCTTGTCTCTCTGACCTTTCAGCGTTTGCCTTACTATCTGGCTCTGGGTTTTTATTATTAAGACCAATTGGAACTTGTACAAGCCAAGGTTTCTCTGTGTAGTAGGCTGCTCTGGAACTCGCTTTGTAGACCAGGCTGGCCTTGCTCTCAGTATTTTAATTAATATCATGTGCTCACCTTGAAACTACACAGGAAGGGTATCTGGTTTCAGGAAGCTGGCCTCATGCTGTTTCCAAAGCAGTGTGGGGCTGGAGAGATAGCCCCCTGGTTAAGAGCATAGGCTGCTCTTGTAGAGGACCGGAGTTCAGTTCCCAGGACCTACATGGCAGCTCACAACTGTCTGTAACTCTAGTTCTAAGGGATCTGACATCCTCTTATGACCTCTGCAGGCACTTCATGTATGTGGTGCATTGACATACACACACAGGCAAACATTCATACACATAAAATAAAAATTAACAACTTCTTTGTTGTAGAAAGCAGTTACAAAAATAAGTGCTGTTTCCAAAACAAACAAACAAAACAAGTTTTGTTAAGTTATATTTTGGAGCAAATATAATTTATTGCCAGACAATTTTCTGCAGTGTTATAAATCTGAAGCCAGCTGTAATGGTTAAGTCTTTAACCCCAGCTCCTCGGGAGGCTGAGGCAGGAGGACTGAAAGTTCAGGACTGCTTAGGCTACATGGTGAGTGACGGCTGAAAAGGGGACAGAGGAAGACCTTGGATGGGAGGCTGCTTTCCCATCGAGCACTCAGCACTTCAAGGTGCGTGCTGGGCCGTGCCACTGTCTGAGCCCAACAGTGTCTTCTCTATTCTTTCAGGTGGGGAGAAGAAAACATGTGAGAACATGCATGGTCTGTGTGTGGACAGGCTCCTACATCTGGTGGTAGTTTGGGAGGCCGTGAACTTTTGAGAGGTGGGTCATAGCAGATGGGTTATGGGGGGTTAGCTTTCATGTTTCACAGACTGATCCACTTCAACTTTCTTCTGACTCCTGTTCCACTGGGATGTGAACCGGCAGCTGCACTCTCCAGCTGCCGTGCTCCCCCAGCCATGATGGTCCAGACCTCACAACACAGGCCTTAAGCTTTGTCTTATGTTTGATCACAGTACTGAGACAAACAGCTGACTTAACACATAAACACATATGCCAGAGAAAGAACCAAATACACAGCTAACTGATTCTTGAATGGTAAGGGGACCTCCATGGCCTTGTGATAACAGCAGGTGAGTGGGGCCGATGGGCCACCCTGGCCACTGTGTTCCGCCAGCTCAGGACCAGGTAGACAGGCAGAGCAGCTGTGCTCAGGACGCCCAGGGCCAGCAGTTGGGCGCAGCGGTGCTCTGCTTTGATTGCCGTTTCCACCCCTGTAGTTTCTCCATCACATGCTCACGTCCGCTTCTGTGTGTTGGAGCTTTGAAGATGAGGATCTCATATGTAGCCTAGGATGGCCTCACGATCCTCCTTTCTCGGTTTCTTAATTGCTAGGATTTTGGGATACACCTCCACATTCAACTTAGATTTCTTTTTTGACTTGGTCTTGGAGTTTACGGTCATTCTGCCTCAGTTTCCTGAATGCTGGCACCTACATCTTTTTTTTTTTTTTTTTTTTTGAGACAGGGTTTCTCTGTGGTTTTGGATTGGAGCCTGTCCTGGAACTAGCTCTTGTAGACCAGGCTGGTCTCGAACTCACAGAGATCCGCCTGCCTCTGCCTCCCAAGTGCTGGGATTAAAGGCGTGCGCCACCACCGCCCGGCTGGCACCTACATCTTAACGAGAAATGAGGTGCCCACTTAGAAAGTGTTCACTGAGCTGAACCTGCATTTTCTAGGTGGGTGTATTCTGCCACCAGAGGTTCTGTGGAGGCAAAGGCCTAAGAGGACACATGGCATTTTCCTTGGAGAGTCTGAGGCCTGGGTAATTTTCCTAACTGATGCGGAGTAGGGCTGTTCTATAGGCTGTAAGTATCTAAGGCAGCTCGCAAGGACTCAGTGAGCACATGGCCCGGCTGCTCTCATGCAAATTTTTAGAATCAAATGTTCAGCCCTTCCTTTCTGGTCTGGCTCTTCCCTGGAAAGGTGGTGGCAGGAGATCTGCCAAGGGATCCTAATTACACTGTCCCTCGAGGCCACAGACCTTATGTTTGAGTCTCTTCAGACTCAGAACCCATGAGTCACTTGGCTGTTTCTGTCATCTGCTGCTTGAGTTCCAACCAGCTGTTGGCATAACAGCTGGGTTCTCATGCCTGACAACAAAGCAAAATTAAGGAATCAAATAAGACTGGGCATAGGTCGCCTTCCTCAGTGATATGCAGAATGGAAGGAAGCTCCTGGGCAGCTTGTGGGCCTCTCAGGCAGCTGCCAGGTGATATCTGGGCAGCATAGCCTCTTTGGCTCAGGGAATAGGGAGGTGCCTTCCCTAGGCCCCAGGACTAACAAGTCCAAGTGCAGCCCCAAGCCGGTCCTGTCAGGACTGCTCAGACACATGCTCCGGAAGGCTATTATTTGCCCACACCACACGGCTCCCTTGGAGAGGGGCTTTGAGCATCTTAGTGCACCTACTGTACCTGCTGGTTTTCTCTGGAGGTAGTGTTTAAAGCTGAACACAAAAATGTGTGTATGCATATGTGTATGTGTGTGATTTTTTTTTCTTTTGAAACAGGTCTCATAGTGTAGGCCAGACTGACCAAGAACTATATAGCTCATGTTGTCCCAAACTCACAGTAATACTTCTGCTGGCTTGAACAATGGGCATAAGCTCCCACAACTGGCTTGGAATTCCTTTTCTTCTTTTCTGGCAGGGTCTCAAGTATTCCAGAGTGGCCCTAAGTACACTACAAAGCTGTGGCCCTCCTGCCTTCTGGGATTACTGGTACTCTATTCTTCTGTCTCCTTCCTATTTTTTAAGCGTGTGTGTAGTCTATATGCACTGAGTGCATGCAGAAGCCAGAGGGTGTCAAGTCTGCTCTAGCACCCTGAAGGCGTAAGTCACGAACAAGGCAACACCAGTTTGGAGTTATGACTAATAGGGTGTTATTTATTTAAAGGGGAAAAAACTTACAGATCACAATCCCAGACAACAGCCATCTGCGCAACCAGGAAGGGAGTCTAGTCTCCGGCGGAGCAGGAAGTGAAGAGAGCGAGCAGAGGAAATAGCCGCTTTTTTAAAGGGAGTGAGACCACGCCCCAATGGGCTGGTATCACAGCAGCTATTGGTTGGAGGGGCGGAAAGACCTCCCGCAACAGCACCCCACGCCTTATATTGTTGAGACAGCACTGCACACCAAACCTGGAGCAGCCAGCTTCCTGTTAGACTGGCAGCCAGCAAACTCCGGTGATTCTTGCCTCTGTACCCCAAAGACTGGGTTTAGAGGTAATTACAGCCATGCTGTTTCTTTCGTGTGTTACGAGAACTCGAACTCAGATCTTCATGGTTGTGTAGTACCCACTAAGTCGTCTCTCCAGTCCCTCGATATCAAGTTCTAAGAAACAGATTTAAGCTGGAGGGATAAAAGCTCTGAACGGGGCTACTACTGTGTCAGAAGTGTGGCTGATTTCTAAAGGGACTTTCTCAAGCTGATGAGAGAACCTCACAAAAATGTATTCCCAATGGTCTTCCTGGAACGAAAGTCCTCAGGGTCCCTAGGATGACACCTTCTTGGCCACCAAGCAGAACTGCCCATATGTCAGGGAGCTTCTGGTCACTGTAGACACAGACCCGCCGCTTCTCCTGACCTGTAACATCAAATCACATCACCTACATGGGCAGAAACTGGGCTAGTAACACAGAAACTGAAACGTAGTAATTGGGAATCGATAGAACCATATTCTAAACGAGGCTGCTGGAATCCAAGTGTGTGTGTGTGTGTGTGTGTGTTTCCCCAAGATGGGCATATCGGGGGACAAAGTATCTAACAAAAGGAACTTAAGGCTTCGTTCTGGCTCACAGTTGGAGGGTACAGTCATTATAGGGGGAGGGGTGAAGTGGCTGATCACACTGCATCCACAGCCAGGAAGTACAGAGCATGATCCAGAACCCAGCCCAAGGGATGCTGCCCAAGCTCAGGCTGTATATTCCTACACTGGATAAACCTTTCTGGCAAAATCCTCACGGACATCCTCAAAGGCATGGTGATTCTAATTCAGCTAGTGGGGTCGGCAGGGGCACGAAGAGTGAAATAACACGAGTGGACCTCAGGGACGGAGACTGGAGTTCCACAGCAAGAGGCACGAGAGCCCTTCCTTCCTTGAAGGCCGAGGAGCAGCCCTCACCACACCTCAGTTTCCAGCCATGACGGTTTGGTGAGTGGTAGGAAAGTCTAAGGAAACCGAAGCTGAAAAGCCCCAGGGTTTTGTATTTCCATCTGTGGTTCCCACCCACCCTCCCCACCATTGTCAGTATCCATCTGCAGGCAGCCTGTACCTGCTTGAAGCTCATCAGGCCTCTGGGAAAGGGTGAGCTAACTCCGACAGCATGAGGTGCCACCCATTCCTCACGGCACAGCCGGTCTGTCCCAGAGGACACAGGTGTGGACCCCGGGAGGGTTCTGTCGCACTCTTTGTCCAGGATCCTATCCCAGTATCATCACACAAGCTGACTTCAGGCCCAGCTTCTTCCCACTGGGTTCAGGGGGTTCTCTAGGCCCCACTTCCAGTTTGGGACCATTTGTCAGAGGGGGATGAAGCCAGGAGAATAAAGTAACCAAAGTAGCACACGGAGATATCGCTTAAGACTGTGCTAAGCACTGAGAGTTGAAGGAGTAGGAAGTTTGAATCCCGGGGTCCCAAAGGGTCCCTGGTAGGAATTCCCAGCACCATCCTGTAGCCTGCTGGCCAGCTGTGGGGAGGCAGACACCTCTGAGAGCGTGGGCCTTTTGTCCTGTCTCAGTGCAGAATGGGTTCTGGTGACTGTAACCCCTGAGATCACCCTGGGAAAGCCGCATCTCTGGGGCTGCTCTGAAGCACCACTCAGTTCCTGACTGCACTATGGATGGCGGGGGCAAACAAACATGCCGTCTGCTCCAGAGCCCATAGTGATCACTCACTCGGGGATCTCCGGGTCACCGCAGTATGGGCACAAACTTTGATACTGCCCTGCTCTTGCCAGAAGTTCAAGGCAGAAACTGGGGTTGCGGCTGAGTGGCTGAGTGTTCTTCTAGGATGTGCAAAGCCCTTAGTTCTATCTCTAGCACCTAAACAGATACAGAAATAAAAATAAAATAAAAAGGCAAAAGAGGCACAAGGCAACAGCAAAACTGAAAACACTGACCATGATTTAAAACTGCAACAGTTTAATGGACCTTTTTACTCCATCATTCGCCTTTCGGAGAGAACAAGAACCTTTCTAAATGTTCTTACACCTACAAGCAAAACTAGCTCACACATAAAACATAATCCAGTGCCCGAACTCAGCGATGTACAGAAATCACTTCGGCTTATTTTTCCAACAAAAGAAGGAGGAACATGGTTCAGTGATTCAGTGTCGGGACATTGGTAAATACTGTCTGTGTCGTCTGCACAAGCCATGGAAGCATCCGTGGTTCTGAGAGGACGGGGCCCACATGTGGGGGCATGGCAGTAGCGAGGCACCTCACAAAGGCGCACAGGAAGGGAGGGAGGAACATCTACACCTCTGACGAGCAAAGACAAGGCCTGCTTGTTGCTGGCTTTGTTCATCTTAATAATTATTAATTTTTGGTTTTTTAAGTAAACATTTTTTTGCTGTAAGGAAGGAGCAGTATGCTTTAATACATGGGAACCAACAGGTGCCATTAATACACACACTTCCCTTCCGGTCAAGTAGCTTTCCCCCAAAACCCGTTTTCATGATTTGTGTTATGGTTCAGAAAAAGTAAAGAAAATGATTTCAAGTATTCAATTCCTATCAAAAATTGGTATCAAAAGTAATAAAGGACCTAATTCCATAATAATTCCATGTTTTAAAAAATAACTTAAGAAGCAAGAGGCCTGGCCCTTCACATGTACAAACCCTCTGGTGTAGCTAGAGTTTCTTTAGACACCGTGGGGTGGAGTCCGTGTTGAGCACCTCCATCATGGACCTCAGAGTCGGGAATGTCTCTGACACTGACGGCAGGGACTTGTAGGAAGGGGAGATACTGGAAGAGAAACACAGGGAAACTGACTATTACCACCGCTTAATAGGAAGGGCTAGAGCCTGGGGACATGCACTCTTATGAGGAAATTTCTAGAGTCTCTCATGAGGAACAATACCAGAAAGGCAGAAGGCACAGCAGACACCCTCACAGCAGTGACCTCACATCCTGAGCCAGCTCTCTGGGGAAAGAAACGCCACTTGAATGTGTACAGGACCACATGTCACACATCCTGCTGGGGCTGCCATGCCTGCTGGAGCTGGACTCTGAGGATGCTAGAGCCTCAAGCCTGGTCTTGCCCTTCTCTAAGCCCCACCCCCTTCATCTACAGTGGTTGATGAGATCCTTAGCTCAGAACTACATGAGCCCTGAGAAACATTACACGCCAGGTTCGCCATGAACCATGACAGTACAATACGTGGCTGTGTGGTTTGTGAAAAGAGTTGCTAAAGCTTCCTAAGAAAAGGAAGCAGGACTTTCCCCTGTGATCACAGCACCAGACCACAGGTAAACAAGGAAGCTCAGAACAAGACTACGGGGACAAGCTAAGCATTGTGGACAACAGACACCTACTTCTCAACTGGTTTTTTGTTTGTTTCTTTCTTTCTTTTTTTGTTTTTGAGACAGGATTTCTCTGTGTAATAGCCCTAGCTGCCCCGAAACTTGCTCTGTAGACCAGGCTGGCCTCAAACTCACAGAGATCCTCCTGCCTCTGCCTCCTGAGTGCTGGGATTAAAGGCATGCGCCACCAAGCCTGGCCCTATTTCTCAGTTTTTTTTTTTGTTTGTTTTTCGAGACAGGGTTTCTCTGTAGCTTTGGTGCCGGTCCCGGAACTAGCTCTTGTAGACTTGTAGACGAGGCTGGCCTCGAACTCACAGAGATCCGCCTGCCTCTGCCTCCCGAGTGCTGGGATTAAAGGCGTGCGCCACCACCGCCTGGCTCTATTTCTCAGTTTTAAAGAGCTCAAATGGCACAGCAGGTGACAGAATGACTGCTGTCATGTAGGCATGAAGAGACATGAAATAAGTCAGTATCTTCCTCGTTCCTAAAGCATTGTGAGAGCAAGCTTGTACACATTCCCCAGCGTTTCTGAAGATCGGAGCTGTAGTAACTTGCTGGCTCTGGCACATGGTTACAAAGGGGTGGGGGGATCCCTGCTGGTGCCGGTCACACACCAGGTCACTAGTTCCCGCCTAGGCTGCAACACCGTGCCACCGTCAGAACTGGAATGCCGTAGAAGAACAGTCACCAGGCCTGTGCTACACGTGAGTGGTTTCCACGCACTCCAGGACCCTAGGCCTGAGTCTGGATAACAGACGGGGAGAAGAGAATCTGACTACAGAGGAGAGACCCAGTAAACTCTGCTTCACATACCACTTTTGTTATTTTCTTTAAATCATCACTCATTTTAGATTATTACATATGTGTTTACATATGTGTGCAGGTGCATGTGTGTATGTATGTGGTTGTTCCAGGTTGATATCAAGACATTTCCTTAATTATTCCTTACTGTATTTATTGAGCCAGGGTTTCTTGCTGAACCCAGGTTTCTTGCTCACAGATATGGGTTAGCCTACCTAGCTACCTTACTCTTGGGATCCCATCTCTGCATTCTGAGCTACAAGTACCCAGCATTTTCTCTGGGTCCTGGGGATCTGAACTTGGATCCTCGAAATGTGTGTTATCCCGAGCTCTCTCACAGCCCCACCATCACTTATTTTCTCCTGTAACGATGTTTCTCCACCCTAAAACGGTGTATTGAACGACAAGACTAACCCACGGAAGTGAGCACACTGGGGCTTCTGCCTAGCGTGGAGTGCAGAGCCCCTCCCTTCCCAGCAAGGCCTGCACCAGCCACAGTTACCTTTTCAAGTTCATCCAGCTTTTTGCTATTTTGCTGAAGGCTTCTGAGCCAGGGGCTGTCATGGCTTCAAAGTCAACTAACTGGAAAAGAGAATCAGGACGGGATGAAGTGAAGGAAGGTACCGGGTGAGGTCAGAATCCCAGGACATGGAGCCGTCATGCAGCACCCCTAGGACACGGTGCAGGCTTGCAGCACCCTGACAGCCCGACATACCTTTCCTTTGGGGATCTTCCCAGCCACTTCTTTACCGCTGGCCATCAGCGCCCCCACAATGACTGAGTAGGCGATGACACTGTTCAGAGAGAACAAACCCTGGTCTATGGCTACCGCACTAACTCCCGTGGGCTTCCACCATGAAATAAATTCTTACACATTCAGTCAGCCCTGGTCTATGGCTACCGTACTAACCTCCCTGTGGGCTTCCATCATGAAATAAATTCTTACACATTCAGTCAGCCCTGGTCTATGGCTACCGTACTAACCTCCCTGTGGGCTTCCGTCATGAAATAAATTCTTACACAAGAATTCTTTGGACTAAAACCTTAAATGTTTAATTAACAGAGAACTTTGTGGTGTTTATTTTCTACTTTTCTACTTAAAAAGCATATGGGCCTTAAGGGTAGCTGTCAACAGGAACATCTGTTTTCTGAGGGAAAGCCTATATCCACCAGTTTACTTCCTGCTTCTTCTCATTTTTGTGAGAAAAGCATGTATAAGCCTCTCCTCTTGGACTTACATTAAATTCTCTTGAGGGTTGGTCAAGAACGTGATTTTCCTTCCTTCCTTGACAGGGCCTTGTTATACAGACCAGGCAGGCCTCAAACTCACAGAGATCCACCTGCCTCTGTCTCTCCAGGGCTAGCATTAGAGATGAGTACCACTATACCCAACAAGGACGTGATGTGGGGGTAGGGGTTGGGGGTGAGTGGGTTTTAGAGGAATCAATAGGAGCTTCCTATGAGTCATGAGGCTTTAGAGCCTGTCCTGTAACAGGAAGCATAAGCCATAGCAACAGTTTTGAACTTGAAACCATCATAGTATAGGATACACTTACCTAGATCCTCGAGACAATGGCATTAAATTATAAAAGTAATAAACCAAGGATAAGATTAAGTTGCAGACAGCATCGGCTTCCTAGGAGAAAGGACACAGGTTCATGAACTTAAACCCCGTATCACAAACGAGGGACATTTGTTACTACGTGGGACAGGATGGCTCCCCTCCTCTCCCCATGGCCCGCTTGCTTGTGTGCTGTGTTCCAGTGTCTACACAGTCACTACAGCAATTGTCCCCAGCTTCAGCACACAAGAACAATCTCCTTTACCAGGACTTGCTATTTCAGAACGCACACTGAAGCCAACATTTCACAAAGGAAAGGCAATACCTAACAGCCTTTCTAGAACGAGCATCCCTTCCCCAGGAGACTCTCACAAGTTGCTTCCCTCCATTGGGGCTGAGACTTAGAAGCCCATGTGCTTAGTCCTGTACGGGCCAAGGTCCCTGAACACAGGGAACAGCTGACTGACGTCAAGGAAGTAGAGAGGCTTCTGGGAGCCAATAGCCTCCATGGTGTGAGAGGAATGCCTTCCTCCTGCGAAGAGCCACTTCTTGTCTCAGGAGGCACAGGGAGAGAAGTCACAGACTAAAGAACGGCCAGTATGCTCTTCCACTGCCAGGAGCCAGTCAGCACACAACAGCTGAAATAAGAACTTGCTGGAAATGCGCACTGTGTGACTGGTCACATCGCAGCTGCAGCCAGGAAGCAGAGCACATGCCGTGCTAAGGTCACTCCCCTCCCTGTGATTCAGCCCAGGATCCCAGTCTACATCAGGGTGGGCCTTTCTTCCTCGTTAGCCTCTCTGGGAACACTCTACAGATACAGCCACAGGTGCCTCCTATGTCATCCTAAATCCTGTCAATTTGGCAGTTAAGACAACAGTCTCACACTAAGTAGCGACCATAATGTAGGGAAGAATACGGGAGGGGGGTGAGATACAGACCGCTTTCACCATGGCCAATCTGGGTGAATCTCTCCTGACCCTAAACTTGCGCTAAGGCAGCCAACGATACAAACGGCTAAGTGTGCCATCCCCCATTGCTGTGCTTCTTAAACCCCAGATTTTCCCCCACATAGGACTATAAAAAAGAGGTTGAGACAATTACGTTTAATTTCAGGCATAAGATATACAGCCTAGGAAAACGGAAGGGGTGTGTGTGGAACATTTACCAAAGAAATTGCAGGTCTGGAGTGTGGCTCAGCAGCAGGGCACCCGCCTAGTGTGTGTAGAGTTCTGGGCTCCAGCCTCAGCAAAACTTTCTCTCTCTCTCTCTCTCTCTCTCTCTCTCTCTCTCTCTCTCTCTCTCCCTCTCTCTCTCTCCCTCTCTCCCCCCCCTCACCCCAGAAATAGAAAATGAGACACAGCAAACCCTACCCCGAATTCTGAGGAGAGGATCAGCACTTTTCCTTTCGCTGTCAGGTCTTTATAAAGGGCATCGATTTCTGCATGGTACAGCTGTGTCCTCTCTTCTGTGGTTTGAGTCTCCACAGAAAACAGGATATTGCCAACCCTGTAAACATTAGCAGTACTGTCAAAGGCATGGATTAAACAGTCTGAACAGGAAACGGGGAAGTGGTATGTGATGCACGTGCATGTGTGTGTGTGTGTGTGTGTGTGAGCACGAGCGCGCGCGCGCGTGCTCACGGCGTCTGCCTAGCGTGCTGGGCTCCTGAAACAGGTGTGCTCCAGGCTGTCATCACGCCCCAGCCACCCTGCCATAACCGGGAGCAGGTGTGGGAGGCTCACACACAGCTATTGCTGTGCAGCAACACTGCAGCTCTGGGAGGGTAAGCTCACGCAGCACGTTATCACGGTGTCATCAGGAGAACTTTCTAGTTCTTCATTCCTCTAGCAGGAAGAAGGGGGAAGTGTGACTTGGCTTGGGGGACAATCACAGCTGGGCAACAGTTCAAAAGGGAAGAGGATTGATAATCTGGAAGACTTGGGGAAAAGCCGAAAGTGTCATGAGAGGAGTGGCCTGAATGTCTGTCTGTCCTAACTAAATTCAGTGGGATGCATGCATGCAGGCACACAACAAGAAGTAGGAAGGGGTCTTGCTGGGAAGAAGGTTTTAGTGGCAATAGTTGAGGGATGATAATAAGGTAATAAGGTAATTATAATGATAAACAGGTATAAGGATTGAGAAAGACTAACACATAGGAATCTGTCAAAGAAAAAATACTTTTTAAAACGCTTCTAAATCAGCAGCTGTGAAAAAAAACCATGCGGCTGTGAGGATAAGGACAGAAGAGGAGGTCACAAGTGACAATTGCAACCTCAGTTTTTCAAAGCTTTGCCTGCTTCTCTCTCTCTCTCTCTCTCTCTCTCTCTCTCTCTCTCTCTCTCTCTCTCTCTCTCTCTTTGTTTTTCAATACAGGGTTTCTGAAGCTTTGGAGCCTGTCTTGGAACTCACTCTGTAGACCAGGCTACCCTCAAACTCACAAGATCCAATTGTCTCTGCCTCCCGGGTGCTGGGATTAACGATGTGTGCCCCTCACCACCCGGCTTCCTTCTACTTTCTTAATTTTGGCTATCTGTTCCTCCAAACTTTCCACTAAGACAGCACCACCCTTGCAATACACACACCAGCAATCCCTGCATGGCAGCCTGAACCTGCACAGATCCTTTTCTTCCTGCTGCTAGACAAGCTCTCCATAGCCTCTGAGCAGCCAGGTAGAGCTGCTGCAGGAACACAATGGGCTGTGCACTTGGCCAGGAAAGATTCAGCCCCAGACGTACATCGTGAGAACACACAGGGCCCCACCAGCCCACATCACACTTGAGCACACATACTTGTCTCCTGTGATAGTGATGGTGAAGCCGTCATATTCTTTTCCTTGATCTTTGAGGCTGGGAACTTTGGTGTTCACAGTGAACCCGTCCTTCGTTTTGGTGTTAAACTGCTTTCGAGGGGAAATAAAAATCTCTATTAGTGGCAGCTCTGACACTACAACATGATGCTGTCACCTACAAACACGCTGGGCCATTCACAGCTACCCCGGGCTGCAAATGTCTACAGGCTGCAGATAGACAGATCTACTTCTGATCCGTCCTGACTCAGCCCTAGGTTTTTCTAAGGCACTCGAATTGAGAGACCATGTGCTCTCTCTTGGCAGGCAGTGACTAAGGACACCTCTCCTCTCTTTAGGTGGAGCACAAACCCCAGGAGCCCCAGTCTCAATTCCCACAAGCCTACAGAGTTGCAGAGACTCCAGCAGCAAGGTGTAGGGTACCCCTACCAGCCAATATCTGGCTCACTGCGGCAGCTGCTCTGGGGCTGTTTCTCCTCCCAACTCAGCAGGCAGCAATCTTGCCTGCCAACAGAGCAGCAACGCCAGCATCCCTACCCTGAAAAAGCACTCTGTGTTCCTACAAGTGCAACCCCAGAAATGCGGGACTTAGAGGTGCTCGGCATTCCTTCCCTAGCTGGGGAGTTTTCTCTGCATACTCCAACTCTGCAGACCATGGGTATTAGGAGTTCCTCAGAGCTGGCCTAGGAGCTGGTGTCTCTTAGGAACACCCTGGATGCCAGCTTCAGATGCCAGCTTTGTGTTAAAACTTGTGACATTCCAAAGTGGCAGTAAACAGGTTCTGCCTTTACTTTAGAAACACGACTTCCTACTTTGGCTACTTGGTGCTCTCCATGCTTTTCTAGGATGAATGGCGCTGGAGTAAGACAGCCAATGACAACGGCCTTTTCTGGGCTTGGGTGGGAGGGCTTCTCCAACACCAGGCTACAGGAATGCTGGCTGGAGGCTCAGGGCATGGTGCAGCTGGACAGAGCAGGCTACCAGGGCTGCCAGCTGAACTGAGGCAGGAAGCACCTTTCTTTCAGAGAATGGCTCTCAGAAGACAAGTACAGGTACTTGCTGTATGCCACAAACAATACCAGGTGGGAACGCATACTGACGAAAAGAAACAAGCCTGGTCAGACCCCTGGGCCAGGAAGAGGCAGAGTGGAAGGTGAGGCCGGCAGAGCTAATGAGCCACATACTGGAGCAGGCGTCCTCTTCTCTAAGTCTGCCAGGGCACTCCATAGTCTTCAGAGCAAGCAGCAAGCTACATATTTCCTGGACACTTTAAACACATACAGACCAACCAATACATCCACAATCTGACTGAAAATGCTCCTACCCAAAGGACAGGCTCCTACAGACAACACAACACGGGCAATGCTGCCACCGTCTGGCGAAGCGTTATGGGCTTCCCTCCGTACACTCTGCTTTCTTTCCCACTATCTGTACAAGCAGATTTTGTCTTCCACCTGACATCTACACAGGAAAGCAGCTGGGAAGCTGACCCACGGCAACTTCTGGTTCTTCTCTACGGCGTGTCCTACCACCCTCAGTCACGGGAGTAACTGCCATGATACCGAAGGTTAGTACAAGGCAGGTGGACTTCAAAAGTCGGCTGAGATCCTTCTTTCACTTGTCACAGCTAAGGATTTCCTCTTTAGCTTGCTCTCTCTCTCTTCACTTCTCTCTCCCTCTCTCTGTCTCTCTCTTGTGAGCTTTCAGTGGGACTGGCATCTTTCCCAGGTTCTGACTTTCTAAGAGAAGAGAGCATCTCATTTTCACTCTTTCAGAGTCTATTTCAAATTAAGGCAGACATAAAAGTCATGCTGTTGCAGCTGGCCCAGCATTAGGGATCAAGGGCAGGCCCAGTGTGCTCTACCATAATTCCCAGGGAGTCACCTCTGGGACCAAAGGAAGCTGAGGGTGCACACAGGAATTGCCCACCTTCAAAGCCACAGCTCAGTATCAGCTTTGCAATCCAGACAACTCTGCTTAGGGCTCTCTGAGCAGCCCCTGCTATGCCGCAGACTCTCCCTGCAGACACTTGGCAGGGCAACAGGACCCTTTCACCCCTGCATTGGGCACCTCCTCCTCTTCTACAGCTGCTAACCACCTGTCCTATGGGACCATGAACATTCTCCAAGGAAGCTGGGGGAAATGAGGTTCCTCGACGGTTCTCTTCTTTCAGGAATCAGTCTAACTAACTGTAGCGGTCCTGGGCTCCCACGTATGGAAGGGCAACCATGGAGCCCTGCATTGTGGCCACAAGTCCAGTTTCAGTGCATCTATTCTCAAGCCCCTTTTTGTCTCCTGAGCCAACTGCTTCCTCAAAAATCTGTTCTGGCTGAGTCTGGTTAAGCATTGCACTTGATTTTGGTTACTGTTTACAATGTGTTTATGTTGGGATTTTGTTTTGGATGACATCCTTCATAAATTTCAAAACAGCACAACATTAAAATATGTGCTTTGTTTTCTCTCTACGTTGCTTGTCTTTTCTCATCCAATTCCTCCTGAGATATTTTCTTTTAGTTTATTTATGTGTAAGCATGTTTCATCTGCATGTATGTCTATGTATCTTGAACGCCTGGTGCCTGGGTCAGAAGAGGGAGTCAGATCCCCTGGAACTGAACTAATAAGACAGTTTGAGTCACCATATGAGTGTTGGGAATTGAACCCAGGTCCTGGACAAAAAAAGCCAGTGCTCTTAAATGCTAGGTCATTGTTCCAGTCCCATCTGGGACTTGGATGATAAACTTACCTTCATAATTGGAAGAAGGTCTTCCACTTTATGTACCTTTTCCAGAGCTTCTCTGACTTCCAACAAGCCCTTTGGATTATTTGCTCTTGAAAAGAGAGGGGGAGAACAGAAAGGAAGAGGCAATGGAGATTAGTGTAAAAATACGACAAGTGGATCTCATTTAAATTTTAAACAACTGTTCCTAAGGACCAACAGCTCGGTGCTACAGCAGCTCAGCGCTGTAGGCCTGAACCGCCTGGGGCTCCTCAATGACAGGATCGTCCACCCAGATCAATGATACATTTGAGAAAACTGTCAGAAGTGTCCAGACCTTCCTCCTGCTTGGCATCCCCCTAAGCAACACAGCACTGGCTGAGTGTTGGTGTCATAGGACGTTCAGATGATCTGGAGCACGTGGGAGCATGTGTGGGAGCTTTGTGTGAATGTCACTGTGTAAATACCATTTAATGGAAGGGTCCTGAGTACTCAGAGATCTCGAAACCCACTGCCAGGCATAAACAGTTTTCAAACTGGGCAGCAGCAAGATAAGTCAGTCCTAGCTAACAGGTGCAGAGCTAGAGATGAGAATGGATCAGAAGAAAAGCAGCATGGTCAGCATGGCCGGCAGCCTTCACATACATCCAACATACGTGTGTAGATGCGAGGCTGTAGATGAGAATAGAGATCAGAGAAAGCAGCACGGTCAGCATGGCCGGCAGCCTTCACATTCACCCGTGTACAGGCACAGGTTTCTTAGTAAAACCCTGACTGTCCTGTTCCAAGTCTGCAGTGGGAAGTATGTGTGGCTCAGATCAAAGCACCCTGCTGGGTTCCACGTTGTCCTCAGACCAGGCTGGTGATTTCACCACTCAGAACTGAAGTCCCCAACAGACAGAGGCTTGGCAGCAGCTGGGACTACCACAGTGCTGAGTGTCAGGCTAAAAGCCTCCAAAGCCATCACACAGATGCACAGATGCAGGCAGGTGACGGAAACTTTAAACTTCTGAGTTAGACTGTCTATCTGCCAGTGGCTCAGCTTTGAAATTTCACAAATATGCATACAAAAGAGGTATGGAATCAATCTTTTACATCGAAGGGGGATCAAAGGCTTACCCGTGGTAGACAAGAATTCTATCTTTTATAAAATGAAGTATTTTCTCAAAATATTCCAGGTATCTCATATTAATCACCTGACCCCTGTGAGGTAAAAAAAAATTAAAATGATAAAATTAAACATCATTTTACAAAGGCATGTGAATATCAGTTAATTCTGAAAACAAGGAGCTGAGACCAGTGTGGCAGAGCATAAGAAAGCTAGCCCCGTCTGAGCAGGAAGCCTGGGCTCCTGGAGCCTGTCCTGGAAGAAAGGGTCCAGGACTTAGTTCCTTCACGGGGGAAGGAAAACCCTCAGCTTAAATGGAGTTCAGAGCTGACGGCAACTACGTTAGGTGGACACGCCATCTCTGGCTCTCTGTATGGCAGTCTGCACGTCTGCCGCTGCCTCTCCTCTTCAGCAGTCTTCCTTCCCTCACTGTAAACACCACAGTCCTCGCATTCCCGCCCCATTTTTCCTTCCTTTACATGTTCTAGAAGGTGTTCATGTCTAGCAACAGCGGAGTCTGAGTCCCGCTGCTCCAGGAACACCATCCCAATGCTCACAGCACCCGCGTGCCAACGTTCCAGCTCAAGAAGGACTTCTCTCCCCAGTAGAGCACTTCAGTCTCCAAACCCCCACTATCTCACTTGTTACTCCCAGGCTGACAGGGGCAGCCATGGCCTAAGCTAGAGGCTGAAGGAATTCCTCTGAAGCTACTTTACCAGGCACCACTGAGCCACTGCAGAGTTCCCTGCAGCGCGCAATGCACCTGCAGTTCCCCTCCAGCCCTGCAGGGGTCGCATGGGTCTGCACCTTTTATACTTGTTCTCAGACCTCAAACCCTTTCCTTTGTTCCCAGTCTGCTGCTCCCTCACAAATCTTTTCAGTCACTGCTGCCACCACGACCCTCCACAAGTACACATCTGTCCTTGTTTCTCTGCTCACCACCCATGAACAGCTCATCACGTTCCAGCCTCCATCCCCGAGATTCCCTGGAAGGCACAGCTACAATAGATGGCTATCGTAGGCAGCTATATTAGATGGGTCACAGCTTCCTGCCATGCTGAGCTCATCAGTGAGTTAGTGTACGACCCCATCCTCTCTCTTGGGACAGTTCTGGCATGGCTACTGGCTACACTGGGAGTCCTTTTCTGTCTCCATCAAATCCTGACACGGGGCCTGTGACTTGGGTACCACTCAGCAAGAACACAAGGAAACATGGTGGCCTCAGTTACAATTCACCTAAATCTAGCTAAGAGAATCACAAATCATTCTGTGAGAAATAGGGAGGAGGCAATTACAAGGGGGGAAGATGACTTCTAGAAATTAAAAAAGGTAAGTATAAAAAAGACATTTACACTAAAACCTAAATTTAAATGTCAAATGTTAGGCAGAGTAACATTTTCTTGATCCAGGTTTCTGGAGTTAGAAGTATTTTAGAAATGATACAGTATTAAAAGTGCCAATTTTATCTAAAGGCATGCTTACTAAACGGCAGGCAAACCAAGAGCATCCCTGAAGTGGGTCTGTTCAGTATGTGTTCATGCCTGTTGTCAGGGTAGCTAAGCCCATAAAGGAAGGAAAGGCAAGCATTCACCCAGGTACCTAACTGCAGCGCTCAGGACAATACAGAGACTGTCACAAGGGAGCAACTACAGCGACTGACCCTTAGGGCTTAGGGTGGAGCCGGGGAGTCCCTGGACTCAGCAGACCCATGAGGATACTATGGCAAATACTGAATTCTCCATCTAACACTTCCTCAGCTGTTTCATGACTTTTTGAAAATTGACACCCCAGTCCCTAATTCTTGAATCCACCCTTCAGCAATCTTCTACATGTGGAGGTGCGTGGCATGCATTGCTTGTCTGCAGCTGGAACAGCAGAAAGGGATTCATGAAACTCGTGGGTGCAGAGCTACCATGGTGTGTTCCCTATCCAGGTCATCAAGGCACATCTCATATTGCTGCACTCCTACACCAACAGGAACGAGGCGCGAAAGGTTCCCACCTGATTAAGTTGATATGGTTGTTGAAACCTCTGCTGAGACTTCGTGCTGGCATCTGATCCAGCCACAGTACAGGCTGGTCTGGATCAGCGATCCTGTGAAACAGAGCTCATGAGGGTTGAGACCTTACCCACCGCTTCCAGGATGAACCAAAGATGGCTCTCTGCAAAAGTGAGGAAGGAGCCCTACTGGCTCCAACTTCTAAAAAGAGTACACAGACCAGCACACTCGGATACAGTCTGGCCACACCAGTGAGAAGCCAGCAAAGGCTGATGAGCAGTAATGGCTGGTCTAAACTGTCAACTTGATGGGCGTTATATCATCTTAGGAAACATACTAGATTTCAGAGAGATTAACTGATGGGGGAAGACCCGCCCGACATCCAACTGGTACCATTCCATGGGCAGGGACCCACACTCAGTGCGGAGAAAGTGAGCCTCCTGCTGCCACGCCTCCCACCATGAAGGAAGCCCTGAGCCTAGACAAACCCTCCCTCTCCCTCTCTCTCTCCCCCACAAAGAACCGGGCTGGCCTCAAACTCACAGAGATCCACCTGCCTCTGCCTCCCGAGTGCTGGGACTAAAGGCGTGCACCACTACTGCCCAGTCCCTTTCTCTCTTACATTGCTTTCTGGCTGGGGTCTTCTCACAATGAGAGAAGGAGCTAATATACTGGGCAGGTACAGGAGTGCTAGAAATCCAGAGGCGGCCTGGAGCGTAGGGGACAGGCACAGGTGAGGAAGGATACTCCAGACCCCATCTGAAACACTGTGCTTATACAATCCGCACTCCTGTTTCATGAATATGAGCTGAGTGTGTTCAGAAAATGAAGGTAAAGTGATTTCTGACAAACTTTAGAAGAAAAGAACTCACTACTTTAACTTATAGGGCCCAATTCTGTCAGCAAAGTGTGGATTCAAACCTCTCGGTGAGAAAAGACACATGGTCTGACAGGAGCACTCTATGGTCTGACGGGAGCACTCTATGGTCTGATGGGAGCACTCTTTGGTCAGACGGGAGCACTCTATGGTCTGATGGGAGCACTCTATGGTCTTACAGGAGCACTCTTTGGTCAGACAGGAGCACTCTTTGGCCAGACGGGAGCACTCTATGGTTTGATGGGAGCACTCTGGTCAGACGGGAGCACTCTATGGTCTGATGGGAGCACTCTATGGTCTGACGGGAGCACTCTTTGCTGTTTTTCACTCGCCCACTAGTTACCTTCTCCACTTCACGGCAATGTCGAACATGTCCCTCCACTGCATCAACCTTGTCTTTCCATTCATGCGAACCTTCGAATTGGTCCAGGTACGATGTACAGCCTGCATGACTTCCAGTGCTGCCAAGCCCATGGCTAAGGGAAGTAAATATTAAGACAGTTCACCAGAACCCTTTCCAAGGGGCCAGTCCTCATCTTTTCTCTCAAGCCCTGGTGATTACACAAAGAACCAGAAGTCTTGTGAAACAGCAAGACTGAGCTTCTGGTGTCCTACTCAAATGAAGGTGGGCTGTTGGCCCACATTGCTTCCTACAGAAACAGGAGAGCCTGAAGTTCCTCCTCCTTGTAGGAAGGAGACAACTGCCCTGGATCAGGTACCTGACTTTCAGTAACGGCTGGAGAGCCAGGCTCCAAATCTACATGGCAGCCAGAGCCCAGAGCCCAGCTGGAGCAGCAGCGTCCTCCAGCTCACTGTGAACTACTGCCCATTTCTGCTCTGGCCACGCGGAGAGCTGAGTACGCACAATAACTAACAACTTCTGAAGAAAGACAGCATGGCCGGACGACCCTGTTCCTGGGCCAGAATGAGTCCATTTCTAGAGAATACCTCTGTGTATCCGCTTGTTGGGCAGGAAACCGGGTGTTTCATACTGCATCAGTGAGCCCAGGCGGTCAGCTACACAGATCAGCTCCTGGACTTCAGGCTTGTAGCCCTCGAAGTTCTGATGCAGCACGTCCCTGCAAGAAGCACCAGGAGTGCGATAAGGATGCAGCAGATGCCTGCACCATTCCCCTACTGGAGCTCAGCCAAGACACACACAGCACCAGGCAGTTCTCCCAGCTCCACAGCCCGTCACATGCAGTCTTTCCATGCTACTACCCCATGTAAGGTGGTACGCCAGTAAGTGGCGTAGGTGGGGTCCAAGGCCCTCTTCTCAGCATCTGCTTCACGAACTTTTCTGGATACACAGAATGTGGTGCCTTTTCCAACAAGTGGTCAAACCTGGCCCAACAATGACTTTGAACTGATACTTTGACATTTATTGCAGTTATCAAAGATGTGAACTGACTTCACTCCATTTTCCTTTTCTTCCCCCTGTGCTGGGTAGTTTATGTCACTGTGACACAAGCTAAAGTCATCTGAGAGGAGGAAGTCTCAGTTAAGAAAACGCCTCCATAAGACTGGACTGCAGTAAATATTTTCTTATTTGGTGAGTTATGGGGGAGGGCCCAGACAATTTTGGGTGAGGTTACCCCTGGGCTGGTGGTGCTGGGTTCTGTAAGAAAGCAGGCTAAGCAAGACAAGGGAGCAAGTCAGTAAGCAGCACTCCTCCACGGCCTCTATCAGCAGCTCCTGCCCCCAGGTTCCTGCCCTGCTTGAGTTCCTGCCCTGATTTCTTTTGATGATTTAAAAAAATGCACCGGTCAGTGGTGGTGCATGCATTTACTCCCTGCACTCAGTAGACAGAAGCAGATGGATCTCTGTGAGTTCGAGGCCAGCCTGGTCTACAGAGCTAGGTCCAAGACAGCCAGGGCTACACAGAGAAACCTTGTCTGAAGAAAACAAAGAAACAACAACAACAAAAAAGCAACTGTAGACTTATGTGATTCATTAACTTTGGAAAATTCTTGGCCACAGTTCTTTCAAACACTGCTGCTTACTATCCTGAGTGAGGTAAGCCAGACCCAAAAAGAGGAACATGGGATGTACTCACTCATATTTGGTTTCTAGACATAAATAAAGGGCATTGAGCCTATAACTCGTGATCTTAGAGAAGCTAAATAAGAAGGAGAACCCAAAGAAAAACATATAGGCACCCTCCTGAATATTAACCTTCATCAGGCAATGAAAGGAGACAGAGACAGAGACCCACACTGGAGCACCGGACAGAAATCGCAAGGTCCAAATCAGGAGCAGAAGGAGAGAGAGCACGAGCAAGGAACTCTGGACCGCGAGGGGTGCACCCACACACTGAGACAATGGAGATGTTCTATCGGGAACTCACCAAGGCCAGCTGGCCTGGGTCTGAAAAAGCCCGGGATAAAACCGGTCTCGCTGAACATAGCGGACAATGAGGACTACTGAGACCTCAAGAACAATGGCAATGGATTTTTGATCCTACTGCATGTAGTGGCTTTGTGGGAGCCTAGGCAGTTTGGATGCTCACCTTACTAGACCTGGATGGAGGTGGGTGGTCCTTGGACTTCCTACAAGGCAGGGAACCCTGATTGCTCTTTGGGCTGACGAGGGAGGGGGGCTTGATTGGGGGAGGGGGAGGGAAATGGGAGGCGGCAGTGGGGAAGAGAGAAATCTTTAATAAATAAATAAATTAATTAAAAAAAAACACCGCCGCTTCCCCATTTTCCTTAGATTCCAGGTGCGCCGGCTCCTCTAGGCCCTCCGTGCCCCCTCCCTCTCATGTCCTCTGAACCCTATTCTGCTTGTCACTTCCTTCCAGCTGAGCTTTTTCCTCACAGTCACCTCTGTCCTCCTGCTTAGCCCATTATCGAAGTCTTTACTTCTAACCCTAAAACTTGCCTTTCATTTTAAAAACCCATCTGACTCATCAGAGTCTTGTTTCTTCTTCATGCTGACAGCTCATTTTATTTGGTTATTTTCTGTCTGTATTCACAACTTTGCTGTGTGAAGTCCTTAAGGTCCAAGCTTTCCAGCTGCTCCTTCACTGACTCAAACATGTGGTGTGGGGAGTCGTGAGGTTTGGATTTCATTCCCATGGTCTTAGTTTGAGAGACGGGGGGGGCCCATGGGAAATGGGTAAAGCTTTCTTCCTAGGAGGAGCTTGCAGTTATGTCTGTGGAGTTCCTAGAATGCCTCCAGCACGGGGTCACATTAACTCCTAAAAGGTTTCCCTTACTCCACTGCAGGGCGGGTGGGCACACTATCCGGATGCTTCCCTCCCATGAAAGCTCACCCCCTCCTTGTAAAGAGAACAGAAATGTCAAACTCAGCGATTTCTCAACTCTAAGGCACTGCTGGATGTTTGGGAACTGTTCTCTACTCTGCCCTGTTCTGGGCTGACCGCCCTTATGCACATTGCATTTGCCCACTGCAGCAGCGGCTGCCCAGCAGTGTAACTTTAACCTGTGTTCCTCAGCTGGCCCTGAACCTGAGGTTCCCGGCCCCACCTCACTAGTGCTGGGATTATAACTGCACTACTGCACCTAGCTAAGCTTTCAAATTGCAAAAATTTGTTTTGCCAGCAACCAGCAAAAAATAATGCTTATTAAAGATTGCCTGTAGGCCTCCATGGATCTGAAGGGTAAAGGTTGCACAAAATGAGGGCAGAAGGTCAGGCTAGCAGGAGAAGCAACCTCTGTAAGAAAGTTTCAAGGCACCTTATCAACTAAGAGAAACAGCTGTTGGCATACAAACTGCAAAAAGAAATTAATAGAACATGGGCAAGAGTCATCTATTGATGAAGAAAGATGAGCACTCAGTGGGATCCTGAGTCAGAGGTCGCCCGGATGAACGCACACCAGAGCCAATCCCTACAAACAAAGGGGAGCGCCCAGCTGGGTTCCTGAAAGCCACACCACACAGCACTTACTTGATGTGAGGCTGCAGGCCTGGCTGCTCTTCGTAGCCATCTATGAGAAAAGGCAGGTTCTTGGCCCAATGGTCCTTGAAGCTGCCCGGTAGATCCGTGTCGATGTTATATTCCGTCAGGGGGGTATCAAGGTGTGCGTGCAGATATCGAGAATACTCTGTAGATAGGAAAGGAGCTGCAAAACCCAGATACTGCCGAGGAAGCCCTTGTGAGAGCAAGCCACCACATGGATGCTTTGAACCGCACTGCCATTAATGTAGGAATTCTGAAAGACGGCTACAGGACAGCAGAAGCCTGCTACTGACTTTAAGCACAAGGATCAAGTCTACATCAGTCTGCTGGGGTCTTCTTTGACCACATCTTAAACACCTTTCCACAAACAGAGCCAAAGAGCTCACTGTTCTGTCTCAGAGCATGAACTCCAAGGTAAGTACCAGCCTGAGCCTGGGGCTCTGCCAGCTCTGACGGACCAGGAGCTGACAGCTGCAATCTCTACATGCAATCTGCCCCATGTGCAGGAAGGAACGTGACGGGTGTGCCTAGCCCCATCAGGTGCCACTCTCGTGCCAGCTCCGCTGAGCCAGGAGGAGTGTGAAGGGCAAGCCGACCAAGAGATGGACCTTGGGCTATTGATACTTGATTCAGTTTTTAGAAACTTCAGTATGCTTGGGACAACATGCATGTATCAATCTATTTTTCTTCAATTATAATGTCTATGAAGTTCAAATTCTAATCAAGTATGGCTAATAAAAGATTAGCATTCAAACTGAAATGTCCGATGATTGCAAATTACATCTCAGACATTAAAGACCTAGAGCAAAAATCATGGAATGTAAATTTTTAAAAAGATTTTGATTATTTTAAAAATTGTGTATGTGCGTGCATATGTGCATGTGTGTGCATGCGTGTATATCTGAATGTGTATATATTCATATGAGTGTAGGTGCCCTTGGTGAACAGAGATGTTGGATCCTCCTGGAGCTCAGTACAAGCGGCTCTGAGTTGCCACGTATGGTTGCTGGGATCCACACTTGGGTCCTCTTAACCAGTGAGCCATCTCCCCATCCCCAAACCATAGCATCCCTAAGGAGGCCAGTAATGGTGGCTTATGCATGTAAAGGCTGAGACAGGAGGATCACCATGAGTTCTAAGCCAGCTTGGGCTACAAGATGAGGATGCTACCTCAGAAAGACCAAAAAATTAATTTAAAAAAGTCTAATGAATAGTTTTCTATTAATTTTATCCTAAATTAAAATTTTAGATACACTGAATAAAATAAAATATATCATTAAAATTAACTCCGCCCACTTGTTCTTTCAATTCTTTTAAATATTTTTTCATTTTTACCTTTTTGAGGGTTGGCATGTGTGTGCTGTAGTATGTGTGTGCAAGTCTGAGGACAATCTGTGGGATTCAATTTTTTCTTTCCAACAGGTGGGTCCTGGGGATTGAACTCAGGTTGACAGGCTTGGTGGCAACTGTCTTTACCCACTGAGCCATTTTGCAGGTCTTATGCTTTTATGTTTCAATATGTATTACTAACTTAAAATTATATACATGGATTGTATCTTTTTTCAATTTTACAATAATGTTCTCAAGGGCTAATGAAAACAAAGGCAAAATATGTGGTTATGAGACACCAAAAAACCTTCCTAAATAAATAGGAAAATAATGTATGTGCATGCTGGAAGATGTATGTATGTGCTGGCTGTTTTCTGTCAACCTGACACAAACCTAGATCTGGGAAGAGGGAATCTTAACTGAGAAAATGTCTCTATAACACCAGCCTGTAGGCAAGTCTGCATGGCATTTTCTTGACTGGCGATTGATGTGGAAGAGCCCTGCCCACTGTGAGTGGTACCTTCCCTGGGAAGGTAGTCCTGAGTGCTCCAGAAAGCAGGCTGAGCAAGCTGCAAGAAGCAAGCCAGTAAGCAGTGTCCCTCTCCATGGCTTCTGCTTTAATTCTTGCCTCAAGGTTCCTGCCCTGACTTCTTTCAGTGATGGACTCTAACATCTAAATGTGATCAAATAAGCCCTTTCCCTCACAAATACAGGAAGATTCACGTGCGCACATAGGAAGATGTGTATGTTTGTGTACATTAAAAGGAGTGTCTATGTACACTGGAAGATGTGTGTGTATATATGAATAAAGAGATGTATATGTATATAAAAGATGTTTATGTGACTGTATCTGAAGGTGTGTGTGTGTGTGTAGGAATATGTGTAAATGTATAGGAAAGTGTGTGTGTATACATAGGAAGGTGTGCTTGTGTGTGTACATAAAAGGTGTGTGTACACAGGATGATGTGTGCGTCTAGATAAGGTGTGTTAGTGTGTGTGTACAGGAATATGTCTGTGTGTATATACAGAAAGATGTGTGTATACACGTAAGATGTGTGTATGCACATATGAAGAAGTGTATGTAACACAGGAAGATGTGGGGGGTTGCTGTGGAAGGAATATGTATACTGGAAAACAGACATGGAGAAAAAGCAAGGCTGTGACTAATTCAAGAATTGCTCCTTTTCTCACCACACTGGGTCTCTCTGATACAGGGGGTTGTGACGGAATGGAATGAAGATCAGAGATGCCAGGTAACTCTCAGCAATGAAAACCCCATGCAGGGGACTTTCCTGCTTCAGTGAGGTGAGAGGGCACGAGACGTACTATCTACAAAGAACCTCACGTCCAACTATAGATGTGTTTTTACTCAGGCCAACCTTCTGTGGGTTTAGAAGACCTGTAGGTAAAGCGGAAAGAACATCAGGGCTGTCTCAGAAGATATTGAGGCCCTAGTCCCGAAACCTCCAGGAGCAAGAGCAGCTAGAGACAGGAGGCCCACCTTCAACTCCACCATCTCACAGAGCGGCAGGATGCCCACAGCTGGGCATGGAATGGAAAACTCCCACCACTTTCTGCTTACCTCGAAGATACTTCACCCTCAAGTACTCTGGGCTAGCCTTCTGGCCAGGGAGAGGGTCGTTCAGCATAACTTTTGTTTGTGCTTTAATTCCTTCATAAAACTGTCCCATTGCCACGTGGCTGAGCCCCTTCATGTACTGGCACACTTCGTTGTATGGTTCCAGCTGAAGGCAACGCTACATTGAAGACAAAAGACTGCATTAGTGCATCATGGGCTAGGGCTCTCCTTCCAGGTTGAACCAAACTACATGTAAGTTCTAAAGCAGTCTAGAGGCCAAAGCAAAGCTCCTTCCCTCCTTCTCCCTCTCCCACCCCCCTCTCGACAGGGTCTCATCCAGACAACTATGCTGGCCTAGAACTTGCTATGTAGATCAGGCTGGCCTTGAACTCACCAAGAGCTGCCTGCCTCTGCCTCCCAAGTGCTGGGATTAAAGGAGTACACCATGTCCAGATTCCTCTTTTTGTGTGTGGCATGTGCAGGTACTTATGGTTCCTCCAGCAAGAACCCCAGCCACAGCTCTGTCTGCCGGTGAGGCTCACCTTGAAGTTCTTCAGAGCCTCCTGCAGGCTGCCATGGTGGTAGAGCATCATCCCTCGGAGCTGCAGGGTCTGCACATGGTTCTGGTTGAGCAGCAGGGCCTTCTGGAAGCTCTCAGTTGCTGCTTCAAAATTGCCCAGCTCTCTAAAGATTGAACAACTGTGGTGAGCTCTGGGTGGCAGGTCGGTTCTGGGCGGTCCCGAGGGAAGTGTGTCTCCGCTACCTGAACACCTCACACACAGTTGTACAGTCTTCACTACACTTAGGAATCTAACACACAGCATTCCAGGTGCTCACGTTTTTGGATTTCTCTAGGAAAAATTAACTTTCTGATCTCCAAAACCAAATCACCCTCTGTATGAGGGTGGAATTTCTCTAGGAGCCTTTCCCCTGTAGCCACATGGCTCCTTTACGGGCAAAACAAAGGAAGCCCAGCCAGCCAACAGTGGCACACCTCAGCGTTCAAGTCTCAAGGCTCCTAGCTCATGTGTTCCCACATCAACCATGTCACCTGCCTTTCTGATCAGAGTGAGATTGCCTTTTAAAGTTGAATATTCTAATAGTGAAGCAATGTATAGAACCAAGAGGTGAGGGCCTAGTCACAGCTTCCCATACTGGACTCACTTTCCTGCCACACAGCTTGGCAAGTGGCGATGGTGTCTATCACCCAGCGCTGTCCAGTGCCAAGCACGACACTAATCCAGGAATTTACACCCGTACACCACTATGACTATAGTGACCCTGAGGGGCTGGCCCTCAGAGAGCTGTGCCAGTAGGGGTGGCAACGCCTTCGTCTCCTTTCAGCCCACTGTCACTCACCTGTAGGCCTGTCCTAGGCTTTTATATGCGTCGATAAAGTCAACCTTCTGTTTCAGAGCTTCCTTGAAGGCCTCGATGGCTTCCTGTGGAGATATGCAGAAAATGAGCCGTTCGCATTAAGTCCACCTGCATCACTGAAGGCTACATACATGCCACACCTGTCTCTGGCAGTTATCTTACATAGGATCAAAAATGACGTAAGCAACGAATGTGGTTCTAACAGGAAAGAAAACAATGCATCTCCATAAAACAGCCTCAGGCTTCCCACGGTGACAGAGCTGCTGCCGTGTCTAACTCAGTAGTGCTGGAGAGGGAACAATTTCACCCTCATAAGAACATCATTTCTTCAATCCGTGACAGCCCAACGAGCCAAGGAAACGCAACAGCTCTGTGAGATTATTCAAAAAGACAGCCTGCTGCACTTTAAACTCAACCAACAAGACAGATAGATATAAACTGCACAAAGGAAAAGCAAAAAAGGCTCCTGAGTTGGCAGTCGGGAGTCTTTAGTTCTACAGGGAAACAGTGAAAGAAAACAACAAGGATAGGGCTTGGCACAGCTGGTGCAGCACAGCAGCCGGGATGCGGATGAGGACTAGGGCTCTGGGCACAGTTGGTGCAGCAGGTGGGATGCAGATGAGGACTGGGGCACTGGGCACAGCTGGTGCAGCAGGTGGGATGCGGATGAGGACTGGGGTGCTGCAGCCACCAAGAGGAATCCAGAGCACTCTTGCTCATACCCATATCCTAATGTGAAAACTGCTACTAAAAGGTACCATTCTGGTCAAGAGACAACCTAAAGATGTGTGCCCACTACACCTGCACTCTGATATGATGTTACTGTTCCCATACTAGAAAAACATACAGTCGTTTCACATTTCTCCAACAGGACTAAATAGTGCTAAAGTAACCCTGCAACTTCAGGAGAAAGGCTTGACTTCAGACAACATCACAGCTGTCCCTCAGATGCTGTCAGGAGAGAGCGACTGGTGTCACATGTCTTGTACATGGCAGGCACTCAATACATATCTGATGACTGGCAGGCTTAAGACGGTCTGCGAACAGCCCAACTGTAGGACTTGAAAACCCATCTGTCTCTGTACCCAGAGTCTATGTAGAGGGGTGGGGCTGCATGGTCAGAAGGGTTGGTTTCAGGCTCCTAAGGCAAGGGCAGGGAAGATGAGCTGCTAAGGAGCTTCAGCTCTGAGTGGGGCTACTGAAGGGGCCTAGACCTAAGCCTTTAGGACTATGATGATACTTCTACTCAACAAACACATACTGAGCGCCTACTATGCACCCGAATCTGAGCGAGGAATTGAGAAGCGGTACAAGATGAGCAAGTCATTACCTCTGTCCTCTAGAACACTCAGCCTAGTTAGAATAGGAAGCCAATTACGTAACGGAGTTATTAGCATAAACGTTAGGCTAAAACAAAGAGGAGTGAGGCTCTGGGAGTAAAGAGAAGGAAGTGACAGCCAAGTGCTCTAGGGACTGGACAGTAGAATGAGGAGAGAGCACAGGGCTATGCTGTGTGCAGCTCAGAGCGAGGAACGGTAGGAAATCCAAACAGTGCACACAGGTCTGAGTGGACTAGGATAGCACCTGGCTGGTACCCACGCTGGCCTCGGGGAAGGGACGGTGACAGGGCAGAGCAGCAGGTTGGGGTAGGGCAGGGAACAGGCCCCAGTGGGCATCTGGGCAGGAGATAAATGAAAGTTCTAGGTGAGTGTCCCTGAGGACATTTCTGAAGGCAAACAGAGACAGAATCCGGTGGCAGTGAGATAGGAAAGATGGGGCAGGGAGTTTCTAGGCTGGAGAATATGGGGGAAGGCAAGGGCAGCAGTGGCCACCACAGGAGTGCGGGAGGACAGTAGGGAGAGGGGGCTGGGGCATGTTAAGCCTGCAGTGTCTGTGGACATCCAGGGGAAATGCCCAGTGGGCATCTGCTGCCCGCTCCACTTACAGCATGCGTGGACGCCACAGTTCTTCAAAGTCTGAGTCTCTTCAGCTTTTAAGAGTCTTTGGTTTCAGGGTTCCTGTCTAAGCACTGCTCAGCTCTCTACCTCAGCTGCCAAAGAGGGACACAGTAGAATCAAGATTTTACGCCATTGGGAATAAGAGACTAGCTCAGACGAAGCAACCTCTAAGTACAGACGCTTCAGAGCCATGGGCTTGGCAGATGCCACCCTCTCCACTCCATCCTCACCAGCCTCACTGGTTACTCCCCAGACAGCTCAAGGTGAAGAGCTTAAAACGTCCTTATGACATGGACTACATGGATGGTGAGTTCTTGCTGCCATATCGCAAGGGCCCCATCCACCACAATGGGTACCAACTAGGAAGCTGAGCCACAAGGGCCACAGTTGAAGACTGGCTTGGGCTACATAGTCAGGCCCTTTCTGTAACAAAGTACATAAGTAAGACATTTTAAAATGTTTAATGTCCTTCCATAAAAGGTACTTACAAAATAAAGTAACCTACTTAATTACTTTCTAAATTGCCGGGCCTGACCAGACAGGCCCATCTTAAGACTGTCAGCTCAAGGCAACGGCTGAGTCTGGTGCTTTGTGCCTGTGGACAGCAGGAGTCATTCTGAGCTCTGTAATTCACTGTCTACGCCTCATGACGTAGGGACTAAGTGCAACCCTTGGACCTGCTTGGACAGCATGGATAAACCACTATCAAGAGCCCCCACTTCTCCTCCCACTGTCCCATGCACGTGACTCAGAGCACAGCGGGAGGAGGACCCATTCCCTGGGGGACTTTGAATGCCCAGAGAATGAAAGCACTGGCCAGGGTGTGGAGATCTGGATGAACCAAGCCGAGCCTCACTCTCCAAGTCTGTTTCAGGAGACTGCCCTGTGCCTCTGCCCAGCTTTGTCTAACAAATAGAGTACACCGGCTGGGATATGCCTTCCTTTAAAAAATATTCGTAGCATGGCCTTTTCCACGTCTCTTTTCTCCTCTGAGGCTGCCTCTGAGAGCAACATGGTGGCCTGAGGCTGTGAGAAAAGATGAAGAACAGAGGGGACGCAGATAGTGGGTGCACAAAGCCCACCAAGGCCTACATCCCTGCGGTAGCTCCACACCTAGGAGAAGTCTTTCTTTTAGACACTCTGGCACCGGCACATGGGATGTGAGGAACATACAAAGAACTAGCACAATTTTTGTCTTTTGGTTTTCAGTGGGATGGGAGCTTTTAAAAAACATCTATTAAACACAGATTAAACTTTTCCTGATAAATGAATGATAGTTACACTTTTCTCATACGGGATACCACTGGATCTGGTGGGGGCTTTGAGAGGAGACAGAGGCCGTGCCTACTTTATGGATATGCAAGAAGCTGAAAGAGCTCAGCTGCACGTCCCGCAGGGTTAGCAGGGCTCAAGCAGGATCACAGCCTGACCCCCAAGGCCATGTGCTCTGCCCGTGACAGCAGCTGCCCTGTTATTGCTGAGCACAGGCCACACAACAAGTGCCATCCTCAACACTGAGAACTGGCTGTGGCCTCTGCCCAGACAAACCTGCCATCCTCAAACACATCTGCAGTCCCCTACTACAATGCACAGGGCCTCTGGTCCTCTGACAAGACAGTGCAGGGTTTGCGTGGGTTCTCAGCTCTCTCAGGGTCCTCTGGACGGCCTGTGACAGCCACTGCGACAGGTGGCTGCTGCAGACACTGTCACTGCTTAGGCTCCCCCTGAGTACTTCAGGGCCATGGCGGGGGGAGTCTAAAGACAAGCTAAAGACCACACAGTACTGCCTGTTCCATGGCAGGTCTGCCTGGTGAGCCGAGATGCATGTTCTTGCTGAAGACACTCTCCATCCTGTGCTGACAAAGCTTGTCCTAGTCTTCAACACTGGACTCAAGACCACTTCCACACACAACTGCTTCATCCCACAGAGCACTCGCTACAAAGGCAGCTGGCTGTGTACAGCTCTTAGGCCAGCCCACGTTTCATCAAATGCTTGGATTATCCTGTACTAGGGTACCACCCACACTTGAGGCCTTGTGTGGCTCTATGGTCCAGGTAGGAGAGGTAGCAACTCTGTAAAGCCGCACAGCAGGACCCCCCACAGAGACACAAGGACAGGAAAGGACTGCCCAGGAGGAAGCAACCCACAACACTTCTCATCAGTCAGGTGACTTGATTTGTTTACAGTGGCCTACTCCGCCTACTGCCCTGGGATCCCTGTCCAGGGTCATACTAGTCATACTGGTCACATCACCAGCCTCAGAAACACCTCCCTCCCACTCCTGTGGACCCCAGTCCCAACAGGACCTGTAAAGGTCTCCTATCAGTCTCTTGTCCTTCTCACCTGGGCCACGCTATCAAACCAACTTCTAAATCAGACTCGGTACCCACTATGATTTTCGCCCAAAGCCACAGCACACAGCCCCTCTAGGCCCGTGACCTGGAGCCAGAGTGCTCAACACTGCCCCAGAGGAAGACGGATGTCTACTAGCCAGCAAACACACACACACAGAGACCTGTGACATTCCCAAATGCATCAGATGCCTCAGATCAATCCCACTGAGTCCTCCCGCTCCCCACAAGCGAAGCAGGCACAGCAGCGCAGGCGCAGGCAGCGCAGCTTCACCTTCAGAAGTCCTCTGTGAAAGAAAGTTAGGCCTTTGTACAGCATGGCTGTGGGCTGGTTTCTGTTCAGCTCCAAGGACTGCTGAAAGTCCTCGTGGGCTGTCGCGTAGTCCTATGGAAAGGAGGAGGAAAGATAAGATTGTGTTTATTAGACATGGAATGGGCAGAGGGAAAACCCCTAATCGGGTCCTGTGCCCTTGTTGGCCTTGAAAGTAATGCCCCGGCGAAGCAGTCCCGCGGCCTGCGAACTGGTTTCACAGAGCCTGAATTTTAGGCCTTTTGTCTTGACCACGGGAAAGGTATCCTTCCAAACACCAACAAGGCCACCTGTTCTCACACTGGACCCTTGAGAAACGGCCAGGCTGTGCTGCACCTTCACTGTGGTGAGCTGAAGCTCGGGTCTATAAGTGCGTGGTTAGTACTGCCAGCTCACGACACCTGTGCCCTGGAGCCACAGTGACAGAAAGAGACTTGGGGCTAGACCCGCCCACCTAAGCAGGAAGGTCTGGAAGCCTCACAGGTTCTGATTACAGCTTTCAGACTGGGAAGCAGACAACCTCAAGTTGTACCTCTAGGTAGGAGCTATGAACCAAACTGCAACCTTTTCCTGCCAGCCTAGAATTTGATACTGCCGAAGGCCCAAGGAAACACGACTGGCCCTTATTATCTCTATTGCATTTAATTCCTGTCAAAGACAATGCTCTCACGGGTGCCTTGTAGCACCGACATTAAACTGAACCCAGTCTAGCAGAGAGTGGCTCCTGGAATGGTGGGAGAAGTGAGGTGTGGACCAATAGTTATGGGGCAATCACCTCAGATATGAAGTACAAGGTCCCCCGGTGTCGGTACAGCCGTGCCGAGGGCTGAAGCTGAATAGCTTTAGTGAGATCATTTACGGCTTCATTAATTCGTCCCAAAGGGGACAGAATCTAGAAATCCAAAACATGCAATCAGGAAAAGTTCCTCCAACCAGCCCTACACTGTCAGAGTTTTAATTTCTCAATTCCGCTGAACCATACACCACTCACAAAGCTCCCTGTAGCAAGCTGCAGCCTATGGCCTCATGCACACACAGGTGGATGCACAGAAAGAAAACTAGGCTCAGTGCAGTGAGAGGAGACAGGGATGTGGGTCAAGCAGTTGCCTTGCTACTGAGTCTACTCTATGCATACCAGATGTGGCTCTCCCTGAAATAAGATCCCTTTTTCTGATGCTATGTTCACTTTTTAAGTAAAAACTTGGCACATGCACATTCAACCACCAGGACAGATGGATATGTCCTGGCGGTTGGTCCTTCATGGTCTCTAGTTCTACTCCCTATGGGAGTGAAAGATGAAGGATGCTTTCTAGTATCCCAGGTGCCCTGTCAGCCCAACTCATCAACCACACTCAGCATCACAGAGGAAATGGTCTGCCCATGAGAAGCCCTTTAGAGCCAGCAGTCACTGTGGTCCAGGCAGTCTGACAACACTATGACAGCCCAACACCCAGAAGGAAGTCAACAAGATATAAGAAAACCCCAGGGGTCCCTGTGTTCATGCAACCAAACCCATGCACTTGAGCCCAAGCAATCATCATTCCAGCAATTTCTAACCAGGGTGCTCTAAGAAAGGTCATGTTCACCCTGGGTTACAACTGGTCACTTGCTCTGCAGGAGCTCAGCACAGCCAGGGAGAGCACTTGGGTGGGCCCATTCCAAACATTAGCAGTGGCTTCCAAAGAGGAAAGAAATGGATATATGGCCTGGAACTCAGCACAGGGTGGGGTGGAGCTACCATTTGGAAGGAAAGATGCCCTTCTCTTCTTTATTAACCCCTAGATAAAAACTATCACATCTTGGCACAACTGCTAATATCCATTGTAATGGATAAGTTAAATGGTTAAGATATTTTCATCATATACAGATTATTTCAGGAAATACAAAAGCAACGTGTCTCACTAATTAGTTCTGAGTCAGCCAGGACAGGCTGCAATTCAGCAGCGAAATCATGATGTAGTGACCGCTGACAATGTCATAAATAGCGCTGTGTATTTAGATAATGGAAAGTTATTGTTCTAATCACCAACACCATTTTAGATAAGCAATCTGTTTTTTCTTTGATGTGCAAAATTTAAAAATATGCAAGTCTTAACTAAAATACTGGTTTAGCAGAATCATTTCACGCAGCCCCAAAGTCCTGAGGGAAATACCAGCAAGCCCACCCCGATTTGGTGGGACACAGAATGGTCAGCCCAACCACTATTATACAAGGGCCTCCTGCTGTGGGGGCAGGACTCCAGCCACCTAGCCCAATGGTGAGACCCGAAAGGAACAGTTGAGGAACTACATCACTGAGAAAAATAAGATTAAAACCAAGTCCCCAATACAATGTAAAAATACTAAGAGACTGAACTAAGACACTACAACTTGAGGATGAGACCTCCAGACGCAGTCTTAGAGTGAGTGAGCACCCAGGGCTTCAATATTTACTTCTTCCTCTCAAGAGAGAAAAAAGTCACCCCATATCAAACAACTGACTCCACACACGGGTTAGCACACATGACCCCAACAGCCCATCACTACTGCAAGAACACACGGATTTAAAGCCACAAAGGGAGTCTTGGCACTCTCCTCTCTCTGGGAATACCTTCTTCCTGCTGTTCTTACCTCCCAGCAGCCTAGCACACCCGTCAGCTTCTGTGCAGGTCACCTACTGACTCCACTGAGCAGACGCTGCAGGCACCCCTCCCATGCCTCTGTCTCTCCAGCAAACCTACCTGCTCAGTGTCTATGTAGGCAGTCCATCTCAGAGAACTGTCCATGAGCACAAGTGCGAACACTCAGGCAACTCCTTCATGCTTTCGCTCACTCAACCTCTCCCCTCCCTTCCACACCAATGCAACAACTGCTTCCAAGTGCTACATACTTCAGGCTGTCCAAACTGCTATCGTCAGTTTTGTTAAGTCATTTACATGTGCGACACGGTGAAGGGCATCTCTTTCATGAGCATCCGCTGGAGAAGCAGACAACATAACCACATGCTTTCACACCAAATATCACTCTCATGTTGCTTCAAGGGAATCCCTCATCCCATGGTTGTCTAGTAACGGCCACCAACTTCAGGCCTTGGGAACTCGGTAGGAACACAATTCAGCAGAAAGGAGCATTAAATGTTGTTATAATAATAAAATCATAGGAAACAGCTCTGAATTTCAGCTAGTTCAATAACAGAAGGAAAAAGAAAACCACACTCACTTCAGCTCGCTGCTCAAATACCTCTGGACGGTCAGGTTCCAAGGCAATTACTCGGCTCAGTTCAAACAGAGCAAGCTCAGCGTTCTTAATGTCCTTGAAAAGGTATTAGCTCAGTATGAGACACACTGCAGCTTGAACAGTGGCAAGATCTTCTGAGACACTAACGATGCAGGCACCAGCAAAGTCGCTGCTCAGAGACGAACACAAACTTCAGTTCTGCACAAACACTCTCCCAGGTCTGTTCAAGGGGTGCTGTCAGGCCAGCTGCTCAACTCGCCCAAGTCCCCACCCTCGAGGAAGGGGCACACTGATCCTGGATTCTTACATCAAGTTCACAGATGGCAGATACTATCTAAACGTAACCTATCCAATCCCCAGGGTGAACACATGGATGCCAGCCTGGGAATGACACCTGCCAGGGAGTGAGGAACAGGGAAATGCCAAGTGTCGATCAAAACCGTGACCAGCCTAGCTAAATTCTTTTGAGCATGTGTATGTTGACTTTAGGCTTAAAAATGCACATTTAAGTTTCTGCTAAAGACAAAAACAAGTTACAAGTTGAACTGTAAAATTTAGACATATGGGGACAGGAAGCAGTACATATCTGAAGGCTATGTGACAATTTGCCCCTGGCCCCTGCTGACCTATGACTGAAAAGGTTTTGTATCCTCAAAACTGTGTGCCCAGTCCCCCATGTCTCAGAAGGGTATAGCTATAACTTGTCTTATCAATTTTCTCCAAGCCAGTGTCAGCATAGTAGAATATTTTAAACTTTAATAAATTTTAATTAAGATATTTAATAAAATATTAAAGACTGTTTTCTAATGTTAAAGTTACAGAAATGATGGTTCTCCTCCAGGCGCTATTTGACATGACGGTCTTTAGTTGGGAGTCTGATAAAGGGTCTGTGGACAATACTCTAAACCCGCTCATCTTAAGGGCGCCCTGCCATTCACTGTGCAGTCTTGGGAAAGCACTCTCACAGCACGGGGGCTTTTTCATGATCAGGGCTCACTGTCACCTCCACCACCTTCCTCGGGGAAATAAAGGGAAGGACTTGTTGCTGCGGCAAAGACCTTTCCCTATCTGCAAAAGGTATAAAATGTAGCAAATAAAAATAAATGCCACATGCTAAAACCAAACCAAAAGACCCGTGTTCTTCCATCAACTTGTCACAGCTGTACGTGGATCCCAGGCTGAGGGTCCCCCTGTGGCAACCTCGCCTAGGCTCTGCATTCTTGGGGAATGGTCTGGGAACACAGTTAGACTCTGGCTGACTTGGAGGACCCGGGGAGCCTGGCTGCCCACCTCTAGCCATGGCACCTGGGGTGATCATCCACCCCTTTCTCGTCTACGTCCTGGCAGAGCTGAGTGGACGAGAAGCAGTGTGGACAAAGGCTCGTGTGCGTCAAGCCCCGTGGGCACGGCGGCAGGCGCGGCTAGTACATACTCACATGTAGGCCCTTCTTTCCATAGGCTATCCCTCGGCCATAAATTGCACTAACCAGATCAGGCTCCTCCTAGTCAGACCAAAACAGAAACACGTCAAAAACTAGAAACAAACAAAACAAAACAAGAGTCAGTTGCTGCTTAAAGCTAAGTAAAACCTCGAGAGACAGCTCTATAGTGTTACACTAGTGTAACCCCTGGGCAACTCTGCAGTCCAGATCTGAAACCTGCAACCAGACAGCTCACTGAAGGAGACATGCTGAAGGCTGCAGGGCACTGAAACACAACTAAACTGCCCTGGATGGAAGGCGCCCGGCACTGCCAAGCACTGCAGTTTCCTTCATGGAGCCACCTTAGTGCAAACGCCACCTTCTCAGCCACTCAAAGACTGACACACCAGCAACTGCATCTCACAGAGAACCTGGGAGCTCAGAAAGTGGGGGATGTGAGCAGGTGGTTTATAATACCCGTCCATATTGTCTTACATATACCCATGACTTAACCTGCAGAAGGAGGAGTCCCCCAGACAAAGGAAGGGTAGCAATGTGTTCCAGAATGTGCCGAGGAGCCATGGAGACGAACTATCTGACTCTGTAGCCTGCTCTCCCATTCTTCCAGAGCTTAAAAACCAAACGGATCCTTTACCACCTCCAGAGGTGTGGACATCACTTCTGCAGTCCCTCCGAGGCCCTGCCCCTAAGGCTGGAGGCGTGGCCTCTCTTCTGGCTGGGTGGTAGGAATACCTGTCTATGCTGGACCTTGGCCTCATTCACCTCATTCTTTAATTCTTTACTACAAGGTCCTGGTGCAACTTGAAGAGCTGTACAGAATCGCCCGGGGTTGAGCCCCTCAGAGGGGAATATGCTGCTCAGCTTCCGAGCTAAGACCTGTGTCTGCCCACACTACTGATAAGAGTGCCTCAGCATCCACACTGGTGAGTGCAGACAGACAACGGGATGGCACCCTGCACTCAATGCTTAGGCTGCTAACACAGAGTAGGGACCCACACAGCAATCTGCACACCGCACGCAAAAAGTCACAGAAATTCAGCCCAACAACTGTCCTGCTAGTTTCTCCTCAACCCTTTGAGGAGAAAACAAAGTCAGACCTGTAACACCAGCACTAAGGAGGATAAGGCAGGAGAATCAGATGTGACATCATCGTTTTCATCTGCATACCTGTCACCGGCGGCACAGAACTTGCCCAGAGAGAGTCTAACAGCAGGTCAGACTCATCTAGCCACAAACACAAGGCACGTAATGGCCAGCTAGAGCAGTCTTGGGGCAGGGGGGTGAAGGACATCAGGCTGAGGTGTGCTCTGCTAGGCCTGCTCTAACTAGAAATGGCGGGATGTGGCTGATGGGCACAGGCCAGCTGCAGAGCGAACTGTAGCAGACGGAGCTTTGCCATGGATGCCTCTTGTGAAACAGCCCATGGGAGCCTCCAGCTACCACAGCAGGGACATTTTCATAGCAACAGAGTATTTAAAGCCTTAACAAAAACTGCTGATAAAAGTTGTGGCATTTAAGTACTAACTGAATACAGGCATGCTGACAACTTCCTGTCTTCAGCCACCTTCAGCTGAGCTGCGGGGTGAAGGGTGCCCACATGCAGCCCCATTCAGACCTCTTCTTAAACCCTCCTAGGTCTGATTATCCCTGTGAGCAGCTGTGCATCACTAGAGTTTTCTCTGGTCCACTGAGCCTGCCTTTTAAGAAACACTTTGTAAGAACACAGGACATATGACAAGTATATCATTGTGTTTAGAGTCTAGTGTTACTACTCCTAAATGTAAGTACAGATATTATTAGCTTTAAAAATAGATACAACCTCATATACTCACATTATCCATCTTTAGCTTTCAATGTTAACAAGACAAAACTTTTATTTATGTAATGTAATAGTAACTTTTCTTTAAAGCAACAACAGAAAGAAAAACAGCCCAGTGCAGTGGCACAGCCTTTAATCCTAGCAATGGGGAGCAGACCTTTGTGAGTTCGAGGCCAGTCTGCTCTATAAAGTTTAGGACAGCCAGGGCTGTTACACAGAAAAACCTTGTCTCAAAAAAAAAACCACAACAAAACAAAACACATTAACTCTAAAAATAAGTTGGGATCAGAGCATCAAAGTTTGAGACTACCGAGCAAATATGACCAGATTAGTCCTGTTTTTTTTTTTTTTAATAGGTTCTTCAACATTTTAAGTGAGCTCAGTGAAAACCACAGTCTCCCAGCCTTCCTGAGGTTAAACAGCTACAGCAGCTTGGGTGCTGTCATGGCAACAGGGAGCAGTAGTGAGGACAAGGCAGTCCACATGTTACCCTCATGCCACAGCTAACAGACATAGTGACTTTACACTTGACGGGCTGGAGCCACAGCTCAGAGGTTAGGGGCACTGGTTCTGGTGGTTCCTGAAGAGGATCTAGCTTTGGTTACTGACACCTCCATGAGGGGACTTACAGTTGTCTAACACCCTTTTCTGGCCTCCCAGGGCACCAGGCACACACTGGTGCAGGTACACACAAGCAAGTACTCACACACAATAAAACAAAATAATCTTAAAAGGTGATTCTTAATAAATAATCTTAAGAGGTGATTCTTCTTCTACCAGAAGGCTGGCTTCTGAACCCAAACTAGAAAGTCATTATGTTCAAAGTCCAGTCAGGAAAATCTGTACATTGGGGTGCAGTAGGGGCTGAATTCTACCTCAGCGGGGCTCATTTACTTAGAGGGTGGTGTCTGCAGCTCTTCCGGGGATGGAAGGCAAGAAGCAGAATTCCTGCATTAGGAATTCAGGTCCACCACAATCAGACCAGATGCAAGCAGGGGTGCAGCTTAAAGTGTCCAGATACCTGCCCTACCAGGGTCAACTGGGCAAAGGCTCGGCATTCAGGATCACCGCTGCGGTGCACGGATGCACAGGGAAGTGATGCCATTACCCCGATGTGAAGTCAACCCAACCTGACCTAAAATCAGCGCCTCCGTCCTTGGAGGTGGTCCACACATGAACGCCAGCACTATGGAGGCAGAGGCAGGACAAGTTCAAGGCCAGTGCAGGTTACAAAGAGGTTGCTGCCTCCTGATAAATGAATGGACAGATAAAACAGCAATTTACAGTGCAGACTGACATTTACAAAGGCTGTTTGCTGAGGCTGGCTAGATATGGTGGCTCACACCTGTAATCCCAGTGCTCAGGAAACAGTGACAGGATTGAGAGTCTGGGGTTCCTCTGGACCACGTCCTGGGACTTTAAAGATGAAGAGGAGAAAGAGGAAGAAAGGAAGAAAGGAAGGAAGGAAGAAAAGAAGGAAGAAAGGAAGAAAGGAAGGAAGGAAGGAAGGAAGGAAGGAAGGAAGGAAGAAAGGAAGGAAGAAAAGAAGGGAGAAAAGAAGGAAGGAAGGAAGGAAGGAAGGAAGGAAGGAAGGAAGGAAGGAAGGAAGGAAGGAGAAAAACCAGTCATCTGCTCAAGCAGAGCCACAAGACACAACGAGGACGCTGCTCCTTGACAAGCACTGGGATGAACGCACAGATGAGGATGATGGGAATACCTCAGTCTCATACCCTGACGGCACAGAATAGATAATGGGAAGACATGAAACTTTAGATCCAAGCTCTCTGGAATTCAACCTTCACACACAAGTGATATCATCCATATAGAACTTACAACATCCAAGCCCCTGTGGTCACCCTTGTCACTTCCTGTAAGCGGAACAAGAAGTCGCTGCTTTGTGCTGTATTCCGCAGCTATCTAAGTCTGTTGAGTGTTAATGAACTCAAGGAAACCCCAAATCTGTGTGAGGATAGCTATCACAGTGTGACTTAGTTAGATGGTCACTGGCTTTAAACAAGCACTGCACATCTGTAGGGCCCTCCAAGTAACAGGCAGAACGGGTGAGCACCGTCACAGCATAAACAGTCTCTAGAGAAGCTGCGTTACAATTGAGAGAGCAGAGAACTTGGCGCCGCAGGTGTGCTTAAGGAGTTCGAGGCTCTGAAATTCTGGACAGGAAAAGGGACCATGAGCTAAAGATCAGTCCTCCCACCATGAAATCTGACCACTACATTTGCCAATATAAAGAAAGCAAGAAGCTGGGTGGTGGTGGCATACGCCTTTAATCCCAGTACTCGGGAGGCAGAGGCAGGCGGATCTCTGTGAGTCTGAGGCCAAGCTGGTCTACAAGAGCTAGTTCCAGGACAGGCACCGAAGCTACAGAGAAACCTTGTCTCGAGGTTAAAAAAAAAAAAAAAAAAAAAAAAAAANAAAAAAAAAAAAAAAAAAAAAAAAAAAAGGCAAGAGCAGTTTGATTTGAAGGGCAAACATGCTGTAAACATTCAACCTAAAGAGACTGGTTTATGCAAAATCCACCCACATAAGAAAGTTCGGGCTAAACATAGTTGGCAGCAGCTACTCCTCATCTGCTGCTGTCTTCGTGTCAAGAGCCTCAGTGCACTATTGACAGGGCTTTCGAAGGAATCAACGGGAGCTCTTAAACAACAACTAAATATAGGAAGCTCTGGCAGAGAAGAGTGCTGAGGGTTTGCGTTCAGACTTCTGGTGAAATGGCAGCATTTGTTCCTGACCTAGTTTTCTACCTAGCATAATCATATGTCACGAAGAAACGTGACAGAAAGTTACAAGCCCAACCTAGACATGCCACTCTGTCCCCACCCATAAGTGCACACACAGATCCCACACTTCACATTGTGTGGCACCAGGGAAGCCAGCAGGGGCAAGGGGCAGCTGGGCTCCCCTGCCCTGAGACAAGTGCACTACAAAGGATGCTCTGGTCCTCCCTTCCAAACTTGACCTGACCCACAGTACACACTGGCTCTGTCAGCCTAATAGAAACACTATCGCTACTATAGTGTCTTTGCTCAGAGAGAGATTGTGACCAATGGAACACCAGCATGTTCTAAAGTCTGTTCTCCAGGTGGCACCCACAGACTGGTTCCAGCACTAACTTAAACACAATACAAAATCTGCAGTACATATATTCGAATCATAAAACACAAATAGTAATAGCTTTAGAATTTAAACGACCTTAGAGTGGTAGAAAGAGGACATTTTAAATTCTGATGTTTTAGTACTATCATCAACCACAATAACAATATTTCTTAAAAGCTGAACTAAACGATTATACGCCTGCAGGCTGTTGGTACCATAAAGGAGCTGATTTCTGGTCATAAAAATGCCTTAGGTCACCGGGCGTGGCAGCGCACGCCTTTAATCTCAGCACTCAGGAGGCAGAGGCAGGCAGATCTGATTCTCAGCTAGGCTGGTCTGCAGAGTTTGTTCCAGGATGGACAGGAATAGATAGAGAAATCCTGGGGGCGGGGCATGCTGGGGCTAAGTCTAAGGCCAGACCACCCTGAAGGAGTTCAATCTCACCTGATCTCAGAGGCTGAGCAGAACTGGGCCTGCTTAGTAACTCAGATCTCCCTTCTAAACAGGGTCCTGTGTTTACTGGGAAAGTTTTACTTACTCTTTGTTTTGTTTTGTTTCGAGACAGGGTTTCTCTGTAGCTTTGATGCCTGTCCTGGAACTAGCTCTTGTAGACCAGGGTAACCTGGTACTCACAGAGATCCGACTGCCTCTGCCTCCTGAGTGCTGGGATTAAAGGTGTGCGCCACCACCACCCGGCTTTAATTAATCTTTAATAATGCAACATTAAATAGAACCACAATTTGAAAACCTATTTAAACAGTCAATTTTTGCATTTTAAATTCCACTGAAAACCAAAAGCATGCATGACCACCTGCACACAGAGCTGCTGGCTTAAGCTCCTCAAAGTAATAACCCAAACTATCTCATCAGTTTTCTGAGACTACAGAATTACCAACATAATCCAGTTGTTGTGGTGAGGGTTTTTTTTTTGTTGTTGTTGTTGTTGTTTAATTTGTTTGCTTTTTTAGGAACACAGAGCTAAAGTTTCAAAATTAGTATTTTAAAATGAAGTCTACCTGCTGGCCCTTGAGCCACCTGTTGGCCCCTCTGAGCAACAGTGACACATTTGCAACAATGAGATTTGTGTAATGAAAACTCAGAGTGCCTACTGAGCACCCCATGTACAAGGCATTAGGTACCAGGTTCTTCATAGGACATTCGATCTAAACCAAAAGAGAACATTTCTAGAGGTAGTTACTAGGATTCACACATACAAGCACAGAGCAGAAGGTATAGACATGGGAGTCTCTCACTGTGGAGTCCTGGCCCTTCTCCTGTCGAGCACTGGCCAGACATCAGCATCTGACAAACTCTACAAACAGCCAAGTGAGCAGGATGTGGAGGAGGCTAGCACTTCTGTGGCAGGACTCCTCCACAGCAGGCACAGGCACACTTACACAGACTCTCTCCTTTCCTCTTCCTCCCTCTGCATGTGTATACAGGGTTTCATCTCTGTAACCAGGGCTGCCCTGGAACTCACAAGCCTCCTCTCTCAGCCTCCCAAGTGCTGGGTCTCCGGGAATACACCGCCACACCAGGCTCTTTTCCCTTAACTGGACTTGAAGAACTATTTGCTAAGAAGCAATAGCCACGTCTGCTGTCAAGCAGTCTCACGATTTCTGGCTAAAGTGAGAGGCAGTGTTAACCTCAAGTCCTGTGAGAGAAGGACACAACTTTAATGTCCACCTCTCACAATGAGTCCATGTCTCAGAGAAGGTCTACATAGGTGACCTGAGCTACTTCTGCTCAACCTGGCAGCAAAAGGGCACCTCTGCTCCGTGATGGTGCAGACAGTGTGGGTTATCAGCCAACGCTGACTTCCTTTACCTCACGGAGAACAAAGTGACCCTTCAAGGTGCTGCCTTCTACTCTCTGCCACAGGCATCGTGTCTCACTGGGCCCCTGCAGATGTGTGGCTCCACCTGGCACCATATTAAACTCTCATATCACACACCCAAGGAGAGCATTACCTGCAGCATTGTCGAGAAGTGCCTTATGGCTTCATCATAGAGCCCACTGCCGACCAACACATAGGCAATAGCTGTGAGGCAAAACAGGAAAACATCAGAGTAGAAAGGCAGGCTGTAGTCAGTGAGGCTACTCTGCCTCGTTTCAAATGCAGCTCTATGGAGGAGGTGCAGTTAAAGCAAGCAGACAGGAGGCCACGGGTCCTTCCGCCTTTGCCCTCGCACACTGGCCAGGCAGCCTGCAGGCAGCAGGGAGACCGGAAGGCCAGCACAAGGGCATGTCATGTCTCCTAGCTCTTCTCGGGCCGGCAGTCCCAGGCCTGTAGGGGTGGAAAGGTTTTTACTCTGACTGGTAGCAAGGAGGACTGGCAAGGAAATGAAGCACAAGGGCTAACGGGCTGCCTGAGAACAGTGGTGCTGAGAGAGGCCAGGAGAGCAGGCGCCAGGCGCCAGAGCCACCCTCCCCAGCCTGCTGCACCAAGACACAAGACCAGATTTCTGAATTAAGATGAAGACTGCTGAAGAGGCTCAGTTCTGCCCAGCCTTATGTGGATGGGAACCCCCAGAACCTTTCCCAACTTCCTGGTTCTTGCCTAATAAGGCAGTGGCGAAGTTTCATAAAGATTTTCCTCAGCCGAGTGTTTAGGATTCCCTGTCCTTCCAAAGCTGGTACTACCACTGAACGGACAAGTGAGCTACGAAATGGACGGAGAGCAGAAAAGGTGCCCAGCAGTTAAGGGCATCGGCTGCTCCTGCAGAGGACGTGGGTTCAGTTCCCAGCACCCACATGGCGGCTTGCAGCTGTCTGTAACCCTAGTTTCAGAAGATTCAATACCCTCCTCTGGTCCCCAAGGGCGTGGACACAGTGTACAGACATACATGTGAGCAAAACAGACACTCACATAAGAGAAATATACATTTTTAATTCTTTAAAAAATAAAATGAAACAACTTCAGGGAAAGCCTTGGCTTAGGGACACAGATCTGTCTAGGCCTGGGCTATCAAATATCCCACAAAAGAAAACAATCTTGCCATATCTACCCACAACTTCAAAAGAGACTGATCCACATCTCACTCAGACGTAAACGGCTATGGGGGGGTGGGGGGGGCTAAGGTTTACTGTGGAGACCCAGCGATGTAAAAGAAAAGCTGGGACGGCTACAATTCTAGCAGAGATCTCTGTAGCCAGCAACTTGTCTCTGGACACGCCTTTGTTGACAACTTCTTTCTAAGAAAGTCTCAGTCACACAGAAGAGCCTAACTCAGCTCTAACCTTACGAACTTCACTACTAATTTCTACACACCCAGGGCTACAATAGTCCTTACCAACCTCTGTGCAAGAGCCTTTTCTTCCTTCCCTCCAGCTGGCCTGCTGCCGTCCTTCCTTCCCTTTGTCTGAGCCAGGGTCTCCCATATCCTAGGTTGGCCTCAAACTCACTAATTAGCCAAGGGTGACCGTGAACTCCTGATCCTCCTCCTTCTACCTGCCAAGTGCTGAGATTATACCACCCTTAGTTTATGCTGTGCTGGGGACTGAACCCGGGCCTCCTCCAGCACTCCACACTCAGGTCCCACCCAAACCTTCTGTCATGCACACCCACAGAATCTCAGGAGGGCCGGGGTAACCCTCTCTGGCTCGGGTGGCAGTGCTAATCTTCTAGCTCTCCCTCCCACCTGGCTTTCTGTTCTGCATCCAATCACAGCTCTGGCAGATGTTGCAGGGTGCTCCCAGCCTGGATTCTCACCTAACTCTTCATTGGTGCTGTCGTTGTCGGTAGCAAATGGGAATCTCTTCTGTTCTGCAATAGACTTGGCCTGGCTCTGAAAACAAACAAACAAACAAAGTCTTTCAGCTTCTGACAAACGACAGGCGCCCCACATGAAAGCCTGTTCTGTACAACGAAAGCCTGTGCTGTACGACGCTGGAGTTGTGTGACCTCTATGGGAGCAGGAACATACGTGCCACTGTCTGCTGACTGAGTTTCAAGAACATGGTTCAGAGGTGAACGGTCCCCTTATCAATCAGTCACTTCAGTTTCCAAAAGGAAGCATCATCTCTGTCTCATTGGATTAGCCCTGCTGGCTACTCTGAGGTCCCCTCAAGTTTCCACAGGGCCTTTGGGGCTTTTTATTATGTTGAGAAGATCACATTTTAGTCACCAGGCCTCCAGGGTGGCTTGGACACAGAACGTCAGATAAAGCATATAACTATTCTAGAATCCACACATGTTGGACACACAGGCCTAGGAGAATCTGACTGATAAATAAGACATATGACTAAATACTTCCCCACGCAGTAATGCACACAGCCATCAGGACAAGGCACAAACTACTGTAGGAAGCAAAGGGAATAAAAGTTGTCTTAGAAGCATGGACCTTTTTAAAGGTAGTGTCTTGCTATGTTGACTCTATGTATCTATGTATTCTATGTACCAGAAATCTATGTAGCCAGGCTGCCCTTGAACTCAAGGCAATCCTCCACCTTAGCCATCCAAGTGCTGGGATGACAGCCATATGCTACCGCACTTGGCTGAATACTCTTACATGCTCTTACATACAAGGCTCTTATATACAAACTGATGGTTCTCATGGGTTCTGGAGACAAACCACACTTGGTATCCAAACAGCTGCAATGTGGCTTGGAGGGTAAAAGCACCAAGGTGAACACCACACTGCACACGAGGAGAGAAGCGATTCCTCAAGTTGTACTTTGGCACATGTGCATATGTACGTATACACACACATACAAACTAAGTAAATAAATATTAAAAAATTATTAAAACAATCAATCCCAGGCTGGAGTCGCCACAGATACAATTTGAACTCCTAGTCATATATGCAGGAAAATCTAAATCAGAAAGGACTAAAGAGCTGATACCTGGGCAAATCTAGAGAATGGGAATCTGGAGACAGCTCCAAATCCAAGCTTGTCTTTTCTGGATGCACAGTTCAGAGTCCACCAGCACACGTAACTAAACAGCTGATGAGATGCAGTGTGACCAATGAGCTATACTGTCAGCTAAAATGAATTGGCCAGTGTACTTAATACGGTTACAAGACCTTCTGGTTGCAAACTGCAGTGCTCTGTTTACCTACAGAGTCAAGAACACACTAGCTCAGATCCCATCACACACAGGACAGAGGGTACTGCCTTGGGAGCCGATACCAGAATGCAGGAATGCGACACATTCCCTCTTGGTCAAGCCTCGGTTACAGAGGAGTCCACAGGTGGGAACCTGGCCAGTGGTCAGCCAACGCAGGGTGGTGGGTCACATACCAGAATCTTTTCAGTGTTGAGAGAAAGCAGGGAGTCACAGGGTGCCGAGCCTCTCAGTTCGCAGTCAGACTCATGGAAGTTCAAAAACGGCGACTCTGCAAAGCAAACAGGCTGTCACTCATTCATCGCCAAGGCCTTCGGTGCTTTGGTGCTCGCTGAAATCTTAAGATGCCCCAACCAAGCTAGAGGCCAGTGAAGAAAGCGCAGAGGCTCCCTGCACTCCAGCCCCACAGCATTCTGCGGGTTCCAAGTGCCCTGTTACCATCACAAACTGCAGCAGGGCTTCCTGATGGGAGATGAGGGGCAGAGCCAACACCTGTCTACAGCCCAGGTGTAGCCAGTGGCTGTGGAGCAGCTGAATAAAAGCCCTACTGGTGTGGCAGCATCTGCCTTGGGCTTAACACACACCTGCTCACAAATATAAGAACAAAGCCTGGGAGAGATGCACTAAGGGTTCAGAGCCCCAAATATGTAAACATGTCCTCCAACTCACTGAGAAAAACAATCAGTTTACAAATAAGTAAAGGGCCTTGAATGGGCAACCTTCTAAAGATACGAAAGCTACTGAGCACAAGAAAGGGCCATCATCATTAATTAGAGGAACACAGTTTGAACCACAATAAGGACCTCCTCCCAATCCACAAGACAGCTAGGAGAAACTGGAAACTTTGGGCGCTGACGGTAGGACTGTACAATGGTTCAGCACTGCGGAGAATGAGTTGGTAATCCCTCAAGTCGCACATAGAAGCACCATACAGCCCAAGAACTCCACCTCTGAATGTATCAAGAACTGAACACAGGACTTAAACAAATGCTGTCCACTTGTTTGTGGAAGCTGTAGTCACAAAGGGTGGTAAGCAACGGCTTACGTACTCCCAGCGGATGAGCAGATGAACCGTGGAAGGTACACATACATGATGGATTATCCCTCCGCAAAAACTGCAATGATATTTTATTTGTATTTTAATAAATAAAGCTTGCCTAAAAATCAGAATGCCAAGCTAAGCCACTAGGGGCCAGGGAGTGGTGGCACACACCTTTAGTTGTAGGACTTGGGAGACCTAGGCAGACGGATCTCTGTGAGTTCAAGGCTACCCTGGACTACACAAGATTGATCCAGAAACAGATCCAGGTGGTGGTGGCTCACACGTTTAATCCCAGTGTTTTGGGAGTCACACACTTTTAATCCCAGTACTAGGGAGGTGGAGACAGGAGTGATATGGATGGGCCGAAAGAAGAATATAAAGAAGAGACAGAACTCAGTGGAATGTGGAGTCTGAGGATTTGTGAAGACAGGATGTTGCCCTTTGGGTCTGAAGGTTTGGTAGAGGTAAAAAGTCTTTCTAGTGGTTGGGTGCTTTGCTTCTCTGATTTTTCAGCTTGAACCTCTGGGTTTCTATTATTCATGCTACAGAAAATGATATGTTTCAGTCTGTGTTGGATCTAACCAAAAGGAGGCATGACGCCAGGGCTCTAGGAGCAAGGGCATTTGCCACCAGGTCTGGTGATCTGACTTTAATCTCTGAAAGCCATATGGTAGAAAGAAAAGCAATTCCCACAAGTTTTTCTTTGACTTAAATGTGTTGTAGCCTAGGCACTCCCCCCCCCATACTAACTAAGCAAGCAAACAAACGTAAGAAAAATATAAGCGCTTAGAAGGCCAGGTGTGAAGTACACCTGTGAAGTTCATCCCAGTATTTTGGAGGCAGAGGTAGGGACTCTGAGTTCCAGGCCAACCAGAGCTACATAGTGAGACCCTGTCTTTAAAAGTCATAGATAGATAGAGATAGATAGATAGATAGATAGATAGATAGATAGATAGATGGATGGATGGATGGATGGATGGATGGATGGATGGATGGATGGATGGATGGATAGACAGACCACCCTGAGCATTTCCCACATCCCTGCTTCTTCACTGAAGACAAATACTGTCTTAATAAGCTGCATGACCCCAGCTTTACGAACTTATCCAAGTAGGGTAGAGTTCTATAAATGCACGTGGTGAGCCACAGGGTGCGAACCTTGAGTGGCTGGCCATCCGTTGCTCCTCCCTGACAGTCGAAAAAGAAGTCAGAGAGTTCCAGCATTGCCTTTAGCCTTTCTTGGACAGACCCGATACTAGCTGGATATTAGCTCCAGCTGACCTCTGGAAAAGCAGTCAGTGCTCTTAACCTCCGAGCCATCTCTCCAGCCCATGAACTTTTTTTTTTTATTACTGTAAGTGATTTCTTTTTCTTTTTTTTTTTTAAGATTTATTTATTTATTATGTATACAATGTTCTGCCTGCATGTATGCCTGCAGGCCAGAAGAGGGTACCAGATCTCATTATAGATGGTTGTGAGCCACCAGAGGGTTGCTGGGAATTGAACTCAGGACCTTTGGAAGAGCAGGCAGTGCTCTTAACCACTGAGCCATCTCTCCAGGCCCCAACATAAACTTTTTTAAAAAAAAAAGATTTAATTTTGTCAGGTGTGCGGGTGCACTTCTTTAATCCCAGTACTCAGGAGGCAGAAGCAGAGGCAGGATGATCTCTGTTCCACGCCAGTCAAGGCTACACAGTGAGACAGACACTGTGTTTCAAGTAAATAAAGAGCGTGTGAGTATACACATATGTACAGGTGCCTAAGAAGGGCAGAAAAGGTGTCAAATCACTTAGAGTCGGAGTTTCAGGCAGTCAGGAGCCATCAACATGGGTGCTGGGAAATGAAGTTGGGTCTTCTTCAAGAATAGCAAGTTCTCTTAACTGCTAAGCCAGCCATCTCTCTAGCCCAACCACATGAGTTTTAAAAAGTCAACAACTTTCCCATAATTCCAGTCACTGTCAGACATGAATTAGACTAATATTGTGAATCAGCTCCAGGTAGTGGCAGATGGATTTGTCCAGGGAGTAGAACACATTGGACAGGCTACAAAAATGGTGGCAAAGGATCAAGCAGCCTTTCTATGTGCTGGAAGCCCTGAGCAGATGGCCCAGAGAGAAAGGCCTACAGGGTGTCTGGGAAAGAAACTGAGCAAGTGTCAGTCAACCTAAGTCCACTGCTCCACGCTGGTCCCAATTCAGATGATGTCACATGAAATGTCATTCAAACGTGATGTCATCACATATCAAAGCTTCACCAACCATTACAGCAAACCGACTGGATCCTTTCTGGTCACACAGAGAGATCCACTGGTAAAAACCATGAGCTTAACAGTGTCGGGTGCATTTTCTGCATATGTCAAGTTTTAGTAAAAACCGACTGTCTCTCAAGACAAGGAAAGCCTGGGATGGCAGCGTACTACAAGGGAGATTCACCCAGGGCTGGCCCAAACACCTGACAGAGGGCTTCTTGAAAGCACAGAATTGCCTGGATTTGTCTTATTTCCTGCAGGTTAAACGGGCTGGGTCCTTTGCCCACACAGATGCAAAATCGGTGTTCATTCATGAGTCTGGTGGTTCCTGGACCACCTAAAAAGAAATACAATTTATAGCAGGGCATGGGTACATGCCTTTAATCCCAGCACTTGGGAGGAAGAGGCAGGTGGATCTCTGTGTTCTAGGTCAGCCTGGGTTACATAGTGAGACCCTTTCTCAAAAAAGAAGAAAAAGTAACAATTTATGACACACCTGGAAAGGAACTGTGTCTGCCAAGACCATCTCAAAGTAATCAAGGCCATTTCTAGTTAAATCAAAGGACTAGCTGAAGGATGCTGTTGCCAGGGCAATACCACAGTGGCCTGTCCCTAGACACGCAGTAAGCAGCACCTTTTTCTGGCCAGATACAGGCCTATTATGATGATGACATGCTCCGAAAACAGGTGCAACCATATACTGACACTCGGTTCTGAGGAAGCACACCCCCCTCCCACACACACCCAGCACACCGGCAGCAAGGGCTTGCACAGCTGTTCACAGAGCACAAAACTTGGTTTTCAACTTCCTCTAAGAACAAAAAGAGGAAGCTGTCTTTTCCCACGCTTCCTTTCATTAATTCTCCCCACACCTCGGCATAGTGAGCAAGATCAAGTTCCTGTAAGGAGTCCCACCCAAGAAAGACACACGATATCGGCAAGCGAGGCCTTGCTGACTCTACCAGAACTACAGGGCTGGGCTCGTGGCTACTTCTTACTCTCCGGGCAAGCAGCTCCCAAGTTAGATAGATGGACACAAAAAAAANAAAAAAAAAAAAAAAAAAAAAAAAAAAAAAAAAAAAAAAAAAAAAAAAAAAAACTATGGAAAAATAACCTCAATTCTAAGGCTGAAATTTTTTAAAACAATCATTAGTGAGTATATGTGGGTAAGTGTGTACTATGTGTTCATATGGAGGTCAGAGGTCAACTAAAGGTGCCAGTTCTCTCCTTCCATCATATGGTTCCTGAGACTGAACTCAAGCCCAGCTTGACAGCAAGTACTTTTACCCAGTGGGCTATCTCACTGGCTCAATTCTGGGATTATTTATCCCAACAAGCTTACCATACTTAAGGATACAAGCTATCATTCAGAGTGCAGTATTCAATGGGGATCGTGCTAAAGTCACCAATCCATCAGATGGAGGTACCTCTTTGAAATCAGACATCAAGTACAAGACTGTCACCTAGAAACAACCAGCCTGACACTTAAAAACTTCACATAAGGGTTGAGAGGTGGCTCAGCTGGTAAAGTGCTTGCCAGCACAAAGCCCACCACTGCAAAACAAAACAAAAACACAAAAAAACCCCACCCGGTGTGGTGGCACATAGCTGTAATCCTAGCATTTTGGGAAGCAGAGGAAGAAGGATCAGGAGTTCAAAGTCATACTCTGCCGTCCAGAGCGCTGAAGACCAGCTTGGGATGTGTGACTTGCTGTCTCAAAAGAAAAGGGGCGTGGAGGGGGGGGGAGCCTCACCTTAGCTCATCAGTCCACTTACTGCAAAGAAAGGGAACCAAGAGCATTCTGCAAATTAGTAGAAATGCATGTGGGTTACTAAAATGTAGCTTCGGGTGGCTATAAAGAACTGAGAGGTCATTAGCACTAACCAAATGCTTCATTTGAGTGACACACAACAGAGGCTTGTGGGAAAAGCAGGAAACCCGAATTCTTCAGTTAGTGGGCAAGTGTTAACTGAGAGAACCTAATTTACTGGACCCATCAAACAGAGGAGTCAGGTGGAGCCATATCTAGGTTGTGCTCAAGGTTACCCCCTCCAGAGCTCGCTGTCAGCACCAGATCCTGCCTGGCTGCCTGCACAACAGCACCTATGTGGGACCCCACTCCTTCCCACCGCTCAGCTTCCTTCCTCCAGGCTGGTGTCTCTGAGTCTACGCTCTGTGTTCCTTATCAACTCCCCACAAGGGACTCAGTCAGGTCGTTAAGGCCCAGCACGTTCAGCAATGCCTGGTACACACTGGTACACACACACACACACACACACACACACACACACACACACACACAGTCTTCCGGTGGATCAGTGAAGCATTCCAACACACAGGCAAAATCTGAAATCCTAGGTGTTATTTTAAAATACAGGTTTCAAGTTGGGTGATGGTGGCGTAAGCCTTTAATCCCAGCATTTGGGAGGCAGGGGAAGGCAGATCTCTGAGTTCGAGGCCAGCCTGGTCTACAGAGCGAGTTCCTGAACAGCCAGGGCCATACAGAGAAACCCTGTTTCAAAAAACAAAAACAAACAAAAAACACAACTTTCAACAAGCTGAAGGCATAAGACTTATAGAAATTATACTAATATGTAAGAAACTATTGAGTCTATATTCCAAAATCAAATTAATACCAAATCTGGGCTCTACTCCTTGCAGGGTAACCTTGCTTGGGTTTTTCGGCCTCAGTTTCCTCTTGGGTAAAAGGGCAATAAACACTACTTAGTGCAGTGTCAACCAAAGGCACAGAGATTTATGTAACACACAGGGAAGAGACTTGGGGAAAGGCTTCATTCAGTATTACCTCCCACAACTATAAATTAAAAACAGGGCCATAGGAATAAGAAAAAGTTTTAACTTTTTATTTATTTATTTTCTGAGACAGGGTTTCTCTGTGGAACAGTGCTATTGTCCTGGAACTCACGATGTAGCCCAGGCTGGCCTTAAATTCACAGAAATCCACCTGTCTCTGCCTCCCGAGTACTGGGATTAAAGGCATAAGCCACCAACTTCCGGCTTAACTTTTATTTTAAAAATAAAATGTTCAGGTTTGATGGCTCATGCTTTTATTCTCAGCACGGACAGTCACAAACGCAAGGACAGTCTGAGCTACACACTGAATTCCACCCCAGGCTAGCTTAAATTAGTGTACCAAGTCACATGCAAAACAAAGCAGAAAAAGAAACAAAAAGCAGAAACAAATAATACACCAGATGGTTTCTTCTCTTTTCAAAGAGTAAGATTGTTTTCTCAGGGCTGAAGATGGCCCAGTGGTTAAGATCCACGTTGGTTCCCAGCACTCACAACCACCTGTAACTCCAGCTTCAGGGGATTTGGTGCCCCCTTTTGACCTCAGTGAATATCCATCCACAGATACCACCCCCACCCCAACAAAGACATAAAGACATACATTTTTTAATGTTATTTTTTCATGGGAAAATAAGATCATAAATATTATAAATTATTTTCAGTAAGAAACATAAAAATGTACCGGAAGCCAAAATATCACTTTAAGCTGGGAAACACGTAAACCCAGGGCAGAGACACATAGCGTGCTTGTAGGTCTGAGGATGTAGATTCCCTGGGACCTGGTAGGCCAGCCAGTCGCTGACAGACACCTCCAGGCTACGAGGCTCACACTAGAGGCCTGTGCACCTTCCACCGCTGGAGGCTCGGCCGTAAGAGGACAACTACGAGACGGCTCACCAGCTAAAGACACACACCAAGCAGGCAGCACCTCAGCAACCTGAATCTGAGAACAACTCTGAGGGACAGTCACACTGCTCTTTGCCCCAAGTCTAGACCCCAAGTCTAGAGTCTGGCTTGATGTGGCAGGCAGTTAAGTGACCATGGTAAGAGCAAAAGTGCCCTCATGGTGAGGTCAGACCTGAAGGAGTTCAGAGACCTGATCAGTTTGGACATCATCAAGAGTAGGTCATTACGTGGGTCATTGTGTTGGTGGTACTGAAGTAGGCTATGACAGGCTTAATTGCTTGTTCTTTTTTTTTTTTTTTTTTTAAGAATTATTTATTCAGGCGATGGTGGCGCACGCCTTTAATCCCAGCACTAGGGAGGCAGAGGCAGGTGGATCTCTGTGAGTTCGAGACCAGCCTGGTCTACAGAGCTAGTTCCAGGACAGGCTCCAAAGCCACAGAGAAACCCTGTCTCGAAAAACCAAAAAAAAAAAAAAAAGAATTATTTATTTATTATGTATACAATGTTCTGCCTGCATGTATGCCTGTATGTCAGAAGAGGGCACCAGATCTCATTACAGATGGTTGTGAGCCACCATGTGGTTGCTGGGAATTGAACTCAGGACCTCTGAAACAGCAGCCAGAGCTGTTAACCTCTGAGCCATCTCTGCAGCCCTAGTTGCTTGTTCTGAATTTGTCCCGAGTCTAAGACAGGTACCTAAGGAGACATCACAGGGTTCAATTTCCATATAATTGTACAGGATCAAGAGAAACAGATTAAGAGACATTTCCTACAACCACTTGGCAGTTAAGACAAAAACCTGTCTGCAAAGTTGAGTATGGTAGCTCACACTTGTGATCCCAGCATTGGCGGGGCTAAAGCAGAGGGATCATAGTAAATGTAAGTCCAAAGCCAGCCTGAGCTACAGAGAGACCCTTTCTCAAAAACAGAAAATGCAAAGCAACAGCCGCCTGCAGCAGTATTCTTTATTCTTCTACAGCCGAGGCTTTGGAACTAGTTTCTTTCTTTCATGCCTCAGTTTTCCCTTCTGAGATAAGGAGCTGCCATCCAACAGGGTGACTACTGCTTTCATGGTCAATTAACCCACCAAACTAACAAGGCTAAATGAGGAAAATAAAACCTCGCATTCAAGTAAACAGGATCTCCGATTTACAGACAAATTCGCAGAGTGGTAACTCCTTTGCTCAGACTCAGAGGTGACACTTACAAGGGCCATTCGTTTCACTAAGTTCACACCAACCATGCTGTTGGCAGACACGGCAGACCACAAAAAAGTCACAATAAGTCGCTGTCGGTAACTGAGACTTTATCCAAGCCAGATGGTAGTTAAAGAAAATCAGATTGGGCTCATCTTGAGATTTCATCTCAGCCAAGACATTGGGTAGTGATTGGGCAGGCATAAGGTGCTAACCAGAGGGGAGTCTTAAAAGCCAGGTGCTAGTAGGGTAATGCACAGAGGGGAAAGGATGGTGAGGAGGGTACTGACGGGTAAAAAAAAAAATGCCCAGTGTACAACTCAAGACGGAAAACGAGTATGTGTATTTTGCCCAGCGTTGTCTTCCATGATTTATTCTACAGGTCTACAGCGCTTTACTTCAATGAATGAGCCCGAGTGGCTGCAAAGTACCCAGGATCCAGATCTGAGGCGCCACCCTCGGAGGTACATCTGAGTGGCACAGGCCAGTGCTGATGTCACCCTGCAGACCCAAATGGCTTGTACCTCTCAGGGTTGGATTCCTGGGGTGAGGACTGAGCCCGAGACACCCACCCAGGCAGGCAGAAAGGAAGTCGGACTTCCTGGCCCATGCCAGCACGGCTCCGCGTCCCCATCGCCCGCCTGAGCCCATCCCCGCTCTCTCCACCTCCCAGGTTCTTCCACGCTGGGCAGGGGCGGCCGCGGGGAGAGGGCAGCCCGGCCCACTCACCGCACTCCGGGTACTGGTCCGCCCAGTCCCCCGACTGCGGGCAGCCGCCGCCCGCCGGGGCCTCCTGCTGCTGCCGGTGCTGAAGCTCCTGCTTCAGCAAGGACAGCGGAGAATAGTGCTCGGTGGCCCGCGCGCAGGCCAGCGCCCCCAGCAGCAACAGCAGCAGCCACAGCACCACCCCGGCGCCCGAGCCGCCCCAGCAGCCGCAACCGCGGCCGGCAGGTGCCATCTTCCTGCACGGCGCAGGCGCGGCCGCGCTCTGCCAGCCGCGGGCAGGTGGGCGCGGCGCGCGACCGCAGTACCCCCCGGGAGTCGTAGTCCGCGTCCTCTCAGCCTCAAGCACGCAGCCAGCATCCGCACTACAAGTCCCAGGAAGCCCCTGCGCGCGCCTTTCCAGGTCTAGTGAAGGTGACTTCCGCCAGAGACCGGAAGTAGAGGCTGTATTGAAGGCATGGGGACGGGCGGGCGTAGAGGGACGCGGTCCGGGAAGGGCACCGAGGGCGCGGCGACGGCTGCCTCCCCTTGCCTGTACCGTTGTATCGAGTGCAACCGGGAGGCCCGGGAGCTGTACCGAGACTACAGCCACGGCGTACTCAAGATAACCATCTGCGTGAGCGCGCCGGGGGCGGGGCGCGGCCAGGGAGGCGAACCCTAACGCCCGGTGGTTGGGGGCGAGGCGCGTATGATGGTGGGAAAGAGAAAGCAGGGGGTTCACGAGGACGTTAACTAGACTTATGACCCCCGGGAGTGCTAACGCATTTCTGCGACTCCAGCATTCCGCTCGCATGCCTGGCAGGAGGTAGATCGCGAACTCGACGCCAGCCTGGGTTACCCTGAGAGACCCTGTCTCGAATGAATGGAGAGAGATGTGATTCCCTAGGGTAAAAGTAGGCCCTGTAGCGGGAAGCTTTTCATTCTCATGTTGAGCCTGAGGAGGTGGAACCAGTGTTTCAGGACTGGTGCTCTAGAGATTTCTCCTGTGTCTTCTCAGGGTACTTGTCAATGAAATAGTAAATGTACCGAATGGAACAATTTAACCAAAATAGAAACCATTCCCTACCGCCAGGGATGTTGCTCAGTTGGTAGGGTGCTTGCTTGGCCCAAGTGCGTGAAATCTTAGATTCCAGCTCCACTACATGGACCCATGAGGCATGGGGGTGCACACCTGTAATCCTGCATTTGGGAGGTGGAGACAGAAGGACCTGAAGTTCAAAGCTGTTTGCGGGTGTGTGCGTGTGTTTCTGTTGGTAGCTGAACCCAAGGTCCCTGCCAGAACAGCACAATAAGTGTTCCTAACCACTGGGCCATTTCTCCTGTCCCCTACACAATGATTTTGAGGACAGTCTGGCTTAGAAACCCTACCTCAAGTTTTTCTGTTTTTTACTAAAAGTAGTAAACTTCCAGATAGTTGTTCTGCCCTGTGTGTGTGTGTGTGTGTGTGTGTGTGTGTGTGTGTGTGGTGTTTCCTTCTTCTGTTCAAACCGAAGGCAAGAGGAAAGAGTAGAGGGGGCGCTGAGGGGATGGCAAGCAGTCCCAGTGTTGGAGATCAGCTGACTGAAGCGAGGTTCCTATCTGTGGGGTGCTGTGAAGGAGGCTGGACAGCACACAGCATATCACCTGGTACTAGAAGTAACCTCTTTGGTTTCAGGTCACCAGCATCCTTCAGATGGCATGGTGGCTTGCTTTCTTCCCCTTCTAACCCTGAGGGGCGAAAATAGTGAGGCCAGGTAATTAATTCTTGGGGCCCATGAAGCTCTGAGATGGAGAGAGCTCTTGTGATTTCCTAATATCACTGCATGGGCATGAGCCTAACACAGGATACCGAAGGAATAGGAGCTGTGTGTCCTGATTCCGGCTTTCCCCTCCTGCTTCCAAAAATTATCTGACTCCTAATCTAAGTTTGGGGTGCTTTCTGAAAGTGGGATTTAGAAAGGGACTTACCACCTTAACAGTTTTTTTTTAAACAATAATGTTGCATCTCTGGGCTTGAGCCTCATGTGAGGGGAGGAGACAGGCAAAGGAAGGGGGATCTGGGAAAGAGCTTTTGTCCTGAGTTTGTGGTTAATCTTTAACTCAGTCTTTGCTCAGGTAATCTAAAAAAATATGAACCTCTGTGCCTCCATTTTGACAGATAGACTCACATTTGAGGGAGTAGCACAACTACTGTTTGACCTGGTACCTGGGAAAACATGTTATTTCTTACAATGGCGTGAGTTAAGTAGAGAATCTGTTTTATTGTGTTGAAGTACAGGGTGACAGCCCTCCAATGCACTTGGCTTTCCTTCTAGGTTTTGATGTAACTAAAAGGTGATCCTGGTATATTTGTGTGCCTGTTATTATTATTTCAGTAGAAACTGAAATAAGAGAACTCTTATCCTGTCAGCCTTTCAGAATGTCCTCTTTGGAAGCTGAGGGAGTCTTGATTTGTGTGACATAGGCCCAGGCTGTACAACCCGAGTTCATGCACAGCACAGTACTCTCCACTGTCTCTGTGGTAGGAGAGAGAGAAAGTGTGTGTGTGTGTGTTTCCCAGGTTCTTGATCTCATTGGAGAAAATTCCAGGCTTTGGGTCGCGGACATTGTGCCCTGATTGATCTTGATCCATCTGTGGCTCAGAAGCTAGAGATAGGAACTTTGTTGAACACCTTCCTCCAAATTCTGAGCCACAGTCTATACCACAGCCTGTCAGCCAGTGTGTCGGTAATTTGCTTTTTACAAAATCATACAAACCAAAAGTGGAATTGAAAGAGTCTTCTGAAATACTTTGTGCCTGCCGTGGGTCTTTAAATCAAATTCTTTTCTGATATTATTTTCTGTTTTGTTTTGGTCTTGAGGCAGGATCTCCCTAGTCAGTGCATGCTGACCTCAGACTCGGGCTCCTCCTGCCTCTGTGTCCTTAATGCTGGGGTTACAGCTATGTGTTACCACATCTGGCTTTCTTTTTGGATTCTTGAATATAAATTTAAAATATTACTATTTTAGCTAAAAGCTAATATTTTGTCATTGTGAAGCCACTTCTTACATGGGTGAGCATTTTTAAACAGGATTTTAAATAGATGCTTATACACTTGTCATTGGGGAAGTCGGAAATGGACTTTTAAGTTCTTTAAAATTTTAGAATGTATTAATTTATTTGCTCTGATATTACTTTGTTTTCTTTTTCAGAAATCTTGCCAGAAGCCAGTAGACAAATACATTGAGTATGATCCTGTTATTATCTTGATTAATGCCATTTTGTGCAAAGCTCAGGCCTATAGGCATATTCTTTTCAACACTAAAATAAATGTAAGTTGTGGTAGTTTAAATTTTTATTAGCATTCAGTCTATCTCAATTATTGCATGGAATATACTTAAGACAGATTATTTGCTGTGAATCTAAAATTCAAATTTAATTGGGCATATGTTCTTATTTGCTTAATGTGACACCACTAGGTTTGGGTAGAAGTAGACAGCACAGTAGTCTGCCCCTCAAATAATCAGGGTCTTTTAAAAAAAAAAAAAAGATATTTATATGTGATGAGTGCTCTAGCTGCATGTGTGCCTGCAGGCCAGAAGAGGGCATTAGACCCCACTACAGATGGCTGGGAGCCACCTTGTGGGTGCTGGGAACTGAACTCAGGACTTCTGGAAGAGCAGTCAGTGCTCTTAACCACTGAGCCATCTCTCCAGCTCAAACAAGGCCTTTAAAGTGACCAGAGTGTTGATTTTTCAAGCTTGCTTACACACTGAAAATTCCTGGGTGGGGTGCAAGAGACCTCCACAGGCCAGCTCAGCATCTTTGTGTTGTGTGATGTTTTTCTCTTTTGGCTCTTTAGTCTTTTCACTTTTTGGGGGGCCCAGCTCCCAGATATATCACACATGGAGTCTTATTCTTAGTTATGAATGCCCGGCCTTAGCTTGGCTTCTTTCTTGCCAGCTTTTAACTTAAATTATTCCATCTCTCTTTGGCCTTGGGTCTTTTTTCTTTCTCTATTCCTGTATACCTTTTCTTGTCTTCTTACTTCATGTCTGACTGTAGCTGTGTGGCTGGCCTCTGAATTCCTTCTCCTTCCTCTCTAGTTGTCAGATCCTTTTCTCCCAAATTTCTCATATTTATCCTCTTTGCTTGCTAGCCCCTCCTTTTCCTCTCTCCTACCTCGCTATTGGCCAATCAGCTCCTTATTAGCCCATCAGGTGTTGTAGACAGGCACAGTAACACAGCCTCACAGAGTTAAACAAATGCAACATAAACAAAAGTAACACATCTTGAAGTAACACTCCCCAACATCTTTGTGGATGGCCTACACCCCTTCCCAGATGCTTCTAGAGTGCAACCAGAGGACCTGTGTGCCAGCTGAGGAGCCTCAGGCCCTGGGACTTGTTCAGCTCAGATTCCCATGTGCTTTCTCGTACCCATGGTAACTTACTGGAGAAAGCTGTTTGCAGGAAAGATCATCAGGTTGAGAAAGGCCCATTCATCATAGTGTCCCATGCTAGAGCAAGCTGCGGCCCCGAACCATTGCCTGGCCTCTGCCTGTAGGCTACTGGCACTGGAGTGGGTCGCACAGTAAGAAGGGGGAAAAAAAAAAAGAGAGAAAGGCCCATTCTTACCACGCAGTGTTTTCTAATTCAGTAAAAATGTTAGCACCTTAAGAGGTTCCAACCCATTTCTACCATATGTATTTTTCTCTTTCCTAATACTCATTCAGCCCAAAGGCTTTGTTGTTTGTGTGTGTGTGTGTGTGTGTGTGTGTGTGTGTGTGTGTGTGTGTGTTTTAATTCCTGTTCAGACTAATAGTTATGTGGTGTTCTCAAATCTTTAGATTAGCTGGGCATGGTGATGCACACCTTTAATTCCAACACTCAAGACAGAGGCAGGTGGATTCAAGGCCATCCTGGTCTACACAGTGAGTTTCAGGAAAGCCAGGACTACACAGAGAATCTTGCCTTGGAAAAACAAACAAACAAAAAAAGCTTTCGATTAGATTGATTCTCTTGTGACTTTTCCACCGGTGTCAGCCACGTATATGTTGTATTTGGCTGTGTGCGGATGAAAGCTGACTGTTAAAAGCCATATCCCTATAGGAATGCACATAGGGTCTCCCCAGGAATTCAGCAAAATTCGTCTATCCACGTCTTACTCCTAAAAAGCTGACCCCAGACTGGGTCTCTGATGGTCAAGTTTGGAATTCCTTGTGAGGTTCCAATAGACACTGCTAGTTAAGAACTTCTGACTTACGTAACTAATGCAATTAACCAGTTAATAACACTGGAAAATCCACATGGGGCATTCTTGGTACAACTACTGAGTGAACGTGCGCACATGTATAGTCTTAGCACTCGGAAGGCTGAGGCAGGAGGGCTCTCTGAAATGTCAGACCAGCCTTGGCTACACAGCAAGACTAATCTCAGAAAGGAGAATAAGCCCTACAGCTGCTTACCTGCAGTGTGCCTGTCGGCGTGCAGTCAGCCGAATGCTTTACCTGACCCGAGGACACTGTCTTTGACTGTCAGATCCATGGGAAACTCTGCATGTTTTGTTTGCTTTGTGAAGCATACCTGAGGTGGTGGCAGCTGCAAGACTCAAGCCAGAGCACAGCCCCCGATGACTTGATCCGCTATGCCAAGGAGTGGGATTTCTACAGGATGTTTGTGATTGCTTCTTTCGGTAAGCGAGTGCTAACCAGCAGCTCATTGCTCTGAGTGAAGCTAAGACACACGGTAAGACAGTTAGTGCAGGACTGGAGACCACATCTTCAGCTCTGATTAACCTCCTCGGGGAATCTGAATCACCTGCTTACTTTGTCTTAAAAATTTGGTAGAGAGATAATAACAGTGTGCTGATCAAACTAGGACATTTTGTGAAATACTCTAAACTGTTTTTAAGTTCTTGAAGATTACGTCAGGTCCTCTCACTGAGGACACATTAATAACTGCCTGCTGTTTCCCAGTGCATTAGGCTAACTGCTTCATGCAGATGTCTGGCAGTAAGTTTGCTGCTTGTGGGACTATATCCAAGGAATCAAACAACCCCCAAACTTACCTGTGTGTGGGAAGCATCTCATTGAAATTGAAATCCTGGCTTTCTTGCCAAGGTCCAAATTGCACTGAGTTCCTGTCTGTGACAACATTTTAGTTTTCATCCTTCTCTGCCTCAGAGGCCTCTGGCTTAGGCCAGGCTGTGGCAGGCACCTGTGCTCCCAGCTACTCTAGGGGCTAAGGCAGAAGAGTTGCTAGAACCCAGAAGCTTTGAGGCCAGTCTGGGCAACACAGTAAGATTCCATCTTAAAAATAAATTCAAAATAGCCCTTCAGCTGATTTCACTGTTTCAGGAAGTCTCTGAGTGTGGTACCTTCCACATCTTATTCTAGACCATCTGCCCTCTTTTGTCCTCTCTGTCTGCCATCATCCCTGCCCTCCCTTGCATCTCGTGGATCTGCTCAGAACTCCCAGGTAGGTATCCACGTCTGACCTAGACCTTTCTCCTGACTCTGGACTCTGTGTCTGCCTGCTTCTTACCAGCCCTGCTGGACAGCTAGTAAGTTGCCATCTCTAAGCCTGGTCTTACTCTGCCTCTGCCCACAGCCTCCCACTGCAGGTTGTCAAGATCAAAGGCCTTGGGGTCCAGCCTGAAACTTCTTTCTTTGGAGCTCTGTTTAGTCGTTGAAAGCCTCATTTATTCTACCTTCAGAGTAGTTCTACACCTGCTTCCCATTGCCTCCAGATCCGGCTGGGACTTTCTACAAGTTAGAATAAATGGCTCAGACCTGATGCTATACCGCAAGGTCTCTTCATACAAAATGTTCCCTTTCTGATAAGCCTAGAGCCCACATAGGTAGCTCTTCCCTGCTTTCTGTATACTGGCAGTCTTCACAGTTGGACCAGCCCCTTCCTCCCATGGATCTCACTGCACCTTCTGCCAGCACTCCAGCCCACTCTAACCCAGCTGCTTTTGGCACATTCAGTGAGTCTCCAGCACGTGTCCATGATGTCCCCATGTCTGACTTCCTCATATCTCTGAGGTCTTGGCTTCAATCTCATCTTGGTGACACTTATCCTGATAACACGTCTTCCTGGTAGCCCTATTTACTACTGATCTGCGCTGTGCACACTATCCCATCTAACACACGTGCTGTGGTTATTATTATTATTAACTGATTTGCCTTCGCCTACTTACATTAAACCCAATGAGTGTTTGGCCTGTCATGACTGCTCGGTAGACATTTGTCTGATAGCTAAATGAAGGATTGCATACAGCTGGGCGTACAGTCCAGTCTGAGCACGTGTCTCGGTTAGACTGGGGTCACTCACCGTCCAGCATCACTGCCTTGTATAAAAACTATTCTGTGTGCATGTAGTGGACTGGAGGGCATCAGTGAAAAACACAAAACACTGATGTTCTCTCCTTTGCAGGTTAGAATCCAGGGTGGGTTGTGGTTTCTTTACTTGGATTTATGACTGTTTTAATAATCATAATACATATTTGGTCTGTAATTAAGATATAATTTGGATTCCATTGCAACTTTAAAATTTAATGTGAAAGCTGGGCGGTGGTGGAGCACGCCGTGAGGCAGAGGCAGGTGGATCTCTATGAGTTTGGGGCCAACCCGGTCTACAGAGCGAGTTTCAGGATAACCAGAATTGTTTCACAGAGAACTCTGTCTTCAAAGAAAAACGAAAACTTAATGTGAATGTTTATTGTCTGTTAAATTAAAACTTGAAATATACAGGATTTATTAACATGTATATCTTAGAGATAGTAATACTGAAAAAATACTTGAGGGGACTGGAGAGAGAGCTCGGTGGCTCAGAGCTTGTGCAGGTCTGGCAGAGGACCAGAGTTTGGTTTCCAGCACCCATAGAGGGTGTCTCACAGCTACCTGTAACCCAACTTCAGGTGGCCTCCACAGACACTGGCACATATATACCCACACATAGACACGCACAGATAATTAAAAGTAAAATAAACCTTAGAAAAGAAAGCTCAAGCATTTCATCCAACCCAAGAGTAAAACACAACATGAGTCCAGGCTTTAAAGGAAAGCCTTCTCAGGACTGCTGGCTCACATCTGGATCCCAGAACTGTTTTGTTTTTGTTTGTTGTTTTGGGTTTTTTTGTTAATATTTATTTATTTATTTAGTATGCGATATTCTGTCTGTGTGTATGCCTGAAGGCTAGAAGAGGGCACCAGATCTCATTACAGATGGTTGTGAGCCACCATGTGGTTGCTGAGAATTGAACTCAGGACCTTTGGAAGAGCAGGCAATGCTCTTAACCGCTGAGCCATCTCTCCAACCCCCTTGTTTTGTTTTTTGAAAGAGGGTTTCTCTGTATAGTCCTTGATGTCCTGGAACTCGCTCTGTAGACCAGGCTGGCCTCTAATTCACAGAGATCCACCTGCCTCTGCCTCCTGAGTGCTGAGATTAAAGGTGTGTGCCACCACTGCCTGGCTGATCCCAGAACTTAGAGATGCAGTAAGGTCAGAAGTTTTGAGACCAACTGCGGGGGCGCGGGGGGGGGGGGGGGGGGGGGGGGGGGGGGGGGGGGGGGGGGGGGGGGGGGGGGGGGGGGGCGGGGGGGGGGGGGGCGGGGGGGGGGGGGGGGGGGGGGGGGGGGTGTCACTGTAGCAAGGCACCAGTGCCCAGCCCCAGCCCAAAGAGAAAAAGGGAAACTAAAACCTATTGAAGTGTATTTCTTAAATCATGCCAGCAGGATTTAACACAAAGCCTGTGTGTGTCTGTGTGTGCATGTGTGCTTGTGTGTGTGCGTGTGTAAGAAAATATTATGAAGGTGTTTCTTAGGACATCTGCTGAGTTGGAAATAGGTTTTCTTTGCTTTCCAGGGGTTAGAATGGGTGGGACATCTCTATTTCCCTCATTTGCTCCACAGAACAAGCTGCCTTTTTTGCTGGCATTTTTGCATTCCTATGGGTAGAGCAGCCCACGACAGCAGAGAAGAAGCCCAACTTCGTCCTGCTCCTGAAAGCACTGCTGCTGTCCAGCTATGGGAAGCTCCTGCTCATCCCGGCCGTCATCTGGGAGCACGACTACACACCCTTGTGCCTCAAGCTCATCAAAGTGTTTGTCCTGACATCGAATTTCCAGGCCATCAGAGGTGAGTGTGCCCTTTCATTAGACATGTCAGCTTCTAGCCGTTATGGAAGGCTGAGGTCCTGGCCCCGGGGCGTCAGAGTTTCAGAACATGAGCTCTCCACAGACCCGTGTTGGTCCTGAGGACACACAGTAGACACTTGGATCATCCAGTTCAGCCTTAGCTACATGTTCAGAGCAGATTCACGCACATCGTCCCTCCCGTGGGCCAGGCATCAGCCTTTTGTTACCTCCACTTGAATGGCTTTAAGGGGCTGTGAGGAGAACGTGCCTGCACACAGTTACCAGACCCGGCTGCCCTTAAACTCAGTGCAGTCCACCTATATGAACCTTCTAAGTGCTGGGATTACAGACAGGCACCGCCACACCTAGATTTATTCTCTTATTTCATGGGCTTCTGCCTCTGCTTGAGAAGAGCTTGGCACTGGTGTTAGAAACAGAGACTTCATTTCAGGACCTGTAGGGCAGGGTGGGTTCCTTAGCTCAGCACCATGCAGCACACAGGCCCTGCTGTCGTGTCTCGGGAGTTCCTAGGACACCTTGCTGCCTTTGTTTCCTAGTGACTCTGAACACCAGCCGCAGGCTGTCCCTGCTGGCCGTGCTGAGTGGCTTGCTGCTGGAGAGCGCCATGGTCTGCTTCTTCCAGAGGATGGAGTGGGATGTGGGCAGCGACTGTGCAGTCTACAAGCCTCAGGACTTCTGAAGGTACTAGAAACAGCTGGTCTCTTAGTTAACATAGCTACTTACTCCACAGGAGGCACCATCAACAAACCAAAGAAATGGTTCCACCCAAGTCTAATTCCGGGAATCGGGATCACTGATAGGAACACGTCAATTTCCTAGGCATCTGTACCACCCAGGGAAGTCTCCTGGTGCATCCTGGCGAGGGATGGGGCCTTGTGAACCTCTCCCATGCCTGAGTATAGGCCTATCTCACATGCGTAGCTGCTGGGAGTTGAGGACACGGCAGTGTCGTGCCTGGACACTGCCGTGGGATGGGATCCCACGAAAATCCTGTCAGACATGGTCCTTTTCCACTATGATGTGGGAAACTTCAAGAGGAAGGTGGGCATCGAAGAGGATCCTTATGGAGTTGGATAGTCATTTGGGCAAGAAACTGCTCTTGCCTGGACTGTTACATAAACTGGACACAGAGAACCCGCAGAGAGAGGACTGCTGAACTTGCCTAAAGGTGAGATGGTCTTTTGGGGTTCCTGCTTCATGAAAGAGTCTGCGAGACATTCTGCAGGACACAGCAGAAAATGACTGAACTGTCTTTGGAATTCCCTACTTGATGAAAATGTCTGCTGGAAACTATGGGCCTGTAGGCCGAAGATGGATGCCCCAACGGTACAAAAGAACTTTGGGTGACTGTCCAGGCAGCAAGATGTCTCTGTCGTTTATTTCTTTCGTTTATTTCTTATTTGCTTAGGTAATATTATATCCTTCTGGAGTCTTTGATAGAGTTGAAGAATGAATAGTTATAGTTTTCCTTAGTTATGGTAAGAGATAAATTAGATATAAATATTGTAACTGTAATTCTTACTTGATAACTGTTTTGTTATATGTAATTTTACTATGTTAAAGTTAAAGCCTTTCTTTTTTTGTTTAAACAGAAAAAGGGGAAATGATGGAGGTGGGTCTTGTAATAATAAAGAAACTGCCTCGGCCCTCATAGGACAGAAAATTAGGTAGGCGGAGTAGACAGAAGAGAATTCTGGGAGAAAGAAGGTTAGAGGAAGAGTCGCCATGATGCTCCCACTCCAGACAGACGCAGGTTAAGATCCTCTCTGGTAAGCCAGCTCATGGACTACACAGAATATTAGAAATGGGTTAGAACAATATGTAAGAGCTAGCCAATAAGTAACTGGACCTATCCGGGCCAGGCAGTGTTTGAAAGAATACAGTTTCTGTGTAATTATTTCTGGGTATAAACTAGCCATGCGGGCGGCCAGGTGCCGGGGACGCAGCCCTGCCGCTCCTATTTCAACACCACTAGATAGCAGAGTAGTGTGGTTGAGCTGGTGCTGCCCATGGCCTCTTCCCTCACATCCCTCTGCTCCAGGCTCTTTCTCCAGCACTGGGTGGCTGCGCCCGTGTTCTTCTCTTGACTCTATCCATCCAGTGATAGCTGGCCGCTGCCTTGTCTAGCTGCTCCTCTCCTTCCGTCCCTTAACTCCTGTCTCCCAGTCTCTTCCCCTCCAGATTCCCTCTACTTCTGACTGTCCTGCAGCTCTCAACCACACACGAACCCTGAAGGAAGCCGCTGAGTGGGTCTCTGCCAGGCCCTCGAAATACTTACATTTCCTGCCTTCTACCCTGCCTCCTGGCCCTGTGTCTACACAAGGTTCAAGATTCTTGAATGGGTGATCTCCGCTGGTCATGTGATCTCAGCAGGACCCAGTGGCCTCTGAGAACTATCCAGTCTAAGGACCCGAACCCTCCCCACTTCTCAGCCACACTGCCTCCCTGTGTTGAGAGTGCAGTAGCTATAGGTTCCTTCAGCTTTTCATTGCAAAGCCCTCTTCTGTCATCCATGGTATTCCTTCCTTCTCTTGTCTTGTTTTCTGCTGTGTGCAACTCCCTTTGGGACTGCTTCTGACCTGTGGGTCCCATTCCTCCACTTGAGGAAGCAAGATCCTAGATTGAAGAAATGCAGAACCCATGACAGGGATATAGTCCTGCCCATTCCTGCTTCGGTCCATGTCATCTTGCATGTGGAGCTCTCAGACCCTCACAAGTCCTGTGGTACAACCCCTGCCTCCTGCTGTGCTGTGAGACAGTTCATCTTCCATCCTTCTGGGTCTTGGAGGTGTTGCTGCTGGACCTGTCCTTTCTCTGTGTACGTGTGTATACAGCTCTTTTCTGGACATTCTGCCTAAGCTGCAGCTTTCCTTGCCTCCCCTTTCCACACCCTGGGTCCACAGGCCTAGACTTCACAGGAGCCACTGTATCTGTGTCCCTCATGGTCTGCTTCTCAGACCTGCTTCCCTGCTGGCACTGGAATTCTAGCCCTAGATCCCTCTGCTCTGACCAGTGCTGGGCCCTGCCTGCTGCCTGACACTTGGTGCGTCCATCCCATGTGTCCACACTCCAGCTGCTACTGGTTTACCCTTCTGCAGAATGCCCTGTTCACCCCTGAGGAGGGACGCCTCTCCGCACTCCATGCTGGGTCTCTACCCACTTGGCATCTCACAGCTGCCTTCCATGTTTTACCCTCGGCCACCCAGGGCTGAGTTTCCTCGGTGCTTTTGTGCATCTGGTTGTCTGCTGTGGTTTACAGGCAGGAGAGTCAGCTCATAAACCTTTAGAGCCCACTGCAGAGCAGCGGCCTGCTGTGTCAGCGTGGACTTTGTTCGCTCTGCGTCTCCTTGAAATTACGCTGGGAGAGCCCTGCTTTGGGCTCCCCGTGTCTTCCATGGTTCCCAGCAGCCCTGGAAGCAGGTCTTGTATGGTGACCAGAACCGGCCCTTCAGAGTCGTTCTCTGTTGTCCACAGCTTTACTCTCCACTCTGGCGGGACAGCTACCTCAAAGGAGAAGGCGCGGGAGAAACAAGGTGGCCACTTTCTGTGAGTGGAGTGAAGTCAAGACTGGGGATTCCTGAGCAAACCCAAACACCCCAGGAAGATCTGAGCCACCTAGACTCCAGGCTAAGAGCCCTGCAGTGACACACGGGCAGGTCGCAGCTCGATTCCTTTGACATGTTTGTGTTCTTAAACCTAAGTATTTCATTGCTGTCTTAAAAATCGTATTTTGTGTTTTTCTGACGGAAGCACTTTTCTCTTAAGTAGTCTTTCAGAATAAATCAATTTTTTATGCATTTCTGATTCAGTAACTACAATTGTTTTTTGAATTACCTGAGCCAGAAATAACCGAGTATCTTAATTATTTCTTTAATGCTATGATAGAACACCATGACTCAGGTACATTATAAAAAGAAGTGTTTAATCCAGCTTATGGTTTCAGGGGCTTAGAGGCCATGATGGCGGAGGGAAGGAACAGCTGAGAGCTCACATCTTGATCCACAAGCAAGAGGCACACTGAGCACTGGGAATCACAGGAGTCTTGGAAACCTCAAAGTCCACCCCCAGTGACACACCCTTCTCCTCTGAATTCTTCACAAATGGAGCCCCCTGGAATTAGCTCTTGTAGACCAGGCTGTTCTTGAACTCAAAGAGATCCACCTGCCTCTGCCTCCCAAGTGCTGGGATTAAAGGCATGCACCACCACCGCTCGGCAAGTGGTGCTCAGTTTAAAACAAGGAATTAGAGCTGGAGAGATGGCTCAGCGGTTAAGAGCATTGCCTGCTCTTCCAAAGGTCCTAAGTTCAATTCCCAGCAACCACATGGTGGCTCACAACCATCTGTAATGAGGTCTGGTGCCCTCTTCTGGCCTGCAGGCGTACACACAGACAGAATATTGTATACAGAATAAATAACTATTAAAAAAAAAAAAAAAAAACTGAATTAGAGCCAGTGTGATGGTACACCGTGTAATCCCCTCTACTCCAGGCTGAGGCAAGAGAGTAAGTTCCAGGCCAGTTTGGACGCCACAATGAGGTCAGGGTCAGTTCAAGCAGCTTAGCAAGACCCTGCCTCAGAATAGAAAGGACTGGGATGTAGCTTAGTGCTAGACCCTTGGCTTAGCATGTGTGAGATCCTGCGGCCAACCAAAGGGGTCAGAGCAGTCTGCTCAGTATTGTCCCGTTACTTAAGAACAAAAAATACTGAGACCAGTCAGCTACCAGTGGAGTGGCGTGTGAGAGGGACTTTCCCTACACTCAAACCATGTCTACGCAGTCAGCTAACATCCCCAGCATTTTTCAGCATTTTTAATGAAAACCTTGAAAGACAAATATGTTGCAGGGTCTTAGTAAGAATGCATGCCTGTCTCTAGACTGCAGCTGTGAGCTTCATTTTGCTCCAACCTTCTCTTTGTGTGGTTGGTTTTGGTTTTTGTGTTTCCAGACCTGGGTTGGGTACAGGGGCTTGCACATGGTTTATTCAAACATTGGTGAGCTGGCTCAGAGGATAAAGGACCTGCCGCAGAGCCTGGCCATCTAAGTTAGAGTCTCAAGACCCACGTGCTGAAAGGAAAAAACCAGCTTCTTCTGCAAGGTGTTAACACACTAAATATGGATTGAAAAGGGGGTCCGGGGGGGCATGTTCCCTCCTGGAAGATCTGCCTCGTGACTACAGTGATAAACAGCTGAAGCCAGGTGTTGCGCTCCCTCAATCCTAGCACTCTGGAGGCTGAAGCAGGAGGATGGAAAGTTTAAAGTAAGCCTGGTCCACATAGAATGACCCTGTCTCAGAGGGAGAAAGCGTAAGCTGTGGCAGAGCCCCCAGCTAGCTCTTGTTTTCAATGCCGAGACCACGTTGCTCATAAGAGCGCTGCAGACGGTGCAGCCATGGGACAGGTGCTCTTCGTTACAGTGTCTGGAGATAGCATCGTACACGGGAGCCCACAAAAGGATATTTTTAAATACTTGCAAGGCTGCATTAGTCAGAAAGCTTAAAGATGTTGAAACCACAAAATGGCTAATGGGCATGCATAGGGTCACACCAGAGCAATGACAAGATCAAGTGCCCATTGTTCTTGGTCTGATGGACCTATCTGTCGCCTAGTGGCGGTCTCTGGGGAGGGTCTGTATTGGTAAGAAAGAACAATTTACCATTCCTCAAATATAGTGCAGGAAAGGGAGACGAGGAGTTTTGATCCGTAGAGGACTCGGGTGACTAGACCAGGTTGCAGCTTGAGTGTCTCCGAGGGAGGCAGTGATGAAAGGAAGTGAACATGTTGCTGGGACCCTTGACAGCTGCACCAGTCTGGCCCATGCCTACCCACAGCCTTCACTACAGAGTAAGAAAATCCTGTGAAGGAAAGTATTTCTAGCTTCAAACTAAATACTGGCTTCTGAAGCGTCAACAAAGAACAGGGAAGCCAGAACCTGGGGCGTGAAATGGACCCCACCTGCTTACTCCCATTTAATAAGTGCCTGCATGTCCTACTGGGTTGTGGCAGGCAGTTTTAAGGGCCTAACAGTTGCATCTTACTAATTCCTAATAATGACCAGAAGAAACCTGTTGATTTCGTTGGCTCTCGAGAGTAGATGAGGAAGTGTTTTCAGTGTGGAAGGCGAGGACAGTGTTAAGTCCAGTGTTGGGTTGAGTAATGTTGGCTCTCTGGTGATGAGCTATCAGAGAACATGGAGGTGCCCAGGAGTCTACCAGGTGCCTGCAGCTAGGAGACTTAGGACATGCTTATTCTTCTTGCATAAGGAATGCAGGCAGGCAGTTTCATAAGTTTCTATGTGCCCCTACCTGGGCTGTGCACCCTCTGGAGGTGCTAAGGGGAACACACTGCTGTAGAGACTCTGCATCCTCCTTGGCTTATAACTGGCCAGCATCTCTCTAATCTCCATCCAGTCACGTTCCCTCATGACCCACCTAGGTAATACAAGGTGATTCCATTTCAAGGTTACTGATCAGTTCTCTCAAGGCCCTCTCCAGGCGTGCTTCAGAGCCAAACTCCTGAGGTTCTACCTTCAGACGACTTTGGGAAGAGTTTTCCACCTGCTGCAAAACCCCAGGTGACTGCTGTGCCCATCCACCAGGGCATCGCTGCTCACTGCCAAGGCGAGCAGGGCTCTCCCCTGGGTGTGTGAGGGCAATGCACAAAGCTCTGCTACCTCAGCCAGTGAGCCTTGAGGCCAGCGTGTGGAGTGTATTCCATTCTGACCAAGGGGCAGATGGATACAAGTCTCAAAGTCTCCACATTTAGACAGCTGAGGCAGGAGGAGTGCCTGGAGTCTCAGGCCATCCTGGGCGACAGTGAGACCTTGCTCGAAATCCCAAACAAGAAAACAGATGAAGGATTCCACTGCAGCGGCTCCCTGTGCTTCCCAGGACACAGGTAGCAGGAACCAGGCAGAGTGTCTGCTCTGTAGTGTTCTCTCTCTCTCTCTCAAGGTCAGAACTGCCTTATGCATCCCAAAACAGACAGTATGCCTTGTCTTCCCCAGTGTGGCCATCTCCAAAGCCCGGCTTCATTTCATCTGCCCTGACTTGTAAACCCACTTAAGAAAAAGCAGTAAAAAGCAGTTTTATTGTGTTGTGAGTTTTTAAAAGGCAGCTGTAGGTAATTTTTGAGGAATGAAGGTGGTTTACAGTAGAGAGGCGCGTGGTGGAACGCGCCTTTCCTGATCTATGACTCCCATCTGCTAGCGGGCTCGGACCCCCCAGCATCTAAGATCCAGATTTGGAGTGGGGCACTGACTGCTTCTGAAGCTCTTCCCAACGCTCTCCACGTGACCTTAATGCAGTCAGGACTGAGAGTAGCCGACCTAGGCTCTATCTTATAGCTAAGCAGGACTTAGCCTCACAGGTGACTAAATTTTCTGCTTTCAACTTCTCGTCCTGTCTGAACCACTGTCACAGGCTGGTGGCACTCACAGACACACACCCCTTCCCTTTGACTACTGCCAGCAGAGACGCTGAGCAGGGACACTTGTCTTCCTCTAATAGTCCCTCGGCATAGACAGGCTAATGCGTGGGTTGTTGTGTAACTAAATGCAGCTTGTCTTGGTTGACTTTCTGTTGCTATGGTAAAACCCTGACCAAAAACATCTTGGGAGAGGAAAGGGTTTATTTCTTCTTACACTTACTAGTTCATCATCAGGGCAAGCACAGACTGTAGAAGAAGGCTGCTTACTGGCTTGACCCCTCTGACTTAATCAACTACCTTCCTATTCAGAACCACCTGCCCAGGGCAGCACCGCTCACAGTAGGCTGGGCCCTCCCACGCCAATCATCAATCAGGAAACATCCCAGGTAATGCCTACAGGCCAGTCTGATGGAGAAAATACCCTGACTGACAGTCCCTCTTCCCAGATGACTCAAGCTTGTGTTGACAAAGTAACCAGCACAGGGTCCTCCAAGCACAACAGCCACTGTCATCTTGATGGGAACAGCTGTCACATCTGGTCTCCTGGTCTGGTCTTGGAGGTGAAAGGGTAGAGTGTGAGTTAGCTGCTGGGACGGCGTGGGGAAAGAGGACCGTCCTCTGCACAGCTACGGGAAGCTCATCGACCATCCTGGAGAGGGACTTTGTGATGATGTAGCTGTCTGGGGATCATACAGGCCAGTGAGTAACATCAACAAGCTTGTCGGTTTGCCAAGGTGGACTTTTGTGTAATCCTTTGCTTTGTCGCTGGTGCCCTGTTAACTCACTTGTTAAATTGCACTTCCCTTGCTGGACTACAGAGGGCACTGGTGAGCAGACTTCTCACCAAAAGAGGAGGAAGGAACCTGGCATGCTCCGATAAACCAGGTGAAATCTTGGTGTAGATGTGGTCCGGTACCAATGAGACAACTGTCCAAGCTTAACAGAGAAATAAATCTACCTCCTAAAATTCACTTAGTGGCCAAAAAAGTCTTAACTTTCTTTCAATATGTGTTGTATTGGACTCACCTGCAGGTTTTGAACTCAGAATATGATTTTTGTTTTGTTTGAGAAAGGGTAGCCCAAAGTGGCCCTGAACTCTGTATTGCCAAGTTGACCTTGAACTTGTAATCCTCCTGCCTCCACCTCAGTCCTAGGGTTACAGGCACATACCACCTTGCCCAGCTGACATGATACTAAGGTCAAATCCCAGGCCTCACATATGCTAGGGGCTCACCGGACCCACTGAGCCACATCCTCAGACACCCAAACAAAACGACACACGGCAAGAGACACTTACGCACTCTATCCATGTTTAACCCACAGTGTGACGCTCTTGTGAAAGAGTTTTAATAAATAGATTAAGGCTTGGAAGGACTGCTTTCCAGCACGGCAGTCTACAGTCGTAGCCGTCAACCGTCACTCATGGTGTCCCAGGTTTTCTCTCTCCATTCAGGGTGTATTCGTTCAAGTTTTTCCCCTCTACCTTTGCCGGATGTCAGTTTTGGTAGTTGCAGAAAAGTGACCAGAGTGGCAGAATATTTCCTCCTTCCAGAAAGCTCTCACGACTCAGTGACACAACTTTCAAAGAAATCTGAGCAAAGAAGCTAACAGCTCAGTGACAGCGAGAAAAGATGAGGACCACCCTGGGGGCTCTGGGCGGGGAAATGGTTTCCACATCTCACCAGCGCGGCATTCTTAAACAAAGGGGGTACAACACGCCTGCCACCTACAAAGAAGCTGGCTGAGAGCAAGCTCCCCCAGAAGGCCCATGAAGGCTTTCCACATGGAACCCTTCAGTCACAGCCTCCAGCAGGTGCCACTCAGGGGGCCAGGGATATGCTAACAGGCCTCTAGGTCACCAGGAAGACCCTGCAGCCAACTGAGGAGGCTGTCCCACTTGTCAACAAACTCCTATCCACACGTTAGACTGGAGGCACTAGTCCCCACGTACCCATGAACCATCCACCATGGAGAGGCTAACGTGCTTTCTTGCAAGAAGAGAAACAGATGCTGCCAGTCTGTCTGTGTTGATGGGCTCCAGGGGTGCTAGAGAGACTCCAGAATCCAGTCGCTGCTGGAGAGGTGGCTCACAGGCAGTGACAAGTCCCGGGGAGGGCCTCGGCCCTGGCCTTCTCGGAGCGAGCCCTGCTCCTGGAAGTCCTCCTCATCATCAAAGAAGCCGTTCTCCAGAGCATAGGTGCAGTCCAGGCTGGAGGCTGCCTGGCACGCTCCCTTGTACTCCTGAATGGACTCGTAGAGGCTGTACAGTTGGCAGAGCAAGGACATGTCCAGCTGTCGCAGGCCAACCTTGACGGAAAGGAGGGGAGGCAAAAACCAAGTCAGTGCTGAGATTTAATTGTAGTTGAACAGCCAACTAGAAATCTTCCTTGGCTAGCACATTCCTTCCCTCAGAAAGGCTAAAGGCAGCATCAGTGGGGTGCCGCAGAGCTCCAGTCCAGGCAGACACGTCCTTCACTGGGCCACACCACACCTTGGACCTGAGTGAGGGAGTCCATACCTGGCGGCAGTGAGCCCAGCCTGAATTTTCTCCAGGCTACAAACACACCCAGTGGAGCAACAGCAGTGCATGTTCTGGGTACCACCGCCGGCTCATTGTGCACACCAAGTCCCAGAGACATTACTGCTCCCCACAGCCACGCTCAGAGAAGACCCACACATGACTTCCTGGCAACCCTGGCCAGACCCCACTTTGTTGTTCCTGAGAACAACAATGGATTCCCCCTGGCCAGGGACAGGATCTCACTGGTCAGTGTGACATGCTGCCCCAGTAGCAACCTCCTCTGCCTCAGGGTTTTCCAGGCCTGGTGAGTTCAGATGCTCTCTCTTCTAGACAGGGCTAGTGTGATCCCTCCCCCACGAGGATGAACTATGAAAAACCTGAAGATACAGCCTTATATCAGCCTTCTGGAAACTTCACAGAAATTAGTGGCAGGGGACAAGGAATGTGTGGGAACGTCATGCATCTGTTGTCCATCTTCACCTTCCTCTCTCCCTACTGCATGCCCTGTGACAAGAAGCAGCCAGGTCTGGAAAGGCATGGGTCCCGTCGACCTTAAACCCAGGAAGAGGATGATGGTTAGGACTGCAGGGGAACCTGCACACCTGAACCTTTAACAGGCCAAGAACGGTGTCAGACAAGATGAAAGCTACCATCAAACTGGCCCAGGGAAAGAGAAAGTCCTGTAGGACCAGACTTGGGGTGCTAACCTCAGGCTTGAGGAGGGCAGCTCGCCAATGCTTTCTCTGGGAATTGAAATAGACAGTAACCTTGTGACACAAAGTCACGACCTCTCAGGTGTCCATCCTGCAGAGCCCTCCACACTAGGTGTGACCATCCCTCATGCAAACAGACCTGATGTCACTCTCAACCCCGCTTTAGGTATCTGAAGGCAGACCACACCCTGTGGCCCAAAAAGAGCTGTCAGTTTAGGTGTGATAGAGCATGGCTGACATCCCAGCACTTGGGAAGCTGAGGCAGGAGGATCGTGAGTTTGAGGCCAGCCTGAGCTACACAGTGACAGAACCAGAAGACCAAACAGCCTAGCATGTTGGCTGTTTTCATTGTGATGGTCTAGCCAAATCCTTCCTCCGCATGGCTCCTACGTTCCACGATTCTATCACAGATATTAATACAACCTCCACGGCTCGACTGGAGTTCTGACTAAGTACTCAGATATGTCTGTCTGCTCTCAGATTTAACTCTGATAAAGCCACACCTGCTAAACCCAAACCTGTGTTTGCTTACAATATCTAAGAGGCTCATCTGACACGTCCCCTACCCAGCCACTCTTCACATCACGTCAGAGACACTAGAATCTGCACTTCATGTCGAGAACAAACCGCAGAAAGACCCAATGAGCTCGGAGCAAAGGGTAATGTTCACCTTCTGGGGTCCCATGGGGTCAGCGCCACAGGCTCTCAAACTCGGTTGGGTGACAAGGTCATGACCCCATGACACCAGGACTCATGATGCCAGGTTTTCCAAGTGAAATCTTCCTGGATTCCCACGGACATGCCCAGCACCAGGTGGTGAGTGGAGACTCTGGACCGAGCTGCCTGCACTGACACAGAGGGATGATTCACAGAGCTGCCCTGTCATTGGGTGTGACAGTGGCCTAGAAACAACTGACCCACCTAGAGACCCAGCATGGTCCTGACACGCCTGTTACACAGCCGAACGTGTGCCCAGTGCACAGGCAGATCACACCTCGACACGGAGGTAGATGATCACCCCTGCTCAGCCCCTCGTGGCAGCTGCTCCAGGCACAAGGCCCACTGCCTCCACTAGGCAGCATTTCCCTTACGAGGTGAGAGGCACTGACATTCTAGCCACGGCAGGTGCTCTTCAGCATAGGCGGTTCTAGCTGACGGGATGAACACAAAGACCTGTCCTGGAGTAGGGTCACGTTAGAGTGGAAACCGTCCCTACAACCCTCAGGTGGCCCAGAGGCCCTGGCTGGACAGGCAGTGCTGTGTGCTCACAGCACACCTGCATGGCTCCTGCCACGTCGTCAGCTAGAGAGGAGCACAATGGGCTAGCCTGGGCTCCTCCAGCAGCTCTTTGCTTAGGGGTCTGCACAGGGACAAGGAGGCGAGCATGTCCCAGGACTGAACTACGGGACGTAATGAAGTCACCCATGTGCAAGAGTAGCTTGCCCTTCTGGAACCAAAGTGTTAAGGAATTGTCCCCGTCCTTACCCATAAGCATGCCCCAAACACCTGTCACCTGCCATCTCTTGCTTGTCCCTGAAGGACAACACTGCAGGACTTAGAAATGACAGCCTTCTTCTGGAAACATCTTGAAAACTTTAGGCTCATTTAAACAAACCATAGTCACCTCAGCCCCTGTGATTTCCCATCCTTTATTGTGACTTACAAGACACCATAAGGGCCAGCTCAGTCACTGCAAGTAGCTTATCTGTCCCTCCTCTGCCCAGGCTGCTACTTCCTCTCTGCCAGGCTCTCTCCTCACCCTCGGGCTGCCAGGTGGGCCCAGCACATCCTTCCTAACAGAATCTGCTTTCTTTCCCTGGGCAGCAGCTCTCAGCCTGTGGGTCTCGACCCCTCTGGGGGTTGCATATCAGACAATGACAGTTATGAAGCTGCAAAAAAAAAAAAAAAAAAAAAAAAAATTATGGCTGGGGGTCACCATGACAAGAGGAACTGTATTAAAGGGTCACAGGATTAGGAAGTGGTTCTCACCATTGCCCTAGGGGAACTTAACAATAGGCTCAGTTGCAGAAATAGTCTCAGACAGGGTGGTAGCACCCTGCTGGGTTGAGGGTCACTAAAGTCCCAGAAACTCATTGAGCCTGTGGTAGGGAAGGGGCTTAGAGGCCAGGAAGCTTTTCTTTCCTTAGACTGGTTCCCTTGGCACCGAGGCTGACCTCAACTCACTTTACAGCAGGAGATGACCTTGAACTCCTAGACACTCAGGTTTCTACCTCCCAAGTGCTCTGCTCAGGGGCCGGGGAGGTAGCTCAGTCTGTAAAGTGCTTGCTAAGCAAACACGACCTCAGTCTGGATCCCCAACCACACTTAGAAAAGCCACACACAGCCTGACATGATGGTCAGCTGGCTTCTTTCTGAGCTAGCAGGTATCCCCCTAGCATCTGGAGCAGGTATCCCCCTAGCATCTGGCTCCAGACACTATGCACTATATTGGTAAAATCGAACTTAATTAAAAACAGCACACACCTTTGATCCTAGCACTAGGGAGGCAGAGGCAGGAGGATCTCTGTGAGTCCAAGGCCAGCCCAGTTACAGAGTGAGTTTCAACAGGAGATACATGAGACCCTGTCTCAAAAAAATATTAGACTTTTTAGGAATAAGTCCCTTATCTTAATAAGCTTGTTACCTCGTTATGCCGGTGGGACCCCAACCTCCACAATGGTGTGCCAAGAACAGTCTTCCTGACCTCCACAGTATATATTGTTTCTCATTCAAGGTTCAAAATCAGACAAAAAAAAAATCAAGAATAATGCACTACTTTATTTACAAAACTAAACAGGAAAGCAACTTCTTCCCAAACGCAGTGAAGAGTCAAAGCAAAACAAACACCCAGGGAAATGTTCTTATTCCCAGACAGGAAGAGGAGAAAAGCAAGCAATGAGGGGGTGGGTGCTGGGGGAGTCCTAGCCTGTGCGCATCACACAAACCTCTAGGAGATGATGCCCACTGTCCCTTGTCAGGTTTAAAAAATTATTGAGTGCTGGGCGGTGGTGGCGCTCACCTTTAATCCCAGCACTCGGGAGGCAGAGGCAAGCCAGTCTCTGTGAGTTTGAGGCCAGCCTGGTCTACAGAGTGAGTTCCAGAACAGCCAGAGCTGTTACACAGAGAAACCCTGTGTCTTGAAAGAAAGAAAGAAAGAAAGAAAGAAAGAAAGAAAGAAAGAAAGAAAGAAAGAAAGAAAGAAAGAAAGAAAGAAAGAAAGAAAGAAAGAGGGAGGGAGGGAGGGAGGGAAAGAAAAGAAGGAAGGAAAGAAAGAAGAAAGGAAGAAAAAGGAGGAAGGGAGGGAGGGAGGGGGAGAGAGAGAGAGAGAGAGAGAGAGAGAGAGAGATTATTGTGCAAGGGCGGAGGAGATGGCTCAGTCAATAAGGAGCTTGTCTCATAGCATGCTGACCTGAGTTCCCCAAAACTCAAGTAAAAGCCAGGTGTGGAGGTGCACACCTGAAATCCCAGCTGGGTAGGAGGATGCCTGAGGCAGCTTGTCTTGCCAAAATTAGCAAGCTTCAGGTTCAGTGAGAAACTTATATAAATAAAAATATTTGTTTATTTGTTTTATTTTTTGAAACAAGGTTTCTCTACATCCTGAAACTTGCTATGTAGGTGGGGCCTCAAACTCTGTTATCCACCTGCCTCTGCCCCCAAATTCTGGGATTAAAGACAGGTACCACCACACCCAGCCCCAAATAAATATTTGTTTAAAACAAAAACAAACAAAACTAAGCAAACAAACACAACCCCCACACCCCCGCCACAGCTGGGTGCAGTGGTTTGCACCTGTAATTCTAACTACTCAGGAGGCTGAGGCAAGAGGATCAGGACTCACAAGTCAGCCTAGGTAAGATTCAACTGAAGGCCGAAGGCCGGGAGTGGTGGGCACACCTTTAATCCCAGCAAGGGGGTCGGGGTGGGGTGGGCAAGAGCAAGCACATTTTTAAATTCAAGGCCAGACTGGTTTACAAAGCAAGTTCCAGGACAACTAAGGCAGTTACACAGCAAAACCCTGTCTCAAAAACTAAACAACAAAATATTCAGCTGGAAAACAAACAAAACTGTCATCCACCTGGGTAGGAGAATTGCTATTCCCGTGTGTGGCTCTATCTGTAAGATGCATTTTTGGAAAAGACAACTTAGGGAGAAGGCCCAGGTGGCGGTAAGGGTGGAGTGGGGTAAGGTGGCAGACCCACAAATCAGTTCCGTCACACCCAACCTCAGGCCTCACGTCTGAAGCCAGGTTAAAGCAATCATGAGACGGGCCTGCAGATCCTTTAGTCAGGCTAAGAGAGCTCAGTCAGTGTCGAGTCCCAGGCCTGCAGAACTATTAAAGCAGGTCAGGACATGGCGACCCGGCCGTCACACTGCCAACATCCTAGGTCCCTTTCATGCTTTCAAACCAGTGCGCACGGCTGAGCGGATAACTCCTAAGAGTCATCTCTCTGCAAGCACAAAGACCTGCAAAGAACCCGTGTGCCCAAAGCTGGTGTTATATGGAGTCAGTTACACAATCCCAGAGAGACAGAGAAAGGAGGACCCCCCTGGGACGGCCAGCCAGCCTAGCCTCTTCAGTGAGAGACCCTGTGTCAGGAACAAAAACAGTGGATGCCACTTGAGGAACAACCCCAAGGCCGTCCTCTAACCTCCACGTGGACCCACGTGCAGTGTCCCCCACTCTCATGAACAAAAGACCACCACAATTTTCCTGGGTGTTTTGCAAAAACGCTGTTTTAGGGTTTCTAAGGAAATGAAGTTACAGGGCCAAAGAGCAGGTCCAGACTCAATTCCGTGAGTACTGTGAAACTGGTCCCAAAACAAAGGGCACCAGCCTATGCCAGGCAGGCAGGGGAGGCCCCAGCACCATCCTTCGGTCAAGTCTCCGCTAATCTTTTAGGTCCAGCCTAATCGTTTTTAAATGAGCGGTTACAAAGGATGCTGAGCACGGCAGGGTGTCCTGGATGGTGTTTCCTGGCTACTATCACTGGCTTCAAACTCACAGTGACACTCCTGCCTCAGCTTCCAGGGCGATGAGGTTACAGGTGAGTCACTAGGCCTGGCTTACACAGCTTCTCGCCACAGTTCCCCTTCAGTTATGGTCCTTAGTCATCTTCTGTCTACTTGCTCCTGGCTGGAACAGACCCAGTTTCCCATAGATTACCCCGTACTATGGAGCTCTGGTCACAGGGAAGAGGTCTTCTCATCCCGTAAACAAGACTCAGAATATATATGCATATATATACAAGACCAGGCAGCTGTGGCTCTCAGAGCCAGAGAAGTGAAATAACAGAGCAAATAAAAGGAACAGGGTTGGGCAGGCCAGATGGCTCGGTGAGCAAGGGTGTTTCTTGCCGAGCCTGGTGACCTGAGTTAGATCCCTGGGACCCACAGAGTAGAAGGGGAGAGAACTGACCCTTGCAAAGTGTCCTTTGACCTCCACAGGCACAACAAGACACGTTTACACGTGACACATATGTACACACATGCACAGACTTAAATGTGAACAAATAATAATAAAATGAACAAGGCTTGGAGAGTTTCTGTTGCCCTGGAAGGCAGGCCTGGGTGTTTGTCTCCTGAGTACTGAGAACAAGCGTCCCAGTGTCACACGTCTGCAGGACAGGGACCAGCACAGGAAGCAATGAAGCAATGAATGACCTTTATGGAAACCAGCAGGAGGGAGGCAACGGTGTCTGAGGGCTCAGCTAGCACTGGCATCGGGCACGTATCTGACTGGCTGACTTCCTGCTCGGCCTGCCTATGCGGTTTCTGTCACAGGACCATGGAAGGTCTGGAATCCACAGGGAGCTTCTGCGGCCACTCCAAGAGCGAGACCTCAAAGCTCCCAGCTGTGGCTAGCTGGGGTGACCTGCGATGGGCCGTGGCTTTTTCCCGACACCTCCCACCCAGCAGTAAAGAGCCATGGTAAGGCAGGGACCAAGGCCCAGAACAAAGGGGTGGGTGTGGGAGGCACCAGCATCCTGAGATGCAGCAGTGACTGCCTAGGCTGCTGCTCCGAGGAGTCCTCCAAGATGAAGAGACCCCACCCAGTGTGCAGAAAGCCAGATGGGAGCCTTAACTCAGTGGGGAAGAGGCAGGAGCAGCTGATGAAGCACTGGGGCATTCAGTCAGTGAGCATGAGCCTGAGGTGCTCCACAGATAGGTAAATAGGTCAAAGTCCAGCAGTCTGAGACACCCAATATCCACTGGAATCTCCTGCTTTCCTGTTTGCCCTCTGCAGCATTTTACAGTGCTCACTCGGGGAACATACAGTGTGTGACCCCACCATTCTGTTGAGAACATAACAAACAAACTCTGTGTGTGTGCGTGTGTGTGCCTGTGGGCAGAGGTCAACATCAATGTCTCCTCAGTGTCGTCCCTAGCTTGTTTTCTGAGACAGTCTCCCATTAAACCTGGAGCTGACCGTGTTGGACAAGCCGGCCAGCGAGCCTCTGAGGTTCCTTTGTCCCTAGCCCTGGAGCTGGCATTACAGGTTCCTGCTGCCATGCCTGGCTCTTCTGTGCCTTCGGGGGATCCAAACTCAAGTCCTCACGCTCGCACAGCAAGCGCTTTGTGCCCAGGGAGCATCTTCCCAGCCCTGTAACGAATGCTTTAAAAAGACCTTTTCAGGCTGGGCATCACCGTGGTGCGCGCCTGTAATCCTAGCATCTGGGAGGCAGAGACGCACAGTCTCAGTCAGGCTGGCCTACATAGTAAGACTTGGTCTCAAAAAAGAAAGAAAAAAAAAGCAAATAAACAATCTAAGGTGGTTCATGCCTACAATACTAGGACCACAAGAGGATCAAGAGTCAAGGTCAGCCTTAGCTACGTAGTTCAAAGTGAACCTGGGCTATCAGATCCCATCTCAAAAATAATAATATAAATAACTAAATACTGTTAAAAGAGAGTTCTAGGCCAGGCAGGGCTATATGGTAAGACAGTCTCATAAACACCTCAATACATAAAATAGTTTTTGTTTTGATTTGTTTTTAATGATTGCTTTTACAGTCACTAGCACTGGCCATGACCTTTGGATCTTTCAAAATGGACTCTTTCCTGGAGGCTACAGGGACTCAGAGTGACAAAACCTCACAGACGTGGGGTTACTAGAACAGGAAGTAACATGCCTTGAAGCTACAACTCTGAGAGGAGCGGAGTGATAACCAGCTAGGGTCTGAGCACAGTGATAACCAGCTAGGGACTGAGTCTCTGCCCACACAGGGCTCCTGCCCTCTCCAGTCTGTGTAACAATGCCCCTGACTCTCTAATAAGTGTCCCCCCTTTAATCCCAGCACTGGGGAGGTAGAGGCAGGTGGATCTCTGTGAATTCAAGGCCAGCCTGGTTTACAGAGCTAATTCCAAGACAGCCAGCACTGTTATTCAGGGAAACTCTGTCTTGAAAAACAAAACAATACAAAAAAGATTGAGAAGGAAGAAGAGGAAAAAAATAATATAAAACATATGTAGCTGGGCGATGGTGGCACACGCCTTTAATCCCAGCACTCGGGAGGCAGAGGCAGGCGGATCTCTGTGAGTTCGAGACCAGCCTGGTCTACAGAGCTAGTTCCAGGACAGGCTCCAAAGCCACAGAGAAACCCTGTCTCGAAAAACCAAAAAAAACAAAACAAACAAACAAAAAAAAGAACAACTGACTAGACCGAAGATGTGGCTGAGTGGTCCTGTGTTTGCCTAGGGTGTNAAAAAAAAAAAAAAAAAAAAAAAAAAAAAAACCATATGTAGAGTGCCTCTCCCATGAAGAATTTTACAAGGTGTAAGGGTTGGTTCAAGTTATCAACATGACACTACTTAGAACCCCTGAGAAGAAAGTCTCAGAGCTGCCTAGATTAGGTTGGCCTAATGGAATACCTATGGAGAATCGCCTTGAATGCTAATTGCTGTGGGAACTAACACATAACGCCCAGCCCACTGTGGGAGGACACCATTCCCTAGGCAGGGGATCCTGAACTGTGTTAAGTACAGAGAAGCAAGCGGGGCTGAACATGAACAAACACCCATTCCCTCATTCTCCCTGCTTGGAACTATGGATCTAACTAACTGCTTAAGTGCTTATGGCTTTGACATCCCAAAACGACAGGCTGTGACTTGGAACTGCAAGATGAATAAATTCCTCCCTAAATTGCTTTTTGAGGGTGTTTTATCACAGCCAGAGATGAAACTAAAACACAAGGATTTAGACAATGTGCAGAAAGTATTTGTCTTTTGTTTGTTTTTTAAGATAGGGTCTTGTTGTGTAGCCAAGGCTGCCCTCAAGTTTATAATCCTCCTTCCTCAGCTTCCCTCCTGGTGAGAGAGAGCACGGGTGCACCCTACCACATCAGGGTACACATGCAACAAGAATATTTGCATGCATTCAGAATACTTGCATGCACTCAGAATATCTGCACATACTAAACTATTAACAGTGATCTCTCTCTGCGCTAGACTGTGATATTGGGAGATTTGCTCGGTGTTGAACTGGAACACAGGACCTTGGAATAATTAAAACCAACTGTCAACAGGGTCTTGAACCACCTAGGAGGGCTGGAGAGATGGCTCAGAGGTTAAGAGCACTGACTGCTCTTCCAGAGGTCCTGAGTTCAGTTCCCAGCAACCACATGGTGGATCATAACCATCTGTAATGAGATCTGATGTCCTCTTCTGGTGTGCAGGCATACATGCAGGCAAAATACTGTATACATAATAAATAAATTGAACCTCCTAGGAGATAAACGTCTGGGAACTTCTGAGGGAGTATCTAGACTGGTTTAATTGGGGTTAGTTAATTAACTGGGAAGACCCATCCTACACACGTGTAGTAGTATTTCGCCATGGCCCTGGATCCCCGGCTGGAGAGAAAGGAGGAAACCAAGCTGAGGACCAGCATTCAGCTCTTTGCATCCTGAGTCAGACTAATGCCACCAGCTGCCCCAAGTCCCTGCCAGCATGCTTTCCTCACCGCCAGGAACTGTACCCTGGAACAGGGAGATAAATGCCCCCTTACCTTGCCTTTGTCAGAGCAATGAGGCCCAGCTTTAGGGCTGTGGTTTTTAATTGCTGTCTTTCAAAATACTCCATTAGTAAACAAACAAAAACCCTGGGTCATCTCTGATTCACTTTTTCCTTATCAGCTCTGAGGACCCATTAGCCATTTTTGTGATTTAGGGGGTTTTGTTGCCAATAAACTGACTTCCACTCTACCCATCCCTCCCGGGTGCACCTAGGGCATCTTCCAGGAGCCTCCAGTACCTGTTGCTCATCTCAAACTCCCCAGTCCTGCTGATGACCTGTCTGTGACCCAGGCTTCCCGTAGCCACAGGGCCACCCTCCTAATTGTCTCCTGTTCAAACTCCTGTCAGTCAAGCTGGAGGCTCACTGCTCTCCTTTCTGCTCACGTGAGGCCTTCACACCTCTGACTCTGCAGCCCCAAAAGAAGTTCTCTTCAGTCTGGAGGACCTCCCTCTTTGTATGATCAATGGGGGGGGGGGGGGGACGACGGGACACTTCTTTCTATGCTCATACGGGGCTTTTTCCCTCAGGCATTATTCAGTCTGTCCTGACAGGAATTATATCCCCACCACGGATTTGACCTCAGGCCTTTAAATCAAATAGATCAACACAGACATTCTGCGGAAGGCTCTGGAATGAAAGCCCATTCTTGTCAAGCAAGACATGAGCTGTCGCAGAACCCTCAGTGTTCCCCCAGGTCAGTAAGTCTCTTGACCTCCGAGACAGACTGAAAATCCTGGGATGGGTTCCTGAGAGGACCTGTCAGGGCCTGCAGCCAACCCTACCTTTAACACTGTTGTCAGGCAGACCGACAGCCGCTCATTTCCTACAGTTGAGCTTCGGAGCTCCCGCCCAAGGCATAATTATAAGGTTCTGTACCTTAGTCACACCAGGAGGGACCTGGGAAATCCCTTTGGGAATGCAGCCGGGCTCCCAAGCTTCCCTAGAGTGTTTCTAGAGCACAGCCTCAAAGCCAGGAGACACCCTGCGCCCTGCATCTTATGCAAGAAAAAAACAAACAAACAAAAAAAAAAACCAAACACCTGGGGGCAGTCTTCTTATTTCACCCAGAGGTTCACGTTTTGTCCAAGTTCAGGTTGTAAACACACTAGGTATGGGTGTGTTTAATCAAATGCAATTTGACGGACGTGGTAGACTTGGGATAGTGGTTATTAATAAAGAAAAGTGGGTAGTCTGGAACTCTGAAGTCTCCGTAAGAAATCAGGGAAATCTTTTCAGGGAGAATTAGACGTCATTTCCATGATGAAAAAGTGTTAAGATAGTCTAGTGGCCGGGCGGTGATGGTGCACGCCTTTAATCCCAGCATTTAGGAGACTGAAGCAGGCAGAACCTTGTGAGTCCAAGGCCAGCCTGGTCTACAGAGTGAGTTCCGGGACAGCCAAAACTCCACAGAGGAACCTTGTCTAGAAAACCCAAAAGAATGGATAGTGGATTCAACTAAGTCTTAGTATGCAGGGCAGATCACGCTCCTCTAAGAAGAAGGCAGAAGAGGAATTTTCTAAACCATATGTCAAATGCACTAGACATTGAAGGAGTCGACTCCTCTGGCTTACTTCGGCAAACTTACTCTTAGAATAAATGTTTTCTTAGACTTCTTTAGTGTTTACCTGGCCCAGTGAATCTTGGACTAGCAGAAAGTAAAGAGGGCAGAGTCTTGAGTGGATACCTCTGTCCCACCCTACCTGGCCTGCCACAGGAAGCAAGCTGGGACAGGGCTCCCTGCGGCCCAAATCCCTGTCCTGGCGTCACCCTGAATTGCGCGTCCTGGTCCAGGAACACCTACTGCACTTCTCAGGACGGAGAAAAACTAAACCCCATTGTTTGAGACCAGACATAAGGACTTCACCCGGCCGGAGCACGGCTTCCGTGCCGGTAATCGGATTCCTGGCGGGCAGCCGGGGAGGGGCCCGGCCATCCATCTGTTGTCCACACCGACCCGCAGGCTCGCAGGAAGCCTGTTCCTCCTGGGACCAGGCAGGCAGACCACGCCGCGCCCTGGCCTGGCCCAGGAGAACCCCAGCATCTAAGGCTGCCCTGCGCGTGGATGCCCAGCCGCGAGAAGTCCGAGAGGGAAGCAAGGGAGGGCTTCCAGGGACCAGAGGGGACTGTCCCCCGACGGGACCCACGGCGCCTGGTCCTTACCATCTCCTTGCGCAACAGCGCCAGCGCGGCGTCCAGGTTGGGGGGCTTGTTCCGGGTCCCCGCAGCCCGCGCCCCGCCGCCGCCCGCGCCCCCTCGGCTCAGCTCGTCCTGGATGCGCGACTTCTGCGCGTACAGCCGCTCCAGGTGTCGCCAGCCGCCCGCCGCGCCGCCGGCCGCCGAGTGCAGCAGCCCGCTCAGGCTTTTGGGTAGCGGTGGCAGCCCTTCTACCCGCAGCCCCCCGGCCGTGCCCGCAGACCCTGCCCCGCTCATCTCGCTGCCGCGCGGACACAGGCGCGCGCAGCTCAGCCGAAGTCCCGGGAGCCCCGCGGGTCCCCACCCACTTCCCGCCCGCCCGGGTCCCGCCCGCTGCCCGGCCCCCTGGTCTCCGCCCCTCCTCGGGTCCCGCCCCCCTTCTCGGCTCCCTGCTGCTGTGAGGTGGCGCCCTGAAGGCCCACTGGCCTCCAGCTCCATTCCCACCCATCTGCGTCCCAGACCAACGCCCCCCACCCAGGTCACCTTAAGTCTCAGCTCTGTGAACCAACCCCCTCATGTCACTTCCCCCTTCACCACTTCTCCAGGAGTCTCCATCAGTCCTACTCCAGCCCCGTGCACCCCACCTCCAGCGGGTCACCTCCCCTCCCCTCTGAACCCCATTTTCAACGCCAGGCCCACCCGACCAGCTCTGCCCCGACCACCCATTCTGCACCCCAATCCCTAGCGGTTTTCCCTCAGGCTCCTGCTCTCCTCCCTGTCCATGCTCCTGGATGGCCGGGTCTGACCTCGCCGGCTTAACTCTGACCAGCCACTGAAACCGCATCTATGAACGGAAGGGCCCAGTTCCAGCACCGAACCCCGGGACTCCCTATGCTCCAGCGTGGGCGTGACGACTGGGAGTGCTGGCGGCAGCCAGAACCGCACACAGTGCTCATTCACGGGGGCTTGCTCGCCGCCTCCTGGATGCCAAGGTTTCCCGAACTTCAGCAGTCAAGAAGAACACCCGTCTCGCTTTGTTCACTCTTAAAGAAATGAACCAACTTGTCCTTCAGTCCAGCCAAGAACACTAGACTAATTCTAAATAGAAATGTCAAGGAATAAACGACCCTGCTCCACCTGGTGGAAGGAGAGAACCGACTCCTGCAAGTGATCTGACCATCGCGACAAACGTACACAAGCATACACACTAAAATAACTCAGTGAAAGCAATGAATAGTGAGGTGTCTAGGAGTTAGAGAGAGATGTTGAATCTTGGGAACTCTTTGCCAACTTTAGCAAGAATAAGTAAAACTACACCTTAAAGAGACGAGTCAGAGACAGGCTTTGCCCTTCCAGGAAGACTCAAACCTTAGCAAAAGATCAGCTCAGATTCAAGATGAGGAAATCCTAATTCTGCTCAACTGCAGAGCCAGTATCTGTAACTTTAATACCCATGGCTACTGAGTTTAATTATAAAGGGACTGAATGATTCTGAGTTAATCCAGTAGGACCATAATGTTTCAGGGGCTCCAGATGCCTACTATAAAGACACCCTCTATCTTTGGGGGCTTTCTGCCTCTCTACATGGAGGCCACCCCAAAATCAATCTGGAAGTTGGTGTTAGACCCAGTCAGCCAGTGAGAAGCTGTAAGTTAGGTAGTGAGATCTGAGGGCACCCTGGAGACCACCTACCCACCTGCCCACAATTCCCCAGGCATTCCGTGTCTCAGCCACCTTCCCAAACCCTAGGCAGTTTTTCATCATCTGCCTGTTAAGCAATGGAGAGTCTGAGACGGCCTGGGAGGGAGGGAGAGGGAGGGGAGGGGTGGAAAACATTAGACCTGCCTTTCACAACCCGACCTGAATTCTTTTTCACCCACCGCCTTACTGCCTCTGTAGAAGACCTAGCAGAATGGCCAGGGGAGTTGAGAGCAACGGGAAGCATTTCAAAGCAACTGAGGCACCGAAGTCATCTTAAAGTACTTCTTTCCAAGGAAGGAGGATGCTGAGGGAAAAAGGATCCCTTAGTGAGTTCGGAAACAGCCTAGGGCTCTTGTGTCTGGACAACCTGGTCAATGCCAGCCACAGGGTTTAAAGGTAGACCCTACCTTCTGATGTGTACTCAAGGTGGTGAGCATATTCAAGTCCCCGCCAGCAAATAACGCCCCAAGATGAATAGACATTGCTACAGAATTAATTCAGCACTGATAAGGACTACATGAATAAGCCAGACACAATTATGCAACAGTCAACCAAATATTTTGACACCCGTGGGAAGTGCCAGTGCTTGCTTGCTTCATTTATTTATTTATTTAGCCATGTCAGGGATTAAAGACTGCTTGTACCTGCTGGAGAGGTGCTCCATTGCTGAACTACGACATCAGGCCCCGTGTGTGTGTGTGTGTGTGTGTGTGTGTGTGTGTGTGTGTGTGCATGTGTGTGCATATGCATGTGCGTAGCAGAAGCCAGGGAGTTAATGTCAGGTGTTTTCCTCTGTATTCTATTTTGTTTTTGTGCATGTGTACACTTTGGGGTCAGAGGACATCTTTCAGGAAAGCCACTGTGTGGATTCCAGGGGTCAAACTAAGGTCGCCGGGCTTGCCATTGAACACTTTTACCTCCACCTTTTCAGAGACAAGTGGTCTCATTGAACCTGGAGCCTGCCCATCAACTAGACTGACGGCCAGCGAGCTCCAGGGGTCCTTCTGCCTCTGTCTTCCCAGTGCTGGGTTTACGGATGCCTTCCAGTACAGGTCTTTACGTGGGTGCTGAGGAATCCAAAGTCAGGTCCCGTGCTTATGCGACAAGCCTTTCCCTGAATGAACCAGAAGCCCAGCCTTCTCCTTTTTAACGTTCATGTCTATCAAAGGCAAGGGGCATTAAGGCTACTTGGGAGAACTCTGGAATATGCGGCCTTTGCTTTTATCTGATATTCCCGCTCAGTCTGCTGGAGCTACACTAACCAAATACTTCAGACCTGGTTATTTATTAACAGCCAAGTTTACCGCTCCTGGTTCTGAGGCTGGGGATTCCAAGATCAAGGCACACAGAGAGCCCATGCATCACACAGTGTCACACAGACAGCCTTCTGTGTGTCCTCACAGGGTGGAGGGGTGCTCCCTGGAGCCTCTTTCGGGAGGACACTAATTCCATTCATGAGGTTCCACCCCCACAACTTAGCTGCTCTCACCAGTCCGTCTATTCTGCCCAGTACCAGAGCCGTCTGCCCCGGCGGCTGTCAGAGTGGCCATTCTGTCACCGTGTGGCCAGAGCACACACCTCCCAGTGTGTACTTATGCCAGGTCACATAACCTGAAGCCCTACAGCTGTCTGAGAAGGCACTGTCTGCCATCTCTCTGCCTCCTCACTCTCCTCTAGACACCAACAGGTCATGCTCACTTGCTGGGGAGGCAGGTGTAAGAAGGCTCCAGCTAAGAGATGGCTTAGAGGTTAAGAGCACTGCCTGTTCTTCCAAAGGTCCTGAGTTCAATTCCCAGCAACCACATGGTGACTCACAACCATTTCTAACGAGGTCTGCTGCCCTCTTCTGGTCTGCACACATACACAGACAGAATCTTGTATACATGATAAATAAATATTTTTTAAAAAAAGGCTGTGAGTTCGAGACCAGCCTGGTCTACAAGAGCTAGTTCCAGGACAGGCTCCAAAACCACAGAGAAACCCTGTCTCGAAACACCAAAAAAAAAAAAAGAAGAAGAAGAAGAAGAAGAAGGCTCCAGCTGTATTTGACAAGCGCCGGGCAGCTCCAGGCTTCCTCCTGCACCTCACTGTGAGCTGGCTCCTTTCAAAGCTTAAGCCCACGTTAGGTTTGGTTGGATGCTTCACATTCAGAACAACAGTGAGCTTTAATCCAGTTATAATTTAATCTCTTTCCAGGGAAGTTTTACAACGAAAAAAGAGTACACCCAAACTTTCAAAACCTACAAAGGCCGAATACGCGTATCTTTAGCGTTCTCCATACTGATGGCCACCATTTTTCATTTGCCTTATTGAGCCTTAATCGGGCAAAGCTATTTGAACCCTTAGTCTTGTTTTCTGAGACAGGATCTTACCCTGTAATTAAGCCCACCTAGAACTCACTACAGGGCGCGGGATAGCCTTGAATGCATACAAACCCTCCGGCCTCGGCCCCTTAATGGTGAGTGCTGCTGCGGTGCTCTCGCACCCTGAACTCTGAATGAAGGGATTCGTCGTTTCTGGTGGCAGTGACAGTGGCATCGCCGGCCACCGGCCGCTCCGAGGCTTGCGGTGCCCTGTGGCACTCGCTCTGCAGAGGCATTTTTTGTGTCACATTTCCTCTTCCCTCCTTGAGGTGTGTCCAGCGATTCCCATTTGTACTTGAAACAGAGCCAAGAGAGCGGGCATTCCCGGCCATGGTACCTCCAAAGTCGTCAATGGAAAGGACAGGACTGGGTCAAGGACAGAACCATGTGCCGGAACCTGTGCTCCACAGTGACAGCAATCTGTTGACTTTTTTACTTTTTTGAGTATATCAGCCGTCACTCTATGGTGGACAAAGGCTAAAGAACGACGCCCCAAACTGAACCATCCAGACGACACAGCCGGGTCCTGAGATGGGGCTGGTCCTAGCTGGATGTGCTGTACAAGATACAGAGTGGGCGCCAAATAAAGAGTACAGATATCTCCCTAACACCTTTTTATATTGGTGGCATTCAAAAGATTGTTGGATAATCTCAAAATATATCTTCATCTCATCTGCTTTTTTTTTAAAAATGGGTTCAATCTCTAGTAAGGAGGGCTGGCTAATAAGCTCAAGTTGGGTCCATGTAGGAGCCAAAGTTGTGAATGGGGGGGTCAAGCTTTACAGAGCTTAGTGTACCTAGGACAGGCTGCATTCAGAGGTGTGAGGATCACCCCTAGACTCCAAAAATTTCCACTTGCCTTTTAATGTCCTGATTAAATGAGAGTTGAGAGCCCTGGCTGACACAAGGCCAGCCTTTGAAAAGTCCCTCACCCACTTACTCACTGTCCAAAAACACTTTGGATACTTGGCAAATCTTGTTCAGTCCACAACTCTGCAGAAACTGAAAGCTTGATGTTCCCCTCCAAGCCTCACCCACAGTTTCAATGAACACCTGCCAGGTTGTGGGGACAAAGCTCCCTAAACAGAAAGCAAGGAGTGGAGATGGGGGGGTGGGAATGAATCTCCTAGCACCCATTCACAGTGGAGGCGCACGGACGCTTCCAGCATCCGCTGGGAATCCGCACACTGAGAGAACTGGGCTGTGAATAGAACTGGAAGACTAGACAGAATTTATTCAGACAGTCATCAGAATCCCACACGGCAAAGCAGGGGAAACTGTGCCCTGTGCAGTTCGTGGATTAGTCAGACTGGGTTCTGCTGCCAATCCCTGGTGACAACAAAGACCTGTGTGACTCGGCAAATCCCCACTGTTTCCACTCTTCTCCTTCAAAGTTTGGTTAACTACGTTCTGGGCAGTGTTCTGTCAAGCTAGGGTCATCAGAGAGCAGGGAGCCTCAGTTGGGAAAATGCTTCCATAAGATTCAGCTGTGGGCAAGCCTGCAGTGAATTTTCTTAACTAGTGGTTGATGTGTGAGGGCCTAGCTCACAGTGGGTGGTGCCAACCCTTGGGTGGTGGTCCTGGGTTTTGTAAGAAAACAGGCTGAGCAAGCTATGAGAAACAAGTCAGTAAGCAGCGCCCCTCCCTGGCCTCTGCATCAGCTCCAGCCTCCAGGTTCCTGCTCTGCTTGAGCTCCTGCCCTCACTGCTTTTGGGGGGAGGGGTGAACTGTTATAAGGCACTGTGAGGGAATAAACCCTTTCCTCTCCGACTTGCTTTGTCAATGGTGTGTCTTCACACTAGCAGGAGACCTAACTAAGACAACTTAGCGATGCGTGAACCCACTCTGGGAAAGCTTCCTATAAACTAAAAGAGAATTTTAAAGTAACAACCTAAGGTCAAGTGTGACGGTGCACACTTGTAATCCCAACACACAGGAGACTGAGAGAGAAGGATCACAAATGCTAATCGTGTCGGCATTCTTGCTTCTCAGCGGATGGATGGGAGGCTGCGATTGCTCTCCACCGGCAGGGGCTTCTCTCTCTCCCGTGCTCCCATGATCTCTCCTGTGGCTGCTGGAGATAATGAATGAGTTCTGGGTGTCATCACAAAGGGCTGCCGTCCCTGGAGGGTAAGGCTGGTGCCATCAAATCCAGCTGAACTACTGTTCAGTCCCTGAGCGGCGATAAGGCCCGACCTAGTTAGCAGCGTGAGAATCTACCTGAGCATGCCTGCATTCGGTGCCCACCATCCGCAGATGTGGGGGTGCTCTTAGATCTAGGAGATACCTCGGGGTGTTGGGCAGACAGGGATCTCTGTTGTGATCTTGCTGCTAAGTGGGGCTGAGGGCATGGGTTTCAACATGACAGATGTTAAGATTGTGACCTGAGAGCCACTGGTTAGACTTTTTGCCTGGAGACTCTCCCCAAGTCCAGGCAGAGCTTGGAGGGACCTTTGCTGCACCTGCAGGGAGAGTCATCTGCAGAGCTGGCAGCCAGGGCCTGGAAGAGCATGGGAAGTCCAGACACCTGCCTGCTCCCACCTCGGGTGCCAGGCAGGGGATTACCATGGGGCTCTCAGGGCTGCGACAAGGAGAATTTCATCTCACTGGGAAGATGAGGAGCCTGGGGCTCCATGAACCTGGGGAGAAGCTAGGCTCAGTTCTTAGCAGGACCCAGGCGGTCTTGTGCAAAGACACGTGCTGCAAAAAGGGAATCAAGTCTCCAGGAAGTAGCTTGGCGTTTAGGTCCACAAGAAGTCTTGTTTCTATTTTTTCTGTTTCTGAATTCACAGCCTGGCTGTTTTATTTCTTTCTTATATCTCCCCCCCCCCCCGATCTCTGCAAGGTCTCATGTATCCCAAGCTAGCATCGTAGTCATTACACAGCCAAAGATGACTTTGAGCTTTTGATCTTCCAGCCGCTGCCTCCCCAGTATTGGAATTACAGCTGTGCACCGTCGAGCTAGGCATCAAACCCAGGCTCCCTGCATGCTAGGCAAACTCTTTACCAACTGAACTTCATGCCGAGCCTCTAGCTTGACTATTTCCCATGTGCTCCAGACTGTGTGCTGGACATTCTGACGCCATCCGGTGGATGAATAAAGTTAACAAATTTTTTTGTATTTTATTAGAAAAACTAAGAACATTGGGCCTAACACCAAAATAAACCAAATTTTTATTTATGCATGTATTTATTAATTATTCACAGACAGGCTGTCTCTGTTTCCCTAGCTGATCTAGAACTTGCTGTGTTGACCAGGTTGACCTCAGCCTTGTGGTAGTGACCTCCTGCCTCCATTGCTGAGGACTGCAAGTGTGAGCCATCAGGCCCTGCTATAAGAAGCTCCGTAGATGACATCTGTGTGTTTGTTGTTGCGCACATTCCTTTTAAAATACGTGCCGTTTTAATTTTTAAAATTACATTTATTTTTTTAAAGGGTCAGTCACAGACAACACGAAGAAGACAGCAGAGACGGGCCGTCTGCAGGCAGGTAAGCACTCTTTCTCGACGCCCTTTTGAAGAGACACTTTCCATCTCGTTTGGCCATCACTGTAATGACTCAGGAGGCGGAGTGTGTATGCTATTATCCACATCCCATAAGTGAAGCTGTGGCTGTCTGAGGACACAAGACTTAATGGCCGGGAAACCAGATCTGGAGCCAGACACCCTGACTACAGAAACATCTAGACTCTGGCAGGCTCAGTCCCCAGGGGAATTCGCCTGGACTGCCTTTGCTTAGCCTTGGTCATGGGGTGCAAAGAAGCTGAGAAACTCTCTCATTGTAAATTGCAATGGAAGTCTTGAAGGGTTCCGAGAAGACTCAGAGGAGAGTAGAGGAAAACAGAGTCCCTGAGCCTCTGCTGTGGCTTGACTCTGAAATGTCCCCCACAGGCTCTTGTGCTGATTCCTGGCCTCCAGCTTGCCGTGTTCGGTTTTTGGGAAGGTTCTGGAAACTTTGGGAGGTGGGGGCTTTCCTGATGGAAGTAGGTGACTGGGGAGGGCTCTAGGGGGTGTTTTCCCCCTGCTCCCTCCCTGCCTTGTCCCTCCATGCGTGCCTATTCGATACTACATGTTCCACACTATGAACTGAACTGGTGGGCCCTGCTGCCCCCCTCTACAACCTGCAGAGAGCAAGGCTCTCACATCCTAAGAATTACACCAGGATGACCTGGGGGTAGCTCAGTGGAGGGGGGCTCTCCAGGCCCTCAGGGGGCTCTGAGCTGGATGTCCAGCATGGAAGGGGGCTCGTCAGGCCCTCAGGAGGCTCTGAGCTGGATGCCCAGCATGGAAGGGGCTCACCAGGCCCTCAGGAGGCTCTGAGCTGGGTGCCCAGCATGGAAGGGGCTCACCAGGCCCTCAGGAGGCTCTGAGCTGGATCCCCAGCATGCCTAGAATCACACAGAGAACATTTGGGTGGGGCAACAAATTAAATGATACTAGAAGATTCTTAATATTTAAATGGTCATTTTGAAAATCTAAGAGAACTGGAGAATCTCCCAAATTTGCTGGGGAAAAAAAAACTTTTAATATTTTTTTGAACGATTCTTGTGCACATCCATGGTGAAATTTGGGGATATTCCCCCACATTCCATCACCCTCCTTCTTCCTTCCTATCCCCGTTAGTCCCTTAGTTTCCCACAGACTCACTTCTGTTTCCAAATCTGCATTTTAACACTCTTAAAGTCATTCTTCTAGTAGTATAGAAGTAGGACTTGGATCTCCATGACCTTTAAGTACAATGTGGGGGATTCTGGACACGCTCCTTCCCCATCTGTCAGCAGCCATTTCCCCACTAACAATCATTACAGGAACCATCACCCTGGGGAGCCTGCAGAATGCCCCTCACCCAATTAGCAGCAATCTCTTAGCGGAACCCGCCTCACATTCCAGCTATCCAGGAAACCAGGTGTGGCCACTTGACTTCCTAGCCTACCTCCTGGCCTACGTGACCTGGAACACAGGGCAAGAATCCAGTTACCCTGCCCCCCATTCCTTACCATATATAAACTATAACCCGTCCCTAATAAACGGAGGCTTTGACAAAACTGCTCGGCCTCCTTCTTCTGTCTTAGCTCATTCCCTTCCAGGTAGCGCCCCTCCGAGACCCTGGAGTAACTGGATTGTGGGTGGGTTACAACCCCTAGACTAGTAACCCACCCAAACGCAATCCACACCCATCTGTGGTTTTAAATAAAAAAAAAAAAAAAAACAGATTGGTTTTTCTGACACAAGGTTTCTCTGTATAACCCTGGCTGTCCTGGAACTCACTCTGTAGACCAGGCTGGCCCTGAACTCAGAGATCCACCTGCCTCTACCTGCCAAGTGCTGAGATTAAAGGTGTGTGCCACCACTGCCTGGAAAATACATTTATTTTTATTATTGTATGTATATGTATGACATTTTTCCAGGTGCCCATGGAGGCCAGCAGAGGGCATTGGATGGGTGCTATATAAGCAAAGCACAATAATTAATCTCACGGTCAGGAGTTTTATGTAAGGGCCAACATTCACACGTAAAGAGATGCCTGGGGTGGACAGTCAACACATGCCCTTTGCCAGGACTGGAGGTCACCCAGACTCCTCTACCCTATCCTACATGCTAGCTGGGGCTTCTGGGAGGCCAAGAGCTATCCCTGTTCCCAAAGCTTTCCATAACCACACACTAACCAACATGTTCTCCACCCTTCCCACTGTGTTAGCCCTCATTCTGAGCTGAAGACAGGATCTGCCGGCCAATCATAGCCACTTTCATCCTCCGGGCAGATTATGCTGTGTCTGGACTCAGGTTCTAAAGGGAAAATAAGTCTCTGACTGGGTAACTTCCTGTTCTGGTCTTCAGACATGGCCCACCATCTGCAAGAGGAAGTGTACCATCCAGAAATATCTATTAATTACATAGACACTTTGTAGTTTGGGCTGGCCAGTTCGAGTTCCTCCTTCTTCAAGCACCAGGCAGGGCTTACAAAATCACAGGGTATTCCAGGTGGTGTGGCCCACATCTTTAATCCCAGCACTCAGGAGTCAGAAACAGGTGGATCTCTGTGAGCTTAAAGTTGTCTTGGTCTACAGAGCCAGTTTTGGGACAGCCGGGGCTCCACAGAGAAACCGTCTTGAAGAAACAACAACAACTAGAGTCACAGATATGAGCAGAAAGCAACGCTTTCCCAGGAGGTGAGAGTGCCCACCAATGCTCGCCTCGCGTTCCCAACAATAACAAAATTGCACAGCACTTGGGACAACAAAATGTAAAGCAGATTCTGTCGGAGCCCGTTTGGGTCCAACACAAACTTCCTAACTTGGCTGGAACGGAGTCGCGAGGAATAATCAGACACAACTTACACGGTCATCTTGGAAAAGGCCAGAATCCCCGTTTATTGTCCCAACATCTTATATATCCATCCCAAATGAGCGGGAACACACAAAGGCTGTTGTCTAGGCAACCAGGTGCCTGGACTTTAGTCACATCTAGCAGTCAGGTAGGTACTGAATTAGCATCTCTATAAGATAACCTTCAAATTGCATAAGGAAAGAAACCCCAAACATCCTGACCAGTTTCAGTCAACACCTCTTCTCAGGTAATTCACACTTAAACAAAGGAAGCTAGGAGCAAGGCATCCTGGCTTTTGTTAAGGGCAGACAGCTTGTCTGCAGAGCTATGTATCAGCTCAAACCGGGGCAATGGCTTTTGTGGCATATCAGAATATGCGCCCACAAGATTCTCAAACCAGGTTGGCAGAACAAAATGAGAGCTTCTGTTTCCTAGCTGATGATTGAGACACTATGCTCTCAATACATGTAGACAGGAAGTAGGCTTATTTCTCTGCCTTGAGCTCGCTCTTGTAGTGCAGGCTGGTTTTGACATCCCTTGTCTTAGTTCCTGTTCTGTTGCTGTGAAGGGACACCCCAACCAAGGAAACATACAAAAGGCAGCATTTAATTGGGGCCTTGTTTGCAGTTTCAGAGGGTGAGTCAGGGCCATCACAGCATGGGGTGTGGCAGCAGGCATGATGCCGGAGAATTAGCTGAGTGCTTACTTCTGATCCAGAAGCAGGAGGAAGGAGAAAAGACACTGAGCCTGGCTTGGGCTTTTGAAACCCCAAAGCCCATCCCCAGTGATGCATCTTCTCCAACAGGCCACACCTCATCCTTTCTAAATTAGTTCCCCCAACTAGGGACCAAGTATTCAAATGTATGAACCTGTGAGGGCCAATATCACCAACCACATCAGGTCTTCTGGGAGAACAGCAAGCGTTCTTCCCTCTCCAGCTCCAGATGCTGAAATTCCTGAAGTGATGTTTTTACAGACAGGATAACAAGGGGTGATTAGGTATAAGGGTGGATTCACCGAGGGTTGGATTAGAGCAACAGTTCTCAACCTGTGGCTTGTAACCCCTTTGGGGGTTCAAATGACCCTTTAAAGCATCGGGGTCACCTAAGACCATAGGAAAACACAGATGTTTACATTGTTATCCATAGCAGTAGCAGAATTGCAGCATGAGGAGCTGTATTAAAGGGCTGCAGCATCAGGAGGGTGAGAACCACTGGCTTAAAGTCTGCAGAAGAGGGCAGAGCGCCAACTCAATCTCTCACCACCTTGTGACTACACAGCAAGATGTTAATAGTTTGTTCCGAGGATGGGCCCTCTTAGCAGCTGCACCCTAAGCTCAGGCTTCTTCCTCTAGGGTCACAAGAAACAAATTTCTGTTGCTCATAAGCCACTTGGTCTTTGGTAATTGACAACATTAGGCATAAATTATACAGTATTCCAGTACACAGTTGAACGGTTTCTAGTATGGTTTGGTTTGGCGAGCATCTCTGGGACTCAAGTTTAAAGTGCCCCACCTTCCCGGGAAGACGCCTCTCATCCATCTGTGGTTATTCTTCTCATCCTCCCTCAACCCCAGGTCATCAGATCCCTGCCCTTCCCCCTGGCTTCACCAAGACATTTCACAGGAGCAGAATCTTGCAACAGATGGCCTTTGGAATTCGCCTTTTTCCACTTAGCTTGGATTTATTTATTCGCATATTTAATTTAGATGGGGTCTTAGCACGCAGCCCAGGCTGGCCTTTAACTTAGGTCTTTCTATTCAGCAGCCTGCTGAATGCTGGGGTTATAGGCATAAGATACTGTATGCCCAGCTGATAGTCCAGCCACTTACTTAACACCTTGGTCATGATGTCTCCTTGTAGCAATAGAACACTAACTAAGACAGAGAGAAAATGGAGGAAAAGAGGGAGGGAGAAGGGAGAGAGGAAGAGAGAACATTTCATACCATAGTGAATTCTCTTAACTCTACGCTATGCTTCACACAAAGCCTTCGATCCTGAGACTGAATAGAGAAGTGTCATCAAGAAGGGGAAAAATGAGCCACGTGGCGGTGGTGCACATCTTTTTAAAAATTTTTTTATTTATTGTTTATATTGAGCTGTACATTTTTCCCAGTCCCCTTCCTTTCTCCTCTATCCCCTCTGCCCTCTCCCATGACCCCCACACTTCCAATTTACTCAGGAGATTTTGTCTTTTTCTCCTTCCTAGGTGGATCCATGTATGTCTGTCCTAGGGTCCTCTTGGTTGTCTAGGTCCTCTGGGGTTATGAACTGTAGGCTGGTTTTTCTTCACTTCATGTCTCAAAGCCACTTAGGAGTGAGTACATATTATATTTGTCTTTCTGGGTCTGGGTTACCTCACTCAGAATGTTTTTTCTTCTAGGTCTGTCCCTTTGCCTGCAAATTTCATGATGCCAATACTTTTTTGACTGCTGAGTACACATTTTCCTTATACATTCTTCAGTTGAGGGGCATCTAGGTTGTTTTCTGGGTATTACGAATAATGCTGCTATGAATATAGTTGAGCAAATGTTCTTTTGGTATGATTGAGCATCCTTTGGGTATATGTCCAAAAGAGATATTGCTGGATCTTTTTTTTCTTTCTTTCTTTTTTTTTTTTTTTTAATTTTTCGAGACAGGGTTTCTCTGTGGTTTTGGAGCTTGTCCTGGAACTAGCTCTTGTAGACCAGGCTGGATCTCACAGAGATCCGCCTGCCTCTGCCTCCCGAGTGCTGGGATTAAAGGCGTGCGCCACCACCACCCGGCCGCTGGATCTTGAAGTAGATTGATTTCTAATTTTCTGAGAAATCACCAAACTGATTTCCAAAGTGACCATACAAATATGCACTCCCACCAGCAACGGAGGAGTGTTCCCCTTACTCCACATCCTCTCTAGCATAAGCTGTCACCAGTGTTTTTGATCAAGTACTTTCTATAGTACTTTTTGGATAGGTATTGATTAAATTTGGTTTTGTCATGGAATATCTTGTTTTCTTGTCTTTGTTAATTTAAAGCTTTGTTGGATGTAGTAGTCTGAGCAGGCAACCGTGGTCTCTTAGTGTTTGCATAATGCCTGACCAGGAACCTCTGGCTTTCATTGTTTCCATTGAGAAGTTGGGTGTAATTCTTATAGGTCTACCTTTATATGTTACTTAGCCTTTTTCCTTTGCAGCTCTTAATAGTCTTCCTTTATTCTGTGTGTTTGGCGTTTTGATTATTTTGTGGTGAGGGTACTTTTTTTTGGCAGGGGCGGGGGGTCCAGTCTGTTTGATGTTCTGTATGCTTCTTGTGTTTTCATAGGCATGTCCTTCTTTAGGTTAGGAAAGTTTTCTTCTATGATTTTTGTGGAAAATACTTTCTGTGCCTTTGAGCTGGACTTCTCCTTCTTCAATTCCTATTATTCTCAGGTTGGGTCTTTTCACAGTGTCCCATATTTCCTGGATATTTTGTGTTAAGAATTTGTTGGATTTAACATTTTCTTTGACCAATGAGTCTATTTCCTCTATTGTATCTTCAGCGCCTGAGAGTCTCTCTTCCATCTCTTGTACTCTGCCATTTATGCTTGCACCTGTAGTTCCTGATCATTTTCCCAGATTTTCCATTTCCAGATTGCCCTCAGTTTGTGTTTTTTTTAATTGCCTCTATTTCAGTCTTAAAGTCTTGAACTGCTTCTTTCACCTTCTTGATTGCCTTTTCTTGGTTTTCTTTAACGGATTTGTTGATTTCTTCCAATTTTTTTGGTTGTCTATTCTTCCATTTCTTTAAGGGAATTTTTCATTTCCTCTTAAAGGATGTCAATCACCTTCACAAAGTCAATTTTTAAGGTCATTTTCTTCTGCTTCATCCATGTTGGGATGCTCTGGTCTTCCTGTTGTAGAACCACTAGTTCCTGGTGGTGCTGTGTGGTTCTTTATGTTGTTGAGTGTATCTTACCCTGTTGTCTACCCATCTCTTCCTCCAATTGGAACAGGTGGAGCCTGTGTTTCAGAGGGGTTCCTTTTCCTCCAATTGGTGGAGTTGGGGGCTGTGGCTCCGTTTAGTGTTCCTTCAGGAGTGGGCAGAGCAGACCCTTTGGTGATCCTTCCTCGAGGTGCCTCTACCTCAGACCAAAATGAGCGAGATGCTGTCTCCACAAATCCCAAACTGAAGACTGGCGATGGTGCACACCTCAAGTCCCAGAACTCGGGAGGTACAGGCAGGAGAGTCTGAGGGTCTCTGAGTTTAAGGCCAGACTGATCTATAGAGTAAGTTCCAAATAGCTAGCTCTACACAGAGAAACCCTATCTTTAAAAAAAAAAAAAAGTCCTGAATGGGAGCCCCTGCCACTCACAAACAGACAATCCATCCAGACCCACAAGCTGTTCCTTCTGAGTCCAGAACCCATCAGGTGGCTTTTCCGCTTTCTGTCTGAAGAGGCCTTAAGTGCTCAGGGAACTCATTTACTCTTCATTCACTGTTTCCATACATTCTTTCTTGAAGCCTTGAGATGAGCATCTCATGAGAAAATGCATCTCGTGGTTTACCATGGCATTTCCCAACGTGTGTGTGTGTGTGTGTGTGTGTGTGTGTTTCTATGCGTCTGTGTGTTCAAGTGTGGAGGCCAGAGATCACAGTCAGGTGTCATCTGTGGACACTGTCCATCTTCTAGGTCCTCTCACTGAGCCTGGAGCTTACCAGTTTACCTAGGCTGTCTAGACAGCACACTCTGGGGCTTCTCCTGCCTCTGTCTCCCGAGTTCTGGGATTAAAGGATGACAAACATGCACTACCATGCCCAGCTTGTTATGTGGGGTCTGGGATTTGAACCCGGGTTCTCATGTTTGCACAGCAAGCCCTTTACCAACTAAGTCTTCTCAGACCTCATCTGATGCTTGTGATCCCTTAGAACGGATGCAAGGCTCCCCAGCTGTTGGTCCTCAGCTGTTCAAATGGGCTTTTGTTTTCTGCCCTCAAAGACATTCTTCATGTTGGAAAGGGCTAAAGTCAAAGGAAAGCCCAAACTTTCCTGAAGTCAGGGCTGAAATTCCATCTCCACCATCAAATTCCTAGGAAAGCCATCACCCATCTCTTCAGCACAAAACAGTGTTTGCAGACAGGATCTTTTGAGAAGTTATCGAGGTGAAGAAAGACTGGTGTCCTTCTCCGATAGGGGAACTTGGACATTGCAAAGAGAAGACCCAGTGTGAACCGTGAGGATGCCACCAGCAAGCAGCACCGTGGAAACGTACCTCCTGGTCTCCAGAAAAGCTCGCTGAGGAAGACCCACTCTGAATGTAAGTAACAGCACGGCCAGGAGTCCCCACAGGACTAAAAGGAGACAGTGGGCTGAGCGCCAGCACTCACTGCTCTGTGTCCCAGATGCCTCACGCCCCTGCCGCCATGATAGATAGCTGGAATCTGTGAGCTAAAGCAAACCTTTTCCCCCTGACTTTGCTTCTTGGTCACGGTAATAGGAAAAAATCACTACGGCAAGGACTCTACCCCAGCCAATGGCTGGAATGGGGGGTAGGGCCGGCGATGTTTTCACAGTGTAATCCATTCAAGCGGAGCCAGCTTAGAGATGGCTGCCTTCCATCCCTGTGCGATACAGGAAGTGGCCGCTTTGGTCGGGAGAAAGACGGAGCTGCCTTCAAGGGTGAGCTGGCAGAGACACCGCCATCTGTGTGAAGGCCGTGGGTAGAGACAGCTGTGTTTGCCGTACACCGCGCGCACTGCTCCCGTTCTCGCATTATCTTCCGCAGAAGCTTGCTGACCTGGCGCCTCAGACTCTCCGCTCCTCCAACGAACAGAGGCTGGTGGCAGGGGAGGGGATGGAGTGGCCGGTGGGCAAGTGCCAAGATACTCTCCTCATCCGCCTAGCCTGGGGAAAAACATCCAGCTTCTCCTGTCGGTTTTGCTGAAAGAGGGCTCTGTGCTTCTTCCCGCTGGTGTGGCTAAGGCTCTTTCAGAAGCCGGAAGGAGCTCTAGCTGATTGCTGCTGTCTTTGGGTGTGCTTGCTACAGGGAAACCCGGGGCTTTGATTTTTGAAACATTTGCACAGGCGTGGCCATCTGGGATGTAAGGTATTTTCCTCTGTATAGCTCATAGTTTTGGATTTATTTCTTTTTCCCTTTTTCTTTCTTTTCCTATCACCTTCCTCTCTCCATTCCCCTCCCTTCCATTTCTATTTGGGCAACTGTAACATTCCCATCCAGAGAACCAAGACACCACCCTGTCTTCCTACTGCCCTGCCTTTTAAATCCTATCTGCCTAGAGGAGGGCCCCCTACAGCAGCTTGGACAAGGTGAGGAAGGACACCAGCTTGTTGCCTCTTGACTGACATCCCAGAATATTGATACAGCACCTGAGGTACTAAGGGACCTGCAAGGGATGGTCACCAAGGGTCACTTGTCAAGTATTGCTTTCTGTGGTTCTGGACACTGGGACTGAAAGACTCTCGAAGAGGTCCTTCACTCGGGAGGAGACCTCCCCGATGCCAAGGAACTGGCCGAGACCATACGGATGCAAATCGCAAGAGGTTTATTGGGTAAACACAGGTACCTGCGGGCGGCAAGTCTTTCAGAGGACTTGTGTGCCTGCCAACTGGAGGGCGGGTTTTTTATAGGGAAGAGCAAAAAGCAAGTTTACAGAAGCAAAAGCGTGGTTATCAGAATGAGGCGGGGGCATGAATGGTTTCCTCTTTCAGCATGGATGTCAGCAAAAGTCATCCTGTTCCTATCTTATAGATATCCTGTTTTGCAGTCAACCTGCTTTGTTGATGTCCTATCTTATTGATATCCTGCCTTGCAGTCTTCCTATCTCATCCTGCTCTCTCAGGCACATGAGATGTTCTTACGAGAGCAGGCTGGCTGCTGCGGGTTTTGAGGAGGGGGTCTGTAGGGTCTTTCAGGACACTTTCCTGTCTTTCTTCTCTTTCTTTGATAGTGGTCTTATGGAGCCCAGGCGGGCCTCAAACTCACTATGTAGCCAAGGGTGACTTTGAGCCTCTGATTCAACTGCCTCTACCTCCCAAGTGCCGGGACTGCAGGCATGCGCCACCACACCTGGTTTGTGCAGTGCTAAGGATGGGTCCCAGGGCTTACTGAATGCCAGGCACTTGTTGCAGAAACACAGTCCTCATTCCAAAGTGGATAGCAGAGAGTTTATTCTGGAGCGAAACATGAGTGAGCATGGCCGGGAATACAGGCGTAAGTTTCCCCAGAATTTCATGTTCCACTGTGAAAGGCTTTGTATAAGATTTTATTAGTTATTAAACATAGAAAGTCATAAATACAGTGTTTGCCAAATACATTGGTTGGTGGGGGGCACAGCTTTGTAGGTTACAGGGAAGTCTCTGTGTGGTGCTTTTGAAGAGATGCCCCTCGTATTTCAGGAATTTGACGACTTGGTGATACCCTTTGAGGAGGCTTAAGGGAGTGTGACCTTGTCACAGGAAGTACCGTACTGAAGGCAGGGTTGAGGCTCCAAACCCTTCCACCTAGTTCCCACTCTTGGCTTCCTGCTTGCTGGTCAAGATGTAAGTCCTCAGTTCTCAGTGTCCAGCTTCAGTGGCCCGGCTGGCCTGCTCCCGCTTCCCTGCTGTGATGACGATGAACTCCTGCCCCTCTGGAACCGTAAGACCCAAATAAACCCCCCCTTCTGTAAGTTGCCTTGGTCATGGTGATTTATCAGAGTGATAGAAAAGTAACCCAGACTCTCTTGTGGGTTTCAGGTAAGACGCGGTGACCTTCTTGCGTCTGGATTATTGGGGAGCTAGCGGGTCTGCTGTGAAGACAGCGGTGTAACCATATTAGCCTTAGGTCTCAAACTTGGGACAAATGGCTGCACTGCCTAGTTAACATATCAAAGTGGACGCTGGCCACCAGGTTTCCTCTGCATCCCCCAATCCAAACCTGCTACAGGATCCTCTGGACTGGCATGCCCCGCTCCCTACCCTGAACTCTCCAGCCCAGGGAGCTCTTCCCTATATAATCCAGCCATTTTGGTTACCAGCCCTCTTTGTACCTTTAGGCCTCCTGGTTGCTGCTGTGGTTCTCCCCTCTCCCTTCCTCTCCCCTTCTTCCCACATGACCTAGCTCAGTCTGGTCACATCCCCTCTGGACTCTCCCAGATGTCCCCGTCTCTGTCTCTGCTCTCCCACGTGTCTGTAATAAAGTCCCTCCTCCACACACCTAGAGCAGTCATCTCCTTCCTTCCTTTTTATTGTTTTTTTTTCTTTTTTTCATTCATCTGGTGCCAAAACCCAGGACCAGCCAGGTTCCTTTTCCTTTTTATTTCTTTTTTTCATTCAACTAGGTCAGGCGTAGGGATGGGCAGTTGATGGCTTCCAAAGAAACTAAAAATAGCCTGAATCTTTGGCTCCAGTTAGAAACATTTAATCCCTGGAATCTCTAAATCCAAGCATTGGACCTTATTAGAGTCTTTGACTTGGGTGCAGTTAGTTCTCCCTTCCTCCCTTCCTCCCTCCCTCCTTTCCTCCCTCCCTCCCTCCCTCCCTCCCTGTCTTCCTCCCTCCCTTCTTCCTTCTTTGTCTCCCTCCCTCCCTCCCTCCCTCCCTGTCTCCCTCCCTTCCTTCTTTTCCTGGGAGCTGTAGTTCACACACTATCAACCGAGCTCTATCCCCAGCTCTCTTCTGATTCAGGATTTCTGTTTCTAAAAAGGTCCACTTTCAAGTATTTCTTGAACCACTCTCAGGGGCCTGGACAATCTCTCCCAGAAGCAGGGAAAGGGTCAGTTGTGGACAAAAAGCTCCCAGGTTCACCGCAAACTCTTGGAGGAATGGCTGTGTAGGATGAAACCTGCCCTAAGGGCAAGCCCCACAGGCCTCAGGGAGGAACCTAGGAGGGGACAGACTGGGCCACTATTGTGCTGAGAACAAAGGCCACAGCTGGATCTGTTATCTGCTCTCCTGCAGAAGCCCAGACAGCTGGTCTTGGGAACTTCCTACTTCAATTAATGCTCCCTGGAATAACCTTCCCAGCTAGACTCACAGAACAGCGCAGTTTCCTCTGCTGCAGGAGGTAGGAAGCCTGCCTTTCCCTGAGGATTGCTCTGTGGGTAAAGGCACCTGCCACCCAGCGAGACTAAGTTCACTCTCCACCCTCCGCGTGGTAGAATGAAAAGCCCTCCTCTGAGGTCGTGCTTGCAGTGGCAGGCATTATCTACTCCAAATACATACATGCCAACCTTTGTTTCTGCCTCCCAGCAGTGAGTGGCCATATAGAGTAGGAATAGGCCTGTGGGGAGTCCAGGGATCCTCAGCATCCTGAGTGGAAAGGAGCCTCCATCAAGGAAAGACCACGGACGGTGCAAACCTGCCCATACGGGTAGGGGAGAGACTTGAGTATAAAGATCCTCCTAAAGCGGCTGCATGTGGCCCAGTATGCAGGAGGGCGAGGCTCACTTTCTACCCTTCTCTTCTTCCCTCTAGGCTTTGAAAGTCACACTTGTGACTGTGATTGACGTCCGGGCACGCTGATGGACATGCTTAGTCCCAGGTGGTCCTGGGGGATGGGTGCTGCAGAGGAGAGGCAGCTGCCAACCCCCACACATCCAGGAGCAGAGGAGGCAAGGTCTGCCAGTCAGTGCACATTCTGGGCAACTGTCCTTGTCAAGTTCCAAGTCAGCATCACAGGCGACCAGTGTGGAATACTGGCTGGCAGTCACATGAAGGAAGTCCTTGCTTTTCCCTCTGCAGGTTGGGTGGGGTCAGTGAGGTTGAATTGCAGCCTAGAGAGCTTGAGCAAGTGCTCGTGGGCGCCCCCTGCTGGGGTCCCAGAAGGATGCTGTGCTCACAGCACAGATTCTCAGCCTGAGATGCTGCTCTGTCAAGGTCTTTCCCTTTGGAATTGTAAGAGAGGGACTGAGACGTCCGTGTCTCCCCAGGGTATTTAGGACGGCAAAAGGCAGCCAGGTGGTGGTGGTGCTTACCTCTAATCCCAGCACTTGGGAGGCTGAGGAAGGCGAACCTCCGAGAGTTCAAGGCCAGCCTGGTCTACAGAAGAGCTCCAGGAGGACCAGGGCTGCACTGAGAAACCCTGTCTAGAACAAAAAGCAGGGAGGGGGTTGTTTACACTAGAATGGCAAAAGTAAGTTCAAGTGTGTGCGGGAATGGATGAAATCAGAGCTGGCTGATGTAGGAGGGGCAGCAGGCAGAGGGTGGAGGGCAGGCCAGAACAGCCAGGTAGCTCTGTGAACCCATGGGTTATTTCACTATTGCTTGGCTTTCATCATTATTCCCTGTCTCCCCCATGTATGTGAAGCAGTGCCAGGCTTGCTTAATTTGTAGTTCTGGGCCTTGTCACCTGTAACAGCTGTCCCCACCCATCCCCTGGAACTGAAGTTATAGGCTGTTGTGAGCCACCCAACATGGGTGCTGGGGACCAAACTCAGGTCCTCTACAAGAGCAGCAAGCACCCAGCCGCTGGGCCATCTCTCCAACCCAAAAGGGAATTCTTTAGTTGTTTCAATATGATGCTTTATTTATTTGTTTGTTTGTTTTCAAGACAGTTTCTCTGTGAAATAGTCCTGACTGTCCCAGAACTCACTCTGTAGACCAGCCTGGTCTCAAGATCACAAACTTACAGTTCATGTGGTTCTTAAAGGATAAAGAGGCTGCAATGGGGTTTGGTGGTAGAGAACTTGCTTAGTGTGCAGAAAATTCTGGGTTCCCCGGTAGGGGGAGGGCAATTTAAGTCACATTGTGCAGGTCAACAGGTGGGTGTTTCCAAAAAGCTGGAACCAAGTGCCTAGATACTTGGTGGCCTCCCAGATAGAGGTCCTTAAGAGAGCCCTCTTTTTTTTTTTTTTTTTTTTGGTTTTTCGAGACAGGATTTCTCCGTGGCTTTGGAGCCTGTCCTGGAACTAGCTCTGTAGACCAGGCTGGTCTCGAACTCACAGAGATCCACCTGCCTCTGCCTCCTGAGTGCTGGGATTAAAGGCATGCGCCACCATCGCCTGGCTAGAGAGCCCTCTTATAGAACAACTCTGGACAGTGTCCTTGCGATGGTTTGGATGAGAGTAGCCCCCGTAAGTTCTTCTGTTTAAATACTTAGATGAGAATAGCTCCCATAGGTTCATGTGTTTAAATTCTTTGTTCCTAGTTCGGAGAACCGTTTGGGAAGGGGTAAGAGGTGTAGCCTTGTGAAGGACGAGTGTCACTGGAGTGAGTTAAGGACGAGTGTCAGTCACTGGGGTGAGCTTTGAAGTTTCAAAAGTCCATGCCATTCCTAACTAGCTCTTCCTCTGCCTCTTGCTTGTGAATCAGGTATGAACTCTCAGTGACCGCTCCTGTGCCATGTTTGCCTGCCTGCTGCCATGCTTCCTGCCATGGTGGTAAAGAACACACAGCCTCTGCCTCCTGAGTGCTGGGATTAAAGGCGTTTTAAGAGGCTTTGAGACAGTAAGCCCGATTAAACACTTGCTTCTCTAAGTTGCCTTGGTCATGGTTGCCTCTTCATAGCAATATAAAAGTAACCAAGACAGTACATTTTTAATCTGTTCTCATTAATGTATTTTATTTATTTTGTGTGTGCATGCATGTGTATGTGTGGGTGTGCATGTGCACACATGTGGAAGCCAGAGATCACACTCAGATGTCACCTCTCATAAATGGTCCACAGGGTCTTTCGCTGGGACATGGAACTTGCCAGTTCCATTAGGCTGGTAGCCAGTGAGTCCTAGGAATCCTCCTGTCTGCCTCCCCAGTGCTGGGGTTACGAGTGCGCACCGCCATGCCCAGCTTTTTACATCAGCTTGAGTTCAGGTCCTTGTGCCTTCACAGAGATCACTTTACCAGTTGAGCCACCTCCCAGCCCCATGTGTTTATTTTGTGTGGTTCTGGAGACCAAAACTGAGGTCCCAAACATGGAGAAGCATTTGTCCATGAGCCACACCCCAGCCCCAGCACTTTCTGAGGACACTTCTTCGCTGTATCTAAGCAAGGGGCCCGTCCCTCATCGGTCCCCCCCCCCCAACATCCTGGGAGGGAACCGTTGCATCCTGGGAGGGAACCGTTGCTAAAAGCATCACATGACTCCTTTATTTCTTTTTGTTTGTTTGTTTGTTTGTTTGTTTTTCGAGACAGGGTTTCTCTGTAGCTTTGGTGCCCGTCCCGGAACTACCTCTTATAGACCAGGCTGGCCTCGAACTCCCAGAGATCCGCCTGCCTCTACCTCCCGAGTGCTGGGATTAAAGGCGTGCGCCACCACCGCCCGGCTATGACTCCTTTATTTCTGTCCCCTTGATGCCTCCTAAGTGGGTCACTGACTCCCAGATCTGAGGGAAATGGCAGGACAATAACACTGGTGGGCATTTTATCCTGGAGAGCCATCTTCCAGGGACACCTTCATAGAAGACACAGCAATAAAAGAAGGGGAAAATCTCACCACTCACCAGATCCTGTGGCCTGCTCATGGGTGCTCTTCCAGGACAGGTTCAGCCAGTTCCTGCTGACTGCTCCTTAGGTGTCACCACTGACCCTTCTGCAGCCTGACCCCTGAAAATTCCCACAAGATGATGGACGGGGAGGACAGGACCTGGCTGATGGTCGCTGTGCTGGGCTGAAGTTGGCTAGCCTTCTACAGCATGTTGATGGGTGTCCAGATGTGTTGGGGGAAGGGGCTGCTTGTTTGTCCCGGCAGCCTGGCTAGCTCAGCCCCAAAATAGTCACACAGAAACTGTATTAATTAAAACACTGCTTGGCCAATTAGCTGTATCTTTTTATTGACTAACTCTTACATATAATTTTATAAACTCTTACATTTAACCCATTTCTATTTATCTGTATATCACCATGAGGTCGTGGCCTACCAGCAAAGTTTTAGCACATCTATCTCCAGTGGCAGTGGCTCCATGGCGACTCCTGACTCCATCCTTTTTTCTTGCATTCAGTCCAGTCCTCCCGCCTACCTAAATTCTGCCCTATCAACAAGCCAAGGCAATTTCTTTATTCATTAATGGTAATCACAGCACACAGAGGGGACTCCCACATCACAGATGGGAAAGGACCTTTAAAAACCCAGATTTCTTTGAAAAGGAAGCAGAGACAATCTGGCGTGTGTGTGCTGCTCAGTGTGTTGGACTGTGTGTGCACCTGTGTGAATGTACGTGACTAAAGACGAGTGTGTGTATGTGAACGTATGTGAAGGTGTATGTGCTAGTATGTATGTAGGGGCATGTGTACATGTGTGTGCACATGTGTTTGTGCAAGAGACCATGTGTAAGGACAGGTGTGTTTTTATGTGCACATATATTCTTGCAAGAGAGCTTGTGCTTGTACATGTGTGAGCATATATGTGTGTGTTTGTGGGCTATGTGGATGTGTGAGTGTGTACATTGGTGTACATGTATGCCTATGTGCATGTATGTGTATGACTGTGCTCTTTTGTGTGCACAGCTATGTAAATGTGTATGTGCCATGTTGCACACGCTGGTGCTGAGGTGAGAGGAAGACTCAGAGGAGTTGATTCTCTCCTTCAGCCTTGTTGGTCCTAGGGAGGGAACTTAGGTCATCAAGCTTCATGTGATTGCAGGCTGAGCCATCTCCCAGGCCCAGACTTATTTCCTTCCTTCCTTCTTTCCTTCCTTCCTTCCTTCCTTCCTTCCTTCCTTCCTTCCTTCCTTCCTTCCCTTTTTTTTTTTTTTTTTTTTTTGGTTTTCTGAGACAGGGTTTCTCTGTGTAACAGCCATAGTTGTCTTGGAATCCGATTTGTAGCCCAGACTGGCCTCAAGTTCACAGAGATCCACCTGTCACTGCCTCCCAAGTGCTGGGATTAAAGGTGTGCGCCACCACCACCCAGCCGAGTCTTTTTTTTTTTGACCTTTGCAAGTGGCTTTTCCGAGTTTGTCTTTTCCTGTCGATATGGTTAAGAATGGATTCAGTGAAGGTATGAGGTCGCTGAAAGTGATCCCCAATTGACACAGGACCTCAAGGCTGGGGTGCACCCCGGTGCTCACATGTGTTCTTTTAGCTAAAATGAAATGCAGAGAGTCCTTTAGTTTCTCATCTCTGAGTAAGGACTATATTCCCTGGGTATCATCTCAAGCAGACAAAGGGAGTGGCCTGTCAATCAAAGAGAGCTTGGCTGCACATCCAGCCCCTGACTTGGGAAGCACTCTTGGCCTCCCTGGTGACACAGAGGCTGCAATTTGTCTCCCTGTCAGGAAGGTTCAGGCTCAGCTATAAATAGAAGCCAGCTCAGACAGCAGCTTCTTAATGAGGTCATTCCCCAGTCAGCAGCATTTCTGCTATTGGAGGCTCTGCCGTTCTCAATCCAGACTTGGTCCTTTTGTGACGAAGGGGAGACAAAACAGTCACACCAGACTTCTCGGAAGTGCCCACCTCACCCTCCCTGGCTCGGGCTGTTGTCTCTGTGCATCTCCACCTGTCTGTGTACTCACCTCCTTGTCTCTTTATCTCTGTCTTTATCTTTGTCTCTGTCTCCTCTATCTTTGGCTCTTTCTCTGTGTATTTCTTTCTGCTTTTATGGCATTAGGAATGGAGCCCAGGACCTTGTGCAACCAGACAAACATTGCAATACTGGCTTATGCCCATTCCCTTTCCCCCTTTTTATCTCTCTCTCTGTGTATCTTGGTCTCTCTTTCTATCTCTTTGCATCTCTCTCTCTCTCTCATTGTTTCTATTTCTTTCTCTTCGTCTGTCTATTTTTTCACTTTCCCCCTCTTTTTGTGTTTCTGTCTCATGGTCTCTGTCTTTGTCCCCCCCACCCTCTTCTCTCCCTGTCTGCCTCCTCCTTTCTCTCTCATCATTTGTGTATTTGCTCTCTGACTTCTGGCGATGTAGCCCTATAGGTGTCCATCACATGTTAGACCACAGATGGGGGCCATGCCTCAGGTCACTGGACTCCTCATCTGGAGCCTGGCTCACAGCTGGCTGGCTCTTACATCCCCACCCCACCCCCGGGGCCATGGGGCAGGAAGAAGGATGTGACAAGAGCAGGGAGCATCATATGAGCAGCAGCTGAGCAGAGAGAGCCCCCCCCACACCTGCCTTACACTCACACAGACCACACACACACACATGCACACACATGCTGCTCCAGCTCTGTGCTGGGGCTCCAGCCTCCCCAACCCACCTTACACACACACACACACACACACACACACACACACACACACACACACTGCTCCAGCTCTGTGCTGGGGTTCCAAGGCTCATGGAATAGATCAGATATCCTGGCGGCCTCTCAGACTGCGTGACCCTTATGGTGCCGAGCAGGCTCCTCCGTCAGTTCTCGCGCCTGTCTCTCTGGTCGGTCTTTCCACAGGCACTATTGTTTTGACTCCTGCAGCTGTGGAGTGGCTTTTGAAACGAGAACATGTGAGACATCAAGCTGTGCTTTTTCAGGGTTGTTTTGACTGTTCAGAATTTCTTGAGATTTCATATGAATTTTAGATTATTTCTATTTATGTAAAAAATACTATTGGGTAGAGGGAGCCTGGAGAGACGACTCAGGGATTGAGAGTACTCGCTGCTGCCTTTAATCCCAACACTCGGGCGGCAGAGGCAGGCGGATCTCTGTGAGTTGGAGGCCAGCCTGGTCTACAGGAGCTAGTTCTGAGAGAGACTCCAAAGCTACAGAGAAAATCCTGTCTCCAAAACCAAAACCAAAACCAAAACCAAAAAAAAAAAAAAAAAAAAAAAAAAGACTACTTGCTGCTCTTAAGACTACTGAAGTTCGGTTCCCGGTACCAATACTGGGCAGCTTAGAACCGTCCGTAACTCCTGGTCCAGGAGATCCAAAGTCCTCTTCTGGGCTCCAAGGGCACCGCGCTCTCTATAAATAAATAAATAAATAAATAAATAAATAAATAAATAAATGCAAAAAAACAGGTTTTAAAAGTTTTGGAATCTTGCCATTTTGCTAAATTTGTTTATTGGTTTTAACGGAGATTTTAGTGGAGTTTTTTGGGGTTTTTTTGCATAAAAATGCATATTTTCTTTGAACAAAGGCCATCTTTACTTGGTCCTTTGCTAAGACACAGATGGAAGAGCAGGCCTATCCGGAGAGCTGCGGTCAGCAGCACTGCAAGCCTCACTTCCTATGCAGCATCACCCAGAACTCCAGGGGCTAAGGTCTGGTCAGCGTCCTCCACCCAAGGCTGAGGCTGGAAGCCCTCCCCCAGGCTGGAAACATAGCTTAAGCAGCCTTGAGTGGGGACACACAAGGCAGGCCTGTGGTGAAACAGACCCTTAGAGCTTGGTAACTACTGAAGACCAAAGAAAAGGGTGAGTGGAATGTTCCGGCACTGAGATTCAGGCAGATTCAGGCACAATCTGAGTGGTGGTCTCCACAAAGTGAGTTCTCATCTCTGACGGGGTGTTGACTTAAAGAATCTCCCTTTGCCTGACTCCTTACCCGGGAGTATGCTCTGCATTCCTGAAAGGCTTGGGCATTGCGAGCCTTGGCATCTTCCCAAGCTCACCCTAACCTGTCCCTTGTGTCGAACAACTGCAGGGGCCAGTGTGCCAGTCCCAAGCAAAGCCCCAGGGCGGCACCTTCCTCCCGACTTCTCCACAGGAATCCCCGTGTTTACTTAGTCTCAGTGCCAAGGACCTGCTCCTGTCCACCATGACCCAACATGCAACGCGGTCTCCACTCTCCAAAAGGCACTTTCTTGTCAGGAAACCAACCACAGACAAGTAGATACGAGAAAGCCAGACCAGCGGACCGCGGAAAGACCACCCCCCAAGGAAAAATTGTGCCTTTGCTGATTTCCTAGTGACCGTGCCAAAATACCCGATAAGAGCAACTGGAGGAAGGGGCTGGTGCCAGCCCGAGGTCCTCACGGTGCGGAAGGCGTGACAGCCCGGGCTGGAGGCCGCTGGTCACTTGGCATCCGCGGTCAGCCAGCAGAGATCAATGGATGCTGGCGATCAGCTTGTTTTCCCCCTCTCTCCTTTTTATTTAGTCTGAAACTGAAGCCTATGGGTCCGCGCTCCCACCTTTATTGGTGGTCCCCTCTGCTCAGTGAACCCTCTCTGGGCACTCTGTCTTAGACGTGCTCAGATGTGTGTCTTCTAGGCATTCTCGAAGCCAGTCAAGATGACAGAGCAGAGTAACCCTCACAGTATAAAACAGGAGAGCAGAGGCGACGGCTCTGCCCGTGTGCAGTGTGGTGGTAGAAGCTGCGTGGACACGGATTGCTGAACAGAGGAACCTCAAGTGTCAGAGCAGGTGCTTGGAGTCTCCCTGGAGGGGCAAAGTGGCCAGCGATGCTGGAAGTGATGCGGAAGGGGGGGGGGGCGAGATGAAGTGGGATCAGCAAGGACTAAAGGACCCATGGTTCCTAGCAGTGATAACAGTGTAGTCCCAGCTCCAGGGTGATGCTGCCGTGTCTAGGAAAACCTACTGTTCACAGGGCTCACCACTGTGCCGTTTCAGGGGTCCAGTGGGGGTCTGGATATACTCCCTCAAGTGAGGGATAATATATGCCAGAATATTGTGTTCTGTGTTATAAATACATGCTACTTTTCAGTTTATGAAAAAAATTAAATTCTTTAGGGCTGGGGGATGGCTCAGCATGTAAAGGTCACCAAACCTGAAAACCTGAGTTGGATCCCTAGGACCCACAGAGTAGAGAGAACCAATGCCCTCAAGCTATCTTCTGATTTCCACACGTGTGCTGTAGCACACACACACACACACACACACACACACACACACACACACACTCTACATAAATGTAATAAATGAAAAATAAAAGTATGCTGATCACCCCTGGGGACTGAGGACAGACAATCCTGAATCCAGAGACCTCTCTAGGTGGGTATAGCTCTGCCAGGAAGGGGGTCCTTGGTGGGTATGGTGCCCTGTTTCATATCCACAAAAGACTGTCTGGTACCTCGCACCAGAACTGGAGGTGAGTGATGACATGGGAAGACAAGAGGAGACTGGAAATTTCCCCTTAGGTACCTGGATTTGCATATTCTCTCTCTCTCTCTCTCTCTCTCTCTCTCTCTCTCTCTCTCTCTCTCTCTCCCTCCCTCCCTCTCTCCTTCCCTCCCTCTCTCTCTTTCGTTCTTACACACATAAGCACACATGCACACACACACACGCACGCACACATACATACACACACACAGTCACCAGTCCTATGCATTAGGAACTCTCTCTGTCTCCCTGCCCTGCTGGCTCTGCTCCTCCCACGTCCTGTGCATCAGCTGCCTCCAGCACTCAGTATGCCTGCGATGTCTAGCATGTGTCTGGCACAAGGTAGCCTTTCAAACTGCATTGGCCTGGTGCCTCCTCCTTCTGTGCCAACACAGCACAAAGCCACCAGATCCTATGACAACAAAGGACTCAGGTTCTCTAAGATGGTCTCAAATTTAAATAATTTTATCCTTTTCAAAAAAAGCAACAATTTAAATGTGATTCTATGCCCTCTAATGTTTAAGGAATGTTAAGAGTCACAAGACTGGATATACTATAGATTTTCTGTTTCATATTTTTGTTCCGTTTTGTTTTTGTGGTACTAGAGGGTGGAGCCCCATACTTGGCAAGTGTTCTATTGCTGAGTTACATCCCTAGGCTTTTGAATTTTGCAGACCAGATCTTGCTGTGTAGCCCAGAGTAGTCTTGAACGCCTCATCCTCCTGTCTCTGCCTCCTAAGTGCTAGATTATAAGTGCACACCACCACACCCAGTGTTTCTTCATTAAACAAACAAACAAACAAACAAAAACAGTGCCTTTTGAGAAACAGAAAACGTTACATTTTGACGAAGGTCAATCTCCTGCATTTTGATGAACATTAGGTGTTGTTTCTTCTATACCCACATAATCTTTGCCTCTTCTGTGAAAAATCACAAAACTTGTTTTCTAATAGTTCTGGCAAAATAACTTATATTAGACTGAAGAGCAATGTAAAATCAATTCAATTATACAATATAAGGTCATAGTAAAGGCCTGGCCTATACACATGAACATCTATTGTTCTAAACGGTTGGATCAAAAGTATTATTTTTCCATTGAATTGCCTTTGTCCCTTATTTTAAAAAATCTACTGGGTCCAGAAACATGGTTCATCATATAAGGGCACTTGTGCCGGGCAGTGGCAGTGCACACCTTTGATTCCAGCAGTCAGGAGGCAGAGGCAGGAGGATCTCTGTGAGATTGAGGCCAGCCTGATCTACAGAGTGGATTCCTGGGAACCACAGGATGGGAGAAGAGAACAGACTCTCAGACTCCTGAAAGTTGTCCCTCCTCCTCCCACCCCACCCCACCTCTGCCCAGAACACACCCTGTGGTGAGCGCTCGGTTTTCCGCAGTAAGTGTATTATTTGCTTTAGGGTTCCACAAAATGCATTGTGTTAGACTGAAGACACCCCTGCTCTTGGTTGGCCAAGAGATTTTAATCTTCTGTGGCTTTTTGGTTTTGCCAAATGCTAATTCTTCTTTTTACTTATTTTTGTAGAGCAGACATACATTGTATTGATCATGACAAGAACTGAACTGATCAATTTCCTGACACTGACACGGAATCACGTTTTTGCAAAAGCCCGCCTGATTATGCAGTGTTATTCTTTCCATGTGTGATGACCTGAGCTGCTGGAATTCTGCTCTGCTCAGGAGAAACACTGGTTACAGTTTTCTTCTATTTTAAGATCTTTCATCTTGCTTGGGTATAGGGGTGAAGCTGGCTGTGCTGGGTAGTTTTATGTCAGCTTGATCCAAGCTGGAGTCATCAGAGAGGAAGGAACCTCAACTGAGAAAATGAGATCCGGCTGTAGGCAAGCCTGTAGGGCATTTTCTTAATTAGTGATTGGTAAGGAGGGACAGGTCCATTATGGTTCCAACATAGATCCATCCCTGGGCTGGTGGTTTCTCTGTGTAGCTTTGGATCCTGTCTTGGAACTCTCTCTTATAGACCAGGCTGGCCTCAGATTCACAGAGATCCACCTGCCTTTGCCTCTCGAGTGTTGGGATTAAAGGTGTGCGCCACCACTGCTCGGCCGTACTGAGTTATTTTGAACCCAGAATGTTGACTTACTCAAACTTCAGGTTTTATGAAGAGCGTTTGTTCTAAAATATTGTCTATACCATAAATTTGAAGACCACAATAGGTAGCCAGAAGCCGAGACTCACTTCCTTCTTTCTCTCTGCGTCCCCTGAGAATGTAGACGGAGGAAGGGTAAAGAGAAATCGTTGAAAATTTAAAATTATTGAGATTGCTTTAACATATAAATCATTGTCCTCTTCCATGTATATAAAATATAAGCAAGTATTAGTTGCTCATAATTTCTTTATGTAGCATTTCTCCACCAAATGCTTTATGAATCAATGCACACAGCCCTTGATTTACAGATAGTGTACTTATCCAAAGGGCTGTCTTCTTCATGGTTACTTTTTTTGTTCTGTTTTATTTTTTAATTAATAAATTAATTTGAGAAAGGATTTTGTGTAGCCCAAGCTGGCTTACAACTCAGTACGTTTCTAAGGATGACCTTGAACTACTGAACCTCCATCTCCACTTTCCAAGTGCTGGGATTACAGATACGTGCTACCACGCTGACCATGTTTCTTTTCTTTTTAAATCTTTCTCCAGGGCCAGTGAGCTGGCCAAACGGCTCAGGTGGGAAAAGTCTATAACTGAGCCCGAGGCCTTGAGAGCAATCCCTAGGACCCACATGGTAAGACTGTGACCTCTACTTGTGTGCTTCCCTTCCTATGCACACCAAATAAACAAAATGTAACAACACTAATAAAGTCTCAATCTCTGTTCTCAGGAAGTCCATCCTTTCTGCAGTTTTTATCTCTTAGTAGGACACCTGCAAGAGACACTAAACATTTCCCCAGCTAAAACTGTCTTTTCTCCACTTCCTGACATGTCGACCTGCCAGCTGCCCACCTTCCGTTCTCGTTCACTCAGGGTGGGGGGCTCACTTCTCCCTGAGCTGGCTTGCAACTGATGCTCCAGTCAAAAGTCTACATAGCACTTTGTGTACAGATACTGTTGAAATCAAGCCATCCTGCAGTTCCCACCACAGAGGTGACAGATCTGGGCTGGAAGATTAAAGGTGACTCCTTCCCTCTACAGAGCACGAAAGTCTCCGGTTTTAAATCCTTTGGCTTAACTGTTCTACTCTTGACATATAAGCTTGCTATTATTTCATCTGATAGTTGATGAGATCAAGTCATCAACTTAGAGGCTCAGCATCCTGACCAAATTTTCCTGGCCAGTGAGCAATAGTAGCAGAGTTCCAGTGGTCCAGCTCCCAAGCCCACTGTCCCTACCTTCATGTTACCTGCAGACCTGGAATGAAGGATAATGGCTGCCAAGCTCTCAGCAAAGCCCAAGGCTCCTTGGGCAGAAATCAGGCCAATGTATTTGACATTGAGAACCTATTCTTCCTATGCTGGAGTGTGGGGGGACTTCCTGTCATGAAGTGTGGTAGCTTGAATGTAATTAGCCCCCATAAAGTCATAGGTGGTAGCACTACTAGGAGGTGTGGCTTTGTTGGAACAGGTATCGCCTTATTGGAGGAGTTGTGCCACAGTGGGGGTGAGCTTTGAGGTTTCCAATGCTCAAGATCCCACCCAGAGTCACAGACTTCTTGCTGCCTGCAAGACGGAGGCCTCTCAGCTCCCTCTCCAGCACTGCGTCTGCCTGCACGCTGCCATGTCCTACCAACTAACGGATTGGACCTCTGAGCTGCCAGTGAGCCGCCACAATGAAATGCTCTCCTTTGTAAGAGTCATTGTGGTCATGGTGTCTCTTCACAGCAATGGAACATTGACCAAGACATGAAGATATGTTGTTGACAGGTGGATTGGATGGTGACAGGATCTTCTGTTGTCTTCAGCACTCACGTACATAGATGGCATAAGATGTCTGTCCTTGTGGTAAAGCCTTATAGAGGAGATGGCCAGGGAGAGCGGTCACTTCACACTGTGGTCTGACCATTCATTTCCACTAGGGCATGAGTGATTGGCACCCTCTGGTATAGCCCCCCAACAGCTCACAATCTTGGGGTTTGCTTGTTGTTTTGATGAAGATGCTGCTATACCCTCAGTCACTCCCAAGTACATCCTAACATCCCATTGATTTCCTGGAGACAAGGGGCTGGTGAAGTCAGGTGTCCGGTGTGGTCAGTGAGAGGAAGCCAGAAGCTCAGCCCAGCAGAGCAAATGGTCCATTAAAGTGAGTGGTCATGGAAGTAAAAAGGGAGCCAGGCAGCTGCGGGCAGCGAACAGCGCTCAGAAAGGAACAGGGGAAACCACAGAAGAGTCAAGGTCAGACGCCAACAGAAACACTGACATTCAGACGCAGGCAGCTGAAGAATCAAACGAAGCAGAAGGGGACCCCTCGACTGCCTGAAGACCTCACGCCAGGTAGTTTTAGAAAAGCAAGGGAGAAGAAGCTAAGAAGCAAGAGGGAGAAAGGAGGAGGTCAAGGGTCACAGCAGGAGCCAATGTGAGCACAGAGAGGGCAGATATCATGAGCATGCCAGGAGGCTTCCCAGAACCCAAGGCCCCTTAACGGTTTCAGGGATATGAGGGGAATGAGACCCCTCTCTTCTCTGCCTGATTCAGCTCGACTCGACTGGCCAGTGAACCCCAGGAACTGCCTCTGTGCCTGCCAAACGCTTGGATTACAGACATACTCTGCCACGCTCTGCTTTTCGCACAGATGGTAGGAATCTAAACGCAGAACCTCATGGCTGCAATTCCAATTAAGGTACCTCTTTAACCCCTCTGTTTGGCCTTTCGAGGCAAGACTTTACCCTGTAGCCCAGGCTGGCCTAGAATTTTTGACATCCCTCTGGTCTCAGCCATCCAAGTGCTGGCATTGCAGGCAAGCACCACCACATCTGGTCTTCTTCTGCCTCCCACGCCACCCCCAGGCAACAATTTCTAACCCTGTGTCAGAAAGAACCACCTTGCCTCGGTTGGGTGTCAGGTTACATTTAGGTTGGCTCGCAAGAACTTACCCAGAGGGCCAAGGCCCATCCTTCAGTCTCAGTGCCCAGACCAGTGGTGTCACATGACGATGGGACAGATAGCAGAAACGAAAGGGAGAGTGAGGACACACGGGGCTACCGCAATTCTATTACCAACATTCGTGACTGGGAGAATGCCCAGAACCCCGACTCTGTTACTGCCTTCACGTCAGTGATGTCAGCTCCTACGCATCAGAGAAAAACCCTAGGCGCATCAAGACCCTGAAAAAACGGAACTGGCTCTCCTTCACCTGGGACCCGGTTCTAAAGTCTTTTGTTACAGAAGATGCTGCAGAGGAAGGCAGGCATTCTAAGGTGGGGTCATCAGGTACACAAAGAAGAAGGCTCCCAGACTAGGTCAAGATTAGTAATGAAAAAAGTAAATAAAGGAAGAGTTGGGGAGATGATTGCATCAGTAAAATATTTTCCACAATAGCATGAGTGTAGCACGAATAATAAAAACCCGGAGATAAATATTGGGGCTCAACCTGAAGATCAGAAAAGCAAAGCAGCCAGCCACTGGCTCTTACCGCTATGAAATCTTCAGAATGAAAGAGAGGAGTTCCTGTCTCCCCCGCCTTATATTCCTCTCTAGTGCTGGGATTAAAGGCGTGCACCACCACTGCCTGGTCTGTATGACTGATTAGTGTGGCTGTTTTGCCTTCTGGTCTTCAGGCAAGCTTTATTTATTAAAATACAAGTGAAATATCACTATACATGAAGACCTCAGTGTGATTACCAGTACTAACCCCCTCAAACCCCTAAGCATAGTGACATGCTTATAATCCCGGCACTGGGAGGCAGAAACAGGAAGATCTCCGGGGCTCATTGGCCAGCTAGCGTAGCCGAATCTGTGATTCTGGGACCAGTGAGAGATTCTGTCAAAAACAAAACAAAACAAAACAAAAAAACCAAAAAAATAAAAGCAAAAAAACTGAGGAAACCCAGCATTAATCTCTGTCTTACGTTATGTATCAACTCACACACATACACAAAATTAAAATATGATTCTTGGAGCTGGAGCGATGACTCAGCGATTAAGCGTGCGTCCATTCTTCTAGAGGCCTTGGGTTTGGTTCCCAGCACCCACATCAGACAGCTCACAAGTGCCTACAACTCCAGTTCCAGGAGACCCAGCACTCTCTTCGGGAATCCACAAGCAACTGTACTCACACGGTACAGACACACATGCAGACTCATAATTGAGAATCTTAAAATATGATTCTTAAGCACTGGTCGACAGTGTTTAGACAGCAAGTGACCAGACTGTAAAGTTATTTACTGAGTCTGTTAGGGGGAAAGAAGTCAGCTGCCCTTTGTGTGGCTATTGATGATGGTCCCTCCTCAGCAATGTCACAGAAGTGGAGACAGGCAAACCACAGCAAGCCTCTGATTTCTGGCCTATAGATTTCCACTTTCCCTGAATCCTTCCGCTCTGCAGCAGAACCAAACGCTAACTATAAAGGCTGAACTCAAAAGAGTGATTCCGTGAATTTCCACTTACAATTTGTTTTAGAGCTTAGAATTTATAGTCGAGCCCGCACCATCAGTTTTTACCGAGAAAGCCCTAAATTTCATTCAACGGCAACTTGAGTTTGAAAAGGTTCTGAAGGCAACTAAACAGGACCACTTCATCCAACCTTACTGTATTCGCTGGGGTAAATTATTTAAGTTACCTGTGCTATTTTGATAGGGGCGGTAACAGGAACTTGTCTCTTGAGGGTTACTGCGACACTTGAGAGTAAAAACCGTGTCATCTGAAGTGTCATCTGCTTTTCTCTGCTTTGGTGGCCTTGGTTTGCGGAGTGTTAATCACTAATAATTACTAATAATTGCTAATGTGCTTTGCACAACCATTCACCAAGAAAGGCTCCAGGTAAAAGTGGAAGGAGACGTGTGGGTCGTTTGTTGAATATTTTTTGTTGTGAACATCAAAATGTAAAAATATGTATATCTGAACACTATGGAGGTGATGCCTTCTTCCCAGGTTGTAAAGACTAAATAGGGTTCTACGTGAGAATATAGTTTTATACTATTGAATATCGGCCATGTGAATATTTTGCCCCGGGTGCTCCAAAGTCCAGACTTTATTTTTTTAAGGTTTATTTATTATGTATACAGTGTTCTGCCTGCATGTACGCCTGCGCAGCAGAAGAGGGCATTAGATCTCATTATAGGGTTGTAGGCCACCATGTGGTTGCTGGAAATTGAACTCAGGACCCTGGAAGAGCAGCCAATGCTCATAATCTCTGAGCCATCTGCTCTTAACCTCTGAGCCATCTCCCCAGCCCCAAGGTCCAGACTTTTAAAACACCTTAGGAAGCCAGGTGGTAGTGGCACAAGGAAGGCTTTAATCCTAGCACTTGGAAAGCAGAGGCAGGCAGATATAGTTCAGGACAAGCCAGGTCTATAGAGTGAGTTCCAGGACAGCCAGAGCTATGCAGAGAGACCGTATCTTGAAAAACAAAAACAAACCACTAGAAGTGGGCTGGAGAGATGGCCCAGTGGTTAAGAGCCCCGGCTGCTTTTGCAGTGGAGCCAGAATCTTTTCCCAGCTCCCAGGAAACGGCTCACAACTGTCTCTAACTTCTGGTCTCCACAGGCACTTACAGGCAAGCAGGTACTTATGTACATAAAACAAAATAAAATCTTTAAAAAAATACTCTAGAGGTGACTTGGGAAAATGGATTTCAATCTCTCTCTCTCTCTCTCTCTCTCTCTCTCTCTCTCTCTCTCTCTCTCTCTTTCTCTCTCTGGTTTTTCAAGACAGGGTTTCTCTGCAGCCTTGGAGCCTGTCCTGGAACTAGCTCTTGTAGACCAGGCTGGCCTCGAACTCACAGAGATCCGCCTGCCTCTGCCTCCCGAGTGCTGGGATTAAAGGCGTGCGCCACCACCGCCCGGCTAGATTAATCACTTCTTAAACAATTATGTGAATGGGTCTGGGTGAGCGCATATGTGTGAGGTGCCTGTAGAGACGGGAGGTATAAGATCTCCTTGAGCTCCGTGGAGTTCTAGCCAGTGGCGAACAATTCGGCCTGGGTGCTGGGAACTGAACCCGGGTCCTCTACGAGAGCAGCCAGTGATATGAACTGCCGAGCCATCTCTCCAGCCCTGGATGAATCCCTCTTAGACACAACAAATATACTGAGATCCTAGAATCAGAAGAAGATTAATGAATTCTGTTCTTCTTTTTGCAACCTGATAAAACCGGGTGTGTACCTGGGTTCTAAGGCTCAGACTCAGTAGCTAGTCTTGCTCAGCGAGCATCTCACACACTGTGCCATCTCACTGGCCCCAGAAGGGACAATCTCTGTACATGTGTGGTTCACGGCACAGTTGCAGCAGGCAGGATTTTTAATAGACAACAGTGACAATCATTAGAGATTACAGTTATGCGTGAGAGGCAACAGAGCTGGCTGGAACTATGACTCACATGCAGACATGGCAGGAAACCAGTCCTCTACATAGGCAGAGCCTCTGTGTGTGTGTGTGTGTGTGTGTGTGTGTGTCCCACTCTGTGGCCCACGCTGGCCTGGGACTGATTGTCTTCTTACTGCAGTTTTCCAAATGCTGATATTTCATGTGCACGCTACTTACTTCGCCAGCCTAGGAGTGGCTTCTTGCTCGTGCAGAGAGACACGTACCTGTTTAGAAGTGCCATCCTGACCAAATGTAAGCAGGCTGCCTTGGTCTGAAAACGACAAAGGACACAGGGGTCAAGTATGTGATGCCAGGAGAGGACAGTGTCCCACCTGCTTACTGTGGAATCGTGAAGCTTTTCAGAGGCTCTGACTTCCGCTGTGGTCACCAGGGACCGGGCTGAGCTGGACAGCTGGGTTCGGCAGAAAGGCCTCGCGAAGAACCTTCAGTAACCCATGCTGCCCCTCTCCTAGACTCTGGGTTCAACGGCGACTTTCTGAAGGGTTTTTCAATGTGCTGTGGGCAGGACTAGGTGACTGAGGCGTCACCTATGGAGAGCAGATTAGGACAGGATTTTCCCCACCATCCACCTGGGAACAGCATTGCTTCCTGAGGAGCAAGAGGCAAGGTTGATGTGATGCGTATGATTTAGCAGGGGCCTACCCTTCAACATGGAGCCAGGCTCCTGTAAGTTATTCAGTTTAACTGAAGTGAGATGCTTAAAAAGTAGGCCATAGCATCTGTATTTACGGTAACAAATTTGGCGCACACATAAGTGTGTGTTTTCCAGACTAGGCAAAAGTGGACGCAAGCTACAGAACGCTAGGGAAGCCTGGGAAGTCTGGGCTGTATTGGGATGCTTTGCTATAGCCTTTCCAGAGACCTCCCTCCTGCCGGAGGCACTGAGCCAGGCCGAGGCAGCTGCCTCTTTCTTCTGTGACTTCATTCTTCCCTGCTGCGGACACTCCAAACACTGGCAGTGGCTCAGCGCCCGGCATCACTTCAGCGGGAGTCTGCACCACGGTTGCTGTTGTTGTTTGTTTTTATCCGGCAGTCTTACTATGTCACCCGGACTAGCTTAGAAATGACTACATAGCTCAAGCTAACCTTGAACTCACAGCAATCCTTCTGCCTCAGTCTCCCAAGTGCTAGAATGACAAGCCCCAGCCACCACGCTGGCTGACACATCCTTTTTAAACCGACAGGTTGCCTTGTCTGTTCCAAGCCAGCGTGAATTCCACAGGAAGAGAGGACCGCGTGGCGCCTTTAGCTCCACACGCTCTTCCCGCCCCAGCGAGATCTTCCCTTCCCCGACCCGCCCTGAGCTCCACGCCCAGCGCGCCCTTCCCTTCTCCGGGTAGCTGGCACTACCGGGGGCGGCGGAGGAGAGGACAAGCCGGGCGGTTGGCGGGAGGAGCCAGACCGCCAGGCGCGCTGGAGGGCGGCGGCGTAGCAGGAAGCTCCCATTCATAAAGCGAACACCTACTCGCCGCCTCCTGCCTCTCCCAGCCGCGAGCAAGAGCTTGGGTTTGGCAACCTTCACGGTTTCTCCGCCAGGTCCTCTCCGCTCCTGGCCTCGTCGTCCACGACCAGCCTCGGTAGAACAGAGGAGACAAAAAAAAAAAAAAAAAAAAAAAAAAAGCAAGCTTGTGGCACAATACGTAAATCAAACCTCGCCCTTTGGCGCGAGGCTGTCCGACATTTTGTGCTTTGAAAGGTTTTGCGGGGAAATAGATTTAGGAAGCGACTGTCGCACTGCTCTGCCGGGCCTTTTTTCCAAGCGGTTGGCCTTTTAGCGGCCGCTGTTTACGCTTGCTTGGTGGCCCGGAGTGGGCAGGGCGGGAGCGGGCCAGGGGCGCTTTGGCATGCAGGGCGGGGCGCCGTGCTAATTCACCGTGCAGTCTCCCTCCGAATCGCGAGCTGCTCTCCACAATGATCCTCTCCGCGCAGCCCTCCGACCGGCCCCTGACTGCCAGCAGCGAGTGGCGAGCCCTCATTCGCTGAGCTGACGCCTGGCTCCCCGCCCCCCAGCCCCGTTACTCTCGCTCTGGAAATTACAACTCCTGGGCGCTCGGCGCGGCGGGCGCGGGAGGCGGCGGGGCCGGGAGGGGATCCCCGAACCAGCGGGCGCTCGCTCCCCGCCCGCCGCGGCAGCGTGGTGCGGCCAAGGTCAGGGGCGCTGCAGGAATCGGAGCTGGCTAGACGAGTCGGGGACGCGGGTCGATATCCGCCTGCGAGGTGGCAGCTCCGCGAGCAGCGGCCGGGGAGCGGGACGGCAACGACCTCCGGGCCGGGGGATGCCGAGGTGGCCGTGGCAGCGCAGCAGCCCGGCTGGCGGAGCACACCGGGAATCGACGTCGACTCCTTCTCCACCCGCTCGCGGGCGCTGTCCGCCGTCTGGTGGTGCTGAACTAGTCCTGGCGGCAGCCAAGAGCTGGGTAGGGGCGGGGCGCTCGGAGAAGACGACTTCGGGCCACGACGATGCGGTGCCCAGCTCAGTCGCCTAGCTGTCTGACAGCAGCGGGCCACTGGTCCTGCATGGAGGGGAGGCACAAGGTATCCGGACGGCGCTGCTGCTGCTGCTGATTCATCACCGGGACAACCTCGGAGGCCGCCGCGAGGGCTGTCCGCCACCTTCAGACGGCCGCCTCTGGTGCGGGAGCCTCGCCCTCGGGAGGTGAGGACCCCTCCCTTCTCTGGCGGCCGAGCTTCTTAGGGCGGTGGCCTGAGGACAGAAAGGGGCGTGCCCCCCTCCCGCGGGTGAAGACAGCATGCCCGTGTGATGCCTCTGCCTCCCGTCTCGGCAGCGCTGACCTCGCCTGCCCCTCTGCTCTTGACTTCGGAGCCTGACCATTCTTCGTTGGTCCCCGGAGCCCACGGCGCGGCGATGGAGGAGGAGCTGAAGTGCCCGGTGTGTGGCTCCCTATTCCGGGAGCCCATCATCCTGCCCTGCTCTCACAATGTCTGCCTGCCGTGCGCTCGCACCATCGCGGTTCAGACCCCAGACGGCGAGCAGCACCTGCCCCCGCCGCTCTTGCTTTCGCGGGGTGCCGCCGCGCCTCCTCCGGATCAGGACGCTGCGGCAGGCGCTACCTGCGGAGGCGCCGGCGCTAGCACAGCTGGAGGCCTGGGCGGCGGGGCGGCCGGTGGTGGAGACCACGCGGACAAGCTGAGCTTGTACAGCGAGACTGACAGCGGCTATGGTTCCTACACCCCCAGCCTCAAGTCTCCCAACGGAGTCCGCGTGTTGCCCATGGTGCCTGCGCCCCCAGGCTCTTCTGCCGCCGCGGCCCGGGGCGCTGCCTGCTCCTCACTCTGCTCATCCTCTAGCTCCATCACCTGCCCGCAATGCCACCGCAGCGCGTCACTGGATCACCGCGGCCTGCGAGGCTTCCAGCGCAATCGACTGCTGGAGGGCATAGTGCAGCGGTACCAGCAGGGCCGCGGGGTTGCTGCTGGAGCGTCTGCAGCCCCGGCGGTGGCCATCTGCCAGCTGTGCGACCGCACCCCACCGGAGCCGGCAGCCACTCTCTGCGAGCAATGCGACGTGCTCTATTGCGCCACCTGCCAGCTCAAGTGCCACCCGTCCCGGGGCCCCTTCGCTAAGCATCGGCTAGTTCAGCCGCCGCCGCCTCCAGCACCCCCGGAGGCTACCCCTGTTTCAGCCGGCACATCCACGGCCCCCAGCGCAGGAGGATGCAGGAGCCCAGGGGGCGCCGGGGCCAGCGCGCCTCGAAAGTTCCCCACATGCCCCGAGCACGAAATGGAGAACTACAGCATGTACTGCGTGAGTTGTCGGAGCCCGGTGTGCTTCCTGTGCCTGGAGGAAGGCAGGCATGGCAAACACGAGGTGAAGCCGCTGGGGGCAACGTGGAAGCAACACAAGGTGAGCACGGGCTGCGTGGGGATGTCAGCCAGGGTGGAAGTCAAGAGTATCCTGGCCTCTTCTTGGGAAGTTGCGGGAGGTTGGGCCTGAGGGTCAAACAGGATTCACTGCACCCATCTGCTCACGCATTTGCCCTTCCGTCCATCCATCTACCCATGTGTTTGTCTGTTCATCCATGTATATGTCCATCTGTCTATCCATCAGCATGTTCACAGATCCATCCATCCATGTGTTCATGAATACATTCATGTATACATCCATCTATCCATCCATGCACCCACCCATCCAAGGATTCCAGCATCACTATCTGGCCAATACTCAGTGAATCAGGTAACCCTGCACTGGGTGTTGGATGGGTGGGTTATAAAGATGACTCGTTAAGCTTCCTCTCTGAGACTTTTCTTTTCTTCGCAAAGGGCTGCCAAAGCACAGAAAACAGGACTCTCTTAAAGTATAAGGCACACTGTCAGAACTACTTCCTTCTAAGGGAAAAAAAGATTTTCAGGTGCAAGTGGTACCATCTGTCTGCAGGAACCCATCTGAAGTCTTCCTTGGATCTGCAGCCAAGGCAGTGAGGCAGCACCCAGCTCAAACACCCTTGAGCACCCGGGGCTCACCTTGTACTGCTTCCACACACCTTCTGTCAGCTTCACCTCACCAAGCAGACACACTTTTTCCCTGTCAGCTTCCAGGGAAGAAACGTCTCTGCCTTCAATTAGCTTCCAGCTTGTTCTATGCCCAAAATTCCTTTCAGCCTAGAGATGAGGCAATGCCTCTTAGGCTCTGCATGAGATTTTTGGGTGTGTCCTAAGACAGGAGAGTGGTTTTCTCCAGAGCCCTCTTGTCTGAGGCTCTGATACTGAAGCTGTGGAGGAATGGCAGACCAAGTTCTTAGTAAGAGACCAAACACATCTGCCTACAGCCTTTCCTCTGGGGGTGTCACTGTTAGCCACTTATGCCTGGCAACAAGCTCTCTTCTCTGTCGCAGAGTGAGAGAAAAAGCCCGGACAGTCTGCTTGGGCTGGGCCATCCACCAGTCATCAAAGCAAGGTCAGGTCAGCTCCTCACTAGACATTCTATCCAGGTCTCAGTGCCTCTTTAGACTGACAAATTAGAGTAATGTGTTCATGGACCACGACAAAGGCTGCATTTCATGCATCCAGTCTTCAGATGCAAGAGGTGCCCAGACTAACTGTGTGTATTTGGGTTGAGCAGAGCCATAGGAAAATAAGGCTGCTTGCCAAGACACCTTATCACAAGAACAGCAAACGGCCCAGAGCAGTCAGAGGTGCGGCTTATCTATGTGGAACACATAGTGACTTTTATGCTCTCATCTGCTTCAGTGAACACATGTTGTTATGATAATTTAATATTTAGAAAAGTTTGGGGTTTTGTTTGTTGCTTTTGTTTGTTTGTTTTTCAAGACAGGGTTTGTCTGTGTAAAATCCCCTGACTGTCTGTAAACCAGGTTGGCCTTGAACTCACAGAGGTCTACCAGTTTCTGCCTCCTAAGTGTTGGAATTAAAGGTGTGCACCTCCCTGTAACCCCTTCCCTCCCTGCTTCATTCCCCTGCTGAGGAATTTTGTTTTGTTTTTAAAGTCTTATTTTACACACAGTATAGTTCAGGCTGGCACTAAACTCACGAAGATCCTGGTTTCTGTCTCCTGAGTGCTGGGATTACAGAGGCAAACCACGGCACACACCTGGAGTTTATTTGTTATATGTATTATACATAAATGAAAAATATAGACATATGGAAATACAGAAAAAAGTAAGCAGAGAACCCTTCAAAAAATTGCCTTGGAGAAGGAAATGCGTTCAATAGATGTGGGGTTAGACCTTAGTCTTAGAGCAGGGATTCCCAGCAGGGCCAATGTGCTTTTCCACCCCGGCTCCTCCTGACCCCGAAAGGTCTGGAGATTGGGCTTCCACCACATGTAGTGATCCGGCAGTGCAAGTGAGAAGTGGCTCAGTGATCCAGCCCCTGCTCTGTGCTCCTGGAGCAAAGCCCTGCTCTGGGCTTCCACAGCCTTGGTTCCACAGCGCAGCCTTGAGAGCTACTAGCTACTTAACTTTGAACCCACGGGGAATAACATCTAGTTTGGATTCTTGTGGGATAGGGTAAGTAAGTGCATAGCCTCCCATGTGGTCCTCAAGGCATTAGGTGTCATTTGTCATTTAGGGCACTTAGACTCAATCCATGAACAGGGCAGCAGCACCCTGTTCTTTTTAGCCCCATTGACTTGGAAAAAGCAGCAAGTGGTGACTGTGGATATTTTTTTCTGAATTGATTTCAGTTTTCTTTCGTTGGTATGCTTTTTAAACTTACATTTGTTATTTTTTTTTCCAAGACAGGGTTTCTCTGTGTAGCCCTGGCTGTCCTGGAACTCTGTAGACCAGACTGGCCTTGAACTCACAAAGATCTGCCTGCCTCTGCTTCCCAAGTGCTAGGATTAAAGGCGTGTGCTACCATTGCTCAGCTTCTTGTTGGGCCATTTTCAAACAAACTTATTTTATGCCTTGCTATTCAAGTTTCATCTGAAAGCGAATAAGCTGCAGTTTGTAAACTTGGATATAGCGGACGAGAAAATGAGAGGAAAGAGATGCAGCTCACTTGGTAGAGCGCTTGCTGCTACCAACAAAAACCCAGGTTCAAGCCTCATCACCCCATAAAGCAGATGGCCCGCACCTGTCATTCCAGTACTCAGAGTGGAGGCAGCTACATTCTCAGTTTGAGGTCAGCCTGGGAGACACGAGTCCCTGTCTTTCCACAGTTTGTGAGGTGAAAGACTTTGCAGGTGGGAATTCCAAGTGGGGAAGGGTGAGCTGGCCTTCCACATGGTTGGGATTTCCCGACCTCCCATTGCAGCTGGGACCTTTGTGAGTTCTCCCAGCATTTGGCAGCCTTCTCACCGGGAGTGAGGTTCATTCTCTGTTACTTTCTGGGATAACCGAGGTACAAGTGCAAGGAAACCCAATCACCAGTATCAAATCAACTTCTTTACAATCCCCAGAAAAGCAGCAAAAGTCACTGGGCTAGTAGTCCTTCCCCTGTGCCCTCCCACAACCTTGCAGCGACATCCCACCCTCTCCAGGCCAGGAGGCCCTGAACTCCCTCCTGTTTCTCAGAGCCAGCTGAACACGGGGGTTCTCCTAGAAGCCCAACTCCCCAGGAGCTGTTCTAAGGGACATACCCACGTTCCATATAGCCTGCAGTGACAGTCACTTTAGAGCCCCAAAGGCAGCCCCATTCGGGTTTCTGAAGCATACGTAGATCCTGAGCAGGCCAGGCTTCTGTGGAGCTCTGTATGTCCAACAAGTTCCCAGGAGAGGCAACCGTGCAGAGCTGCAGGCTGCACTGCCAATAGCTGGGTCAAACGTGTTCTTCTGGAAAGGCCAGACACCAAGTAGTTTCAGTTTCACGGGTTACCAGGCGTCCACCGCACCCACTCAGTCCTTCCAAAAGCAGCTATCAGTGACCACAGGTCAAGGTCAACAGAGTAGCTGACCAAAACCTGATCCCCCCACCCCGAAACTCCTGGGTGGTCCTCAAAGGTTCTCTCTTGTTTCTGTCACTGCGGTGCCCACTCCTGTGAGGCTGGTCTAGGGGTTTCAAGTGGCCCTCCTACCTCTATGCCTCCTCTCTCCCACAGGAGAGCTGGGATTACACACAGCACGTGGGCTGGTGCTTATGATTTTAACCTAAGGGAATAATCAATATGTAAGCAAAGATTTAAATAAGAGAATGTTCAGCTGGGTGTCGTGGCATATGCCTGTAATCTCAGCATTCAAGAGGCTGAGGCAAGAAGAGGATTGCTACAAGTTTGGAAAATCAGCCTGAGCTTGGGGTTGATTTGTTATCTTTGCAGCGGTGACCATCTCTCCTCTTGTATGTAAATAATATTCTTTAACAGCTGGCGGTGCTGGCATTTCCATCTAGTGGCTCACAAACATCTGTAACTCCAGATCCAGGATATCTGACACCTTCTACTTGCCTCCTCGGGCACACTCACTTGCACAAACACATTCAGATACAATACACGTTAGTAGTAGTAATAGTAATCACTTTGAAAAAATTAGGTCTAGGCTGTGCCAGGCAAATACTTGGCCTTAACCCAATCCCCCAATCTTTGATTCTAGTTTGTGATCTTTTTTAGACATCTAGGTGATGTCTAAAATCTAGGAAATTAATGAAATATGACTAACCAGAAAGGTTTCCTCGAGGGAGAAAGAAGCCCCGCTATCACTCAGCAAACCACCGCCATCTGGATGATGGCTTATGCATGGAGTTGTGTGTCTACACAGCTACCAGCCGCTGCTGGCACTTCCTGTTTTAAGCAGAGCTGACTTTACCATCATATCCTTCACTGAGTTATGTCTCAGGAAAGTCTGTGCTACAATCAGCCCACTAAAGAGCCGTGACCACTAGTGTCCTAAGGACCAAGGCTTCAGGAGGAGCTCCTATTTTACCTCAAAGGGTAAAAATCTCAGCATGGGGGCTGGGAGATGGCTCAATCAGTAACAAGCTCACTTGGCAAGGGTGAGGGCCCAAACTTAATCTGCAGAAACACATTAAAAACTGGCATGGTGGCTCACGTTTGTAGTTCCAGAGACTGTGAGATGGAAGCTGAGATAGGCAGGTCCCTTTTGCTCACTAGCCAGTCAGCTTAGTTTTGACAAAGTTCCAGGCCAATAGGAGACTTTGTCTCAAACAAAGAAGTCGGAGGAAGGTGCCTGAAGAATGACATCTAAGTTTGTCCTTTGGCATGCATATAAACGAACACACACGTTTTTCTCTCTCTCTACACACACACACACACACACACACACGCACGCACGCACGCGCACACACACGCATGCATGCATGCATGCACACACGTGTACACCCATCACAGCAAAAACAAAATATTTGAGTGGGTAATGAGATGGGCGGCTTTGGATAAGGGGTAGGTACTAAAGTGTGAACAACAGTAACGTGCGTGTACCTTAACTGCTGAGCCATCCCTCCAGTCCTGAGATGTTCATTTCCAAAAAGGCCATCTTCTCTCTGGGAGCAATGAGAGGCAGGAAGTGTAAGTAGAGGCATTCCCAGTAGACGGAGCTCTAAGTGTGGGAATTACATCAGGAGAAAGGCCACAGAGGTGGAGGGGGAGCTTTTGCTTTTGCCTTTGTCCCTGCTGGGGATCCTCTAAGCATCTTGGACTTATGGTTTGATACCCTTTGTTACTTTGCAGAACTGTTGTCTACCGTACCCTCAGCTCACTCGTCTCCATTCTGGCAACCCCTTCCCCACACCTCTTACCCTTCTCAGACTCCAATGCGTGTCTATTAGATTGTTTGATACTGCCTTGTGTTTCTGCTTCTCAGATGCGTTGTTCTGTTTTTCCTCGTCTTTTGTGTTATGGTCTGAATAACATCCATTGCTGAGTCTCTGAGATCACTAGCTCTTGCCCAGGCTGTGTCAAGTCTTCTGACTAGCCTCACCACCTTGAAGCCTTCTTGGTATCTCGGTCATTCTGCCCACTTTCTCACAGCGAGAAGCCCCTCAGGGTGTGCTCCCAGGACAGTCTCTGTTCCTTACTCAGGAAGAGAGGAGCTTTCTTCTCTTGTCAAGCTGCTCCTGAAGAATAATGCTCTCCTGAGTTGTATAGATGCTTACAATCTACCTTCAATTACCCTTGAAGTAAACAGATGAACCAACAAGCCAAAAACCAAAACCAAACAAAACATAAGCTTGCAAGAAACCAGAGGAAGCCGGGCGGTGGTGGCGCACGCCTTTAATCCCAGCACTCGGGAGGCAGAGGCAGGCGGATCTCTGTGAGTTCGAGACCAGCCTGGTCTACAAGAGCTAGTTCCAGGACAGGCTCCAAAACCACAGAGAAACCCTGTCTCGAAAAACCAAAAAAAAAAAAAAAAAAAAAAAAAAAAAAAAAAAAGAAACCAGAGGAAGTGAGTGCTCTGAAAATCAGCCTCAAGACTCCCCTACTTCCTAGGTGTCTCAGAGACCATGACAAAACCAATATGTTGCCAGAGATATTGACAACAGGAACCCAGAATATCCTTATGGTTGCTGGAAGAAGCTACTCTTCCCAGCATGGGTACCAGAGACTCCAGAATGACCACTGTTCACGTTGAGATGGCATGTCACCGTCTGATGTCACACCTCCTATGGCATCATTGTAGCCCATCAGCCTGTTTGGCCTCCCCTATTGCTTCTGTTACTCTATCCATCACTGCTGAGGACTGGTCCTCACACAGCCCCGCTCACCCAGCCGGGTTCCATACCTGTAGCTTACTAAGACTCACTACTGGTAGAGCGCCTGGTGTTTAAATGCTGACACAAATGAGAGGGATAGTAAGAAACATGACATTGTGTCTAACAAAACTGGGAAACTTGAGTAATTAGCTGCCCCTTTGGCACTGGAAAGTTATGGAAATGTCTGTAGACAATGGAGAGGTCTGGTGGAACAAAGAAACCAAGAGGCCACATGGAAGGGACATCAAGCTTGAGAGGCAAAGAAAGGTCTATCCTTAGCCCCATTTAAACCTCACAGGAGAACTGGCAAAGCCAGGTCAGAGTTCTTATCCATTTTCATCATTTTTGCTGTGGGATAATGCTCTTGTACACTATAAAGATTTGTTCCTTGTATTGGTTTAATAAAATGTTGATTGGCCAGTAGCCAGGCAGGAAGTATAGGTGGGGCAACCAGACTAGGAGAATTCTGGGAAGAGAAAGGGCAGAGATGCAGTCATCATCCAGAAGCAGAGGAAGCAAGATGAGAATGCCTTACTGAGAAAAGCTGCGGGACCAGATGGGACAGAAACTTCTGTCTACACACTTTACTCTGTTTTGCTAATAAAACCTGATGGAAGACCCCTTCTGAACACCTCAATTTACTTTCCAAGCTACTGGAACAAAATTGGGGAGAGAAAAGAAGCAAGAAAAAGGGATCCATGAGGAAATGGCAGAAAGGGATTTAAGAGGATGATGGAGAGGATGATTTGGGATGATTCTTACCTCTGGTCGTTTAAGTGGACAAGAGGCAGCTGTCACATTATAACCAAGAAACCCAGAACATCCGCAGTACCAAGCAGGGTGGCCCACACCTTTAATCCAAGCAATGGGGAGGCAGAGGCAGGCAGATCTCTGAGTTCGACGATAGCCTAGTCTACAGAGCAACTTCCAGGACAGCTCTGGAAAAACCAAATCTTGAAAAATCTAGAACAGGAAGAGGAGGAGGAGGAAAGAATGAAGGAAGGAAAGAGAATAGCAGCAGTGTGCATACTACTGAACATGTATGGAGATAGTTCTCAGTGTGGGACAGAAGAGAGGCAAGTCAGGGGTCAGGGGAGTAGAGGGGTGTGGATGGTAAAGGGTGTAATCTAAACCGTGAGACAGAAGTGATTTATTTATTTATTTGGGTGATTTGACCACAGAGATGAACTGAGACAGATTCTTCTTAGTCATTATTGTCGCAGAAGCGATTCTATTGTAGTTTCAAGACCTAATCCTAGGGAGGGCACTTTGGTTCTGAGACACCGATACTTGAGGTAACCTGACCATAGCGAGGTCATCTTGATTTTAGGGTGCTAAAACTATAACCTGTCTGGTCCTAAGGAAGTTGCTTTGGTTTGGGGGTGTCAAGCACCTTGCCTGGCTCTGCTTGGCATGTGGTCTAGCTTCACGGCTGAGGTTGAGATGCCTGTGAAGGGTTTGTGCCCATACTTCCCCAACCAGGCCTATTCTTGTTGCTGGTGGGTGGGGTGTGACCTGAGCTATTATCTGCTCAGGAAGTGTGGCTTGAGCTCACTTTCGCTTCTTTCCCACCAGTTGGGTAGTCTCGAGTCCTCCAGTGGGCACTTATTCTAATACTAGACCAGCTTTAAAAATAGAATTCCATCTTGTTAGACTCTCGTTATTCACACCTGCATGATGCCATGCAGCTGACAGAGCCTGACATTATCTCTTCATTTCTGAGCCATCTCTAGACACCACACACATAAATAACAGCGTAATTCAAGGACCCTGTGAGCAAGGATCGCGCCTTAATTGCGTCTTTGTACTCTAGTAGCCGGCAGAGCAGCCGGCACTCAGAAGGTCAAAAGAACCTTTATTGAGTAATGAATAAGCTGTAACCCTGAGATGTATGCTAATGTCAATACCATAGATTATTATTTCGGAGCTGATACTATTAACTGCTCACCGACTCCTGCGCAGAGAGACTCACAAAGGAAGGGTCATTCTTAGGGGACCGTGTGTGAAAATACAAGAACAATCAATGTCTTTCCGGGTACACATTTCCGTACACTCTGAGCTCACCACTGCCTCATCCTTTCTGCCTGCCTGTCTGCCTGCCCCCTCTTTCCCTCCCTCCCCTTCCCCCTTCCTCCTTCACTCCCTTTCCTTCTTCCTCTCCCTCTCCACCTCTCCCATCCCTTTCTGTCTCCCCCTCCCTTCCTCCATCCCTCCCTTCCTCCATCCCTTCCTCCCTCTTGCCTGCCTGCAGCAGATTTCTCTTTTTGTGTGTGTCAGAAGCAATCAGCTGACCTCGCAAGATGACAGGAGCCAGTTGGGAAATGCTGGCATGCTTCTTCTTGACCCAGAGAATACATACACTGGGCGTAGGTTTGCTGGACCAATTTACTGGAATGTCACATGGGCAGAGGAGGTATGGGCAGGCAGAGGAAGCTAGTTACAGGGAAGGTGTTTGTAGAATTTGGTCATTTGCCGTTTGTATTAAGACAATGCGTTCTTCTTGGATGAACTTCTTCTTGTCTATGTACATGCTTATGATGGTATTGTGCACTTGTGCATTTGAGTACACTTGTGTTGGGGTGACGGTAGAGGCCAGAGGTCAACGTTGGGTATCTTCTCCAATGGTTCTCCAACAGCTAGGTGGGCTGGCCAATGAGCTTCAGACATCTGCCTTTCACCATCCCATGCAACACTGGGGTTACACTGGGCTTTTACTTAGGGGCTGGGGACCCAAGTTTTCACAGCGAGAACTTTTCTCTCTGAACCTTTTCGCCAGCCCAGAGACTACGCACTTTCCTGACTGAACACAATGGAGACCACCTGTCACACGTCACAAGGAAAAGCCCTGTCACTGTCATGCTCATTACTGTAAGTGCAAAGGCTGAGTGGCAGAGACTGCGTCCCTGTCCACGGCCTCGCCTCTGTGCCCTTACACAGTGAGGCTTAGACGGGACGTCTCTCATAACTGTACCCTCTGTGTCTTCACGCGGTGAGGCCTAGATGGGACGTCTCTCATAACTGTACCCTCTGTGAGAATTAGAAGCATGGCTGGCTTGCCCTAATTGTCCTGTTCCCCTGGCCAGCTCTGGGAAAGAGCTGCTCCCACCTTGGGCTCTGCCACTGAACGATGGAATGGAAATAGGACTGAGCTCCAAAGAGCTGGTTCGTTTGGAACTGTCCTCAAGTAGGGTCCCTAGTCTCCGTCTGCCTCAGGAAAGGCTGGGTGGGGGACTGATTAGAGAGAGTTAGCAGGACGCCATGACACTTGCTTGGGTTTCTGGGCTTCTGACTCATCCTGAAGTAGTGGACCTTGGCCCACCCCCTCCTCTTCTCCAGAAGGTTATGTTTGTTTGTGTTGTGTGGACAAAGTACAGGCGTGGTGTAATTCCATCTTATGAATATTCATGAAGGACTAGAAGAAAAGACTGTACCTAATGGATTCATTGGTCGCAGTTATCAGATAAGTCAGTGCAAATCAAGTAGCTTACAATAATAGATCCCAGCACTCAGGGAGACAGAGATGTGCAGATCTCTGCGAGGTCAAGGGCAGCCTGGTCTGCAGAGGGAGTTCCAGGACAGCCAGAGATACACAGAGAAACCCTGTCTTGGAGAAAAACAAACAGATCCGTTGCAGAGACCGGAGGCCCAGGTGTAAGTAGGTAGGCTCTGCCCGAGGATCCGGAAAGGATCTGGTCCAGTGGTTCCGTGGATGGAGCAGTGTGAGTCCAGTCCATACACAGTTCTCCCTTGCGAGTTGTCAGACTTTCTGTCACCGTGGTAGGTGGAGGGTGGGGCCTGACTGGGGTCAGGAATATTTATAGTACTACTGATGGGAGACAGGTCTGTCTGTGGCAGGAGGAGGAAGGCCAGGCCAGGCAAAGGCCTGTGCCCACTGTGTTATTGTCCAGAGCACTGCAGCCATTGGGGCAGGCTGTTAGTTTCCACCAATTAGCTCACAAGTCTGGAATGCAGCTTTGGGGTCAGTGGGTGGAGCATGGACTAGTTAACACTCAGGTGTCAACCTGACACACCTAGAATCCCCTGGGAAGAGAGTCCCTCTATGAGGAATCACTGACATTGGGTTGGCTTCTAGGCATCTCTCCCTTTGTGGTGGTGCTGTCTTAACTAAGCTAATGAACGTGGGAAGACTTAGTTGGCTGTGGGCAGCACTATTTCCTAGGCAAGGAATCCTGGACCGTATAAGAGGAAGAAGCCCTCTGAGAGCAAGTGAGCACAGAACCATGCATTTATGCTCTTAACGACGGGTGTGCTGCTCCATGTTCCTGCCTCGACTTCCCCGCAATAATGGACCATAAGCTGGAATTGCGAGCCAATCACACGCTTCCTCTCCTACATTACCTTTTCCAGGTTATTTTATCACAGCCACAGAAATGAAACTAGAACAACTCACCAAGCCCTGTCGGGAAGTAGATCCATGTTGGTCTGGGGATGTAGCTCAGTGGTAGAGTGGCTACTTAGCATGTGCAGGTAGCAAGATCCCGAGCTTCCCTCTCGGCCCCGCACGTAAACAACATCAACCACAAACGGGAAACAGGCATGCACTGTCGGGCTTGTGGATTAGCCGTTGCCTCTTCTCTAAGTGAGGACCACTTACCAAGGGGACCGGTTTAGCTCCCTTACAAACACAGGCTAGCACGATGGGTGCAGGTGCACACCTCCCGCGCTAACGAGCTTCTCCATCCTTGATGTCTTTTCCAGGCCCAGCTGTCTCAGGCCTTGAATGGGGTTTCAGATAAGGCCAAGGAGGCGAAGGAGTTTCTGGTTCAGCTCAAGAACATTCTGCAGCAGATCCAGGTGAGCAGACGCTGGTGCTGGACAGATGGCTGGACAGACAGCTGGACAGACCGGGTGCTGGACAGATGGCTGGACAGACCGGGTGGGCTGTTTGTCACACACAGAGGAAGAGGAGGGTTGGTCTTGAGACAGTGGTTTTCAGCAGTGATGTTTTTAGAGGGCCCACCTGTCTGGTTGTACCGTCCTGGGTACTGAAGGAGCCAGTCTCCATCCGTTTACACGCAGGTAACACTTTTGTACTGAGATGCGTTTGTGCAATCCGTGCACCAGAACATACACACCTCATTTCCTAAACAAACCTGTTATCTGAGTGTCTATGCTATGTCCCATATTGAGCCTGAAAGACATACAGAGAGCAATGAGTCTCGCTTCAGTGAGCTGTGTGCAAGGGAGAGAGTTCACCACATACACACAGAGGGTCCATGTGCACAGAGGAAGGCCTGGAGCATTTTCATGCCTTGCCCGAGAAAAGGATTAAGGGCTCTGAACCTCTCTTCTTCTTTATCCTCCTCTTTCTCCCCTACCTTTCTTCCTCCTTTAAAAATTGTTATTATTGTTGTTGTTGCTGTTGTTATATGCAGGGTCTCATTACAAAGCCCAACCCGATCTTAGTCTCAAAAGTACTAAGAGGATAGACATGCGGTGCCCTCCCTGCCTGATTCCCATGGGAGCCTTAAATCACAAGCCTCTGATGTTTCATGAAACAGAAGTATTAGTTTTCTTGAACGCTACCATAAGAGATCAGAGATGAAGGAGAGACAGCAGAAGAAATGGATTCAGCGCAGGGGCTGCAAGTGCAAGGTGACCTCTCTGCCTGGCTTGCAGATGGCAGTCCTCCTGTGTCCTCATGTGGCCGTCCCGCTGTGTGTCTGTGTCCTGATTTCTTCTTATAAGGACACCATTTGGATTGGACTGGGGCCACCCTGGTGGCCTCATTTTACCTTCTGGCTTCAAACACAGCCACACTGTGTAGTCCTGGGGTTTATGATTTGGAATGCGATCCAGAGGGACAATTTAACCCCTAGTTAGAAGTCAGAATCTACTCAGATCCTAGAGAGCTGGGAACTGAGACAGACAGACTCATGCTCTTTTGTTCACTTTACTTTTTCTGGTTATGAAAAGCAAAGTGCGTGGTACAGAGATTTTGGAGAGTAAGGAAGATAGAACGGAGGAAAAAGCTGACCAACATCCCTCATCCAAGGTGACCAAGCTTGTCACTACACACATCCATATACATACAATCATACACACACATATATACATACATATGGATAGATACACAGACACACATCTGTACATCCATATACATACAATCACACACATATATAAGTACATATAGAACATGGGCACATATCTGTACATCATACAGATACAATCATACACACATATACACATACATACAGATAGACACACAGACACACATATGCACACACACTCACTGTATGAGATTATTCCATGAACAACTTGTGTCCTACCTTCTTCCTCCTTTTCCTCCTTCTCCTTTTTGAAGACAAGGTCTGGGGCTAGCCTTCAGGTCGAGCTCCTCCTGCCTCCACCTCTCAGGTGCTGGGATGTCAGGCAAGCCCCACCTCACCCAGGATTCTTCCCTTTTAACTATCTTTATGATTACTTCTACGTGGCACTAAAAATGTCCTAGGAACAGAGCACAGGCTGTTTCACCGTGTGAGCTGTGTCATGGTTTATGGGACCCTCCCTTGATGCACACTCATGATTCATGCTGCCCCCAACTTAGAAACATTAGGGAGAGCTCTGAGAGGAGCCGTTTCTTCTACACTGTGGTACCAGCATCTCCTCATCATGGTTCTCTGCTTCCCCAGGAAAATGGATTGGACTATGAAGCTTGCCTGGTGGCACAGTGTGATGCCCTGGTGGACGCACTGACCCGGCAGAAAGCCAAGCTGCTCACCAAGGTGACCAAAGAGAGGGAGCACAAGCTGAAGGTAAGAACTGAGGGACCTGGTCCTCTATCCCTGTTAGGTCACCTGCACCCAGCATAGGGTGGTCCTGCCTAACTAAGCACAGGATGGTCGTAAGTGACTGAGTGAGTGGATGTGGCTGGGAGGCTCAGAGCTGGCTGGTCTAGTTATGCTCAGGAGTCAGGGAGTCCTCTCAAACAATCTCCAAAGCCAGCCGGCCTACAACATCCTGTTGTCTTCAGATCCGTCTCCCCTCTCTCACTTGCTCTGGATGCCTGTGTCTGTCAAGTGGGTGGGTCTTCTCATCTGGCCTAGCAGGTGCGGACAGTAACAGAAGCAGTCAGTCAGGTTCTGCTCGGGTCTCCCGCTCTGTCTCCTTCTTCAGACTTCTAGATCTCACGTATCCATAATCAGCAAAGCTGTGTGTGGCCAGGTTCTGCTAAGGGACTTTGAGTCATGTCCCTTTCTAGCACTAAGTTCCTGGCTCAGGTAGAGGCTGAGAATGACCCAAAGTGGTTCTAAGGGGGTTTGTGCCAGAGGTATTTAAGTGAATTAGCAAACACCTGTTTTTCCTTTAGAGAGGGTCTCATGCAGCCCAGGCTGGCCTCAAGTTTGCTGAGAAAGACCTTGAACTCTTGATCCTCCTGCCTCCACCTCCTGTGTGCTAGGATTCCAGGCATGTCCTGCCCTTCTTGGGCTAACCCAGGGCTTCAGACATTCTAGACAAAGCACACTACCAACTACATCCCCATCCCAGAAAACACTATTTTAGCTTATCTGTTTGTTTTTTGATATAGGGGCTTGCTGGCCACAAACTATCAAACTCAGTATATAACCCAGGCTTCCTGAGTACCACACACCCCTCAGAAAATGCTACTTTAAAGAGAGATGGTTGTGTGTTGGAAGGGATCCATGTGTTCTGGGAAGTTATCTCTGATCAGTCAGGAAGCTGGCCACATCACAGAGGGAGGTGTACATCATTTTCTTTGTGTTCCTGGCTGCCTAGAGCCCAGAAAGCTTTGCTGTGCTAAAAGTGGGCCCATTGATCCTCAGCAAAGACTACAAAACTGGGGAGCAGGGTCGAGTGCTGGTGGTGTAGTGGGCAGAGCCACAGGCCTCTTCCCAGCCGCCCAGGCACCCGCTCACACTGTCGCTGTAACTATGTTTCTTGTTCACACACTGTTGCTGTAACTTTTTCTTGCTCACACACTCTCCATTCCAGATGGTTTGGGACCAGATCAATCACTGCACGCTGAAGCTGCGCCAGTCCACAGGCCTGATGGAGTACTGTCTGGAGGTGATCAAGGAAGATGACCCTTCTGGGTTCCTGCAGGTGGGTAGCCCCTGGAGGACTACTGAAGGCAACTTCCTTCTGTTCCACCAATGTTCCCTGCTCTTCCTGAACCAGGTCTTGCTCTAGGCTCTGTCCTTCTCTGGCTGGGATTTGAATAGCTTCCCATTTGCTCTGTGAGGCCAGGAGACCTGGGCTGTCACCATGGCTCTGAATCTCACTAGCAAGAACCCTGATTCTGCACCAGCCAGTAAACAAGAAGTGGAAAAGGCACCATCTCTAGGGACTACATGCCTCGCTCCAGTTTCTTCCCAGTAATGGGAAAACACCGTCTATGCCACATGAGCCGGGCAAACTGCACAGAGGGGGGTGAGGGGCAGGGTCCACCTTCCCCCAGAGATGTGCAGTCCTGTTAGGGTCACTGCCCCACAGGCAGGCTAACTTGAGGACATTCACTCTCAAGAACATCGTCATGTATCAGCTTAGCCGTGGAAGAAGTCGTGGATCCCATTGCTTACTCTCAAAGAAGGCTGCAGGGAGGACTAAAAAGATGGCTCAGCGACTAAGAGCATTTGCTGCCCTTGCAGAAGACCTGGGTTTGGTTCCTAACACACACGTGGTGGTTCCCAATGATCTGTAACCTTAGTTTCTGGGGATCTCATGCCCTTTTCTAACCTCCTGGGGGACCAGGCCTACACATAGTGCAGGCAAACATCTGTACACATAAGATGAAAATAAATCTAAAAAGAAAAGAGGAGGAGAAGAGTGCACATCATGACTCTTTGGGAACATGCATCCAGGTCTCAGACACAGAATCTTGCAGCAAAGGAAGGCAGAACACAGGTGCGACACAGGATTTGCAGCAGAAGCCATGGGACAGCTGACAGAAGACACAGCAAGAGGACATGGGCATGGCTTCAAAACCGGGGGGCAATGGAAGCACATTCTTCACACCCAGGGACAAGCTGCTAGTATATCTCACCTTGCCAAGTGAGAGGCCTAGCCAAACAGATGTATGAAGGGTGTGTTTACCTACCTGAAAAAAGCACCATGACTTTGTAAAAATGTTGGGCCACCTCTTTTATTTTAATTTCATTGGTGGTTCTTCACATTAACATGATCAGAAAAATAATATATATATGTGTGTGTATATATATACACACACACACACACACACACACATTAATATGATCATATGGTTGAGCTGTGGCTGAAATAACACAGTTCGTCTAGGTGGTTGTGCTCACTTAAGCTTGGTCCAAGCTCAGTCCACCTCTTTCCTTGGATGAGCCATAGATAAAGCTGAGCCCTTTCCCACAAAGGCAGGCCGCTCTTCCTTTGCAGACCCAAACCTCCTTTCTGTGCTTCCTTTAAGATCTCAGATGCCCTGATCAAGCGTGTGCAGGTGTCCCAGGAGCAGTGGGTCAAAGGTGCCCTGGAGCCCAAAGTGTCTGCGGAATTTGACCTGACTTTGGACAGCGAGCCGCTGCTGCAAGCTATCCACCAGCTGGACTTCGTCCAGATGAAATGTAGGGGTGAGCCGTGGTCGGACCCATTTAGTGACACTGCCTCCCCGAGAGGCACACAGGCTAAGGCCGGCTTGATGGTGGCGGGAGCCCATCATGCATGGTAGCAGAGGGAAGAGTGAGGATCCCAGGTCCCAGCCATGGGGCTGGAGAGATAGCTCAAAGGTTAAGAGCACTGACTGCTCTTCCAGAGGTCCTGAGTTCAATTCCCAGCAACCACACGGTGGCTCACAGCCATCTATAATGAGACCTGGTGCCCCCTTCTGGCATGCAAGCATACATGGAAGGTATGTTGTATACATAATAAATAAATAAGTCTTTTAAAAAAAAAAAAAAAAAAAGGAGATACTGCCCAGGTCCCAGCCAGGAAAGGAGAGCTGCAGCTGCCTGAACTGCCTTTCTTAGACCAAGGATCAAGGACAGGAAGCAGAATGAACAGGGGCAGTGTCATCATGAACTGGGCTGCCCAGGGGCTCAGGTTGCAGATGTGAGCAAGGCTGCAGATTCCTACCCAGACTGCACTTCCAGGCTAAAGAAGTGGCCATCCAGGGGCCTATTGATGCTAGCAGCAGGTGCTAGAGAGAAAGGGCAGAGGGCTTGTGTAGATGTCAGGGTGTATTCCCAGGTGAGGGGGAGAAGGAAGATGATGGGGGGGGGGGTGAAGAGGAGGGGGGAGAAAAGAACAAAGGGGAGGGGGAGGAGCCAGGTATGGGGTGCCTGTAATTCTAACAGGAGAAGGAAGAAAAAAAGAAAGGAGGAGAATAAAGAGGAGGGAGAAAAGAAGAGGAAGAAGAGAAGTGAGAAGAGGGGAGAATGAAGGAAAAAGGAGGACAGGAAGTAAGGAAGTAGGAGAGCAGGAGGAAAGAGGCCAAACGCCTGTTGTTGACACAGGCTCCCTCTCCTGGGCCACCAGCCAACCCTGGACAGACAACAAGGTCATTCTGAGTCAAAACGAAGCCTGCAGGTTTATAGAACAAGTCTTGCCGTTTCCTTCCAAACCAGGCCAGAGTGGCCTGTGTCACCTTCCAGATCCTCTTGAGCCTGAATAGAGCTGGGACGTGTTCAGGTTTTCCTGCTTGCCTTTAGTGAGCTCAGAGCATGCTGGATTCTGTGCCTTGCTCCATGGGTTGGCTACCCAGCCACGTGAAGTTGTGTCTGGTGCCATGGTCTAGTCCTGTGACCTTGCAAAGCTTCCAAAGCTCCCATCAAGTTTCCAACTGTGTCGGTAATCTTTTTGTCACATCCGAGGTGACCAACTTATAAAAGGGGAAAGATTTGTTTGGGTTGCATGGCTTTGGATGTTTTAGTCTGAGGTTGGCCTGTGGCTTTGGACCCGTGGTGGGCATGCCATGGCAGAGCCCCCTGTCCTGTAGCCAGAAAGGAGAAAGAGAAAAGAGCTAGGGCCCTGCCATCTCCTTCATGGGCACACCACTAATATGCCCTCTCATCCCCATCTCGCAAAGTGCCATCCTGGGGAGAAAAGCCTTTAACACAGGGGCGTTTGAGAGACGTTAAGATCCAAGCTACAGCCCCTCCATTCCCAGATCAAGTGTAAGTAGCAGACTGGCTCCCACTTGGTTTCTTGCCCTGTCCTCCGCCTTCTGAACCCACGCAGGTGACTCTACAGCATGTATAGTATGGGCTGTGCTGAGGTCATTTGGGTGTGCCTCATGGCCCGGGAGCTCTTGGTGGGAAGAAAGAAAAGAGGAGTTTCTTCCTCAGGGCACAGGTCCCGAGGGTTTGGGTGGGTGGGGGTGGATTGGGGCCTGCAGGAGGGTGCTGTGTGCTGACCAGAGTGACCCCTGTCACAGTGCCACCTGTACCCCTGCTGCAGCTGGAGAAGTGCTGCACCCGCAATAACAGCGTCACCCTGGCCTGGAGGACACCGCCCTTTACCCACAGCCCCGCTGATGGCTACATCCTGGAGCTGGACGACGGCGATGGGGGGCAGTTCCGGGTGAGCTAGATGCTGCTGCTCAGGGGGTGGCTTCCACTGAGGCCTGCCGAGGCCTGCTGGTCCAGAGGGCAGTTGCAGGTGATGCCTGCTGTTGTTTGAAAATCCTAATGCGCAAGCCCAGACAGGACTGTCCTGGGCTGCTCTTAACCCTGTTGTTACCCGAAGACAAGCACCTTGACTACAAAGACAAAGAGATTCTACCAGCCTGGGTTCTCAGGAGGCAGCACTTCCTATGGTAGTAGCTGTGGCCATAGCCACAGGGAGAGGTGTCTGTCAAAGAAGTTTGAGTGATATTCAAGGAACGACACCTCAGAGAGGGCCCTGCCTACATGTATACACTTTCCACAGGCTAGCCCACATCTTACATACCTCCCACATGATTCTTTGCGGGGCTTTTCCACACTGCCTTTAGCCTGGCTCTCTGGCTTTGACGCTAGGGTGGTGAGGTGGGCTGTCTTGGAAGCATATTTCTGCAGTGGAGGGTGTCCTCTTGGGCCCGTCAGGACCTGGCAAGCTGCTGGCTCATGAATGCTAGCTAGGTGTGTGGTTTATCCCTCTAACCCCAGCACTCAGAGGCTGGGGCAGAAGGAGTGAGAGTCTGAGGCTAGCGTGGGCTATGGAGTAACATCTTGTTTCAAACAATCCAACACAAACTGGTGTTTAGCAGGACAAAGGGAACTCATAAATGAACGGGAAATAAAGCAAAAACCCTAGGAAATGAGAATCAAGGTCTGGCGCGAGGAAGCTCGCTGTCTTGGAGAAACAGAAACCAGAGAGACAGGTGTCAAGGAGCAGATGATGATGATCTCAGGGCAGGAGGGTTTTCAGGTGTCCCCCTTGGTTTCTGGAAGGGCTGAAAGTGGAGACAGGGAGCTCTCAGGCAACATCCTAGCGTCACACCCACAACCCCATCCTCCCAGGACCCCATTCCTCTTACAGCAATCCATGGCAAAGCCTGCCCCCCACCAGGGTGACTAGCCTGGGTTGGAGCATCTCTATCTGGTACTTCTGTAGGTATGAGGGGACTTCTAGTGTGGATGTGCCCTCAGGGGAACTCGCAGAAGCCCTGAGGCCTAACGAATGTCCTTGGCTCTTTCAGGAAGTATACGTGGGCAAGGAGACCCTGTGCACCATTGACGGGCTCCACTTCAACAGCACCTACAATGCCAGAGTCAAAGCCTTCAACTCCTCTGGCGTCGGGCCCTACAGCAAGACCGTGGTCCTGCAGACCTCTGATGGTGAGCAGTCCTTAGCTGGAGGTCAGCTGTCAGAGCAAGGCCACACTTCCCACAGGCTGGGGTGGAGGGGGTGAGCAGAAGAGGGTGCCACCTTCTAATGGGACTTGAGATTTGTGACCTCATGCCACCTCTTTGTCTTTCAGTCTCCTCCCTACAAGGTGGGCCATGGGTAGCCATTTCCTCTGTCACTTCTAACGGAGCCTGCATCATTGGGGAGAGGCTGGGACTCAGGGCTTAGGAAATGTACTCCCTGGTGGTGGGGCAAGGGGGCCTGCATGTCTGAGCTCCTTAGCAATGCTGGATCAACGGAATGGAAACTTAGAGGAACACAGAGCAAGGAGAGGGGGAGAAAGGGGGAGAGAGACTCTGTGGTAGGTTTCAGGTCACAGTCGAACACTGAGGGAACTCAGGGCAGGAATTGAAGGCAGGAACCTGGAGGCAGGAACTGAAACAGAAGCCATGGAGGAGTGGTTACTGGCTTGTTCCTCATGGCTTGTTCTATGAGTGTGTGCATCCCACAAAGACCACTGGTCACAGTAAATCAACTCTAAAGCAGCAAACGAATCTATTAGTCACCTTGGCTATACAGCAAAATTTGTATGCGCATGCGCCTGCGTGAGGGTGGGGGGAGGGAGGGAGAGGAACAGACTGTTTGACCTTGTTCGTTTTGACTTCTTCCTTTCCAGTGGCCTGGTTCACTTTTGACCCCAACTCTGGTCACCGGGACATCATCTTATCTAATGACAACCAGACAGCCACCTGCAGTAGCTATGACGACCGGGTGGTGCTAGGCACAGCTGCGTTCTCCAAAGGTGTGCACTACTGGGAGCTGCACGTGGACCGCTATGACAACCACCCAGACCCTGCCTTCGGGGTGGCCAGGGCCAGCGTCGTCAAGGACATGATGCTGGGCAAGGACGACAAGGCCTGGGCCATGTATGTGGACAACAACCGCAGCTGGTTCATGCACTGTAACTCACACACCAACAGGTGCGCACCCGCCCCGCCCTCCGGGGACTCAGGGGTTAGCAATGAGTGGCTTGCAGACCGGGTCCCTTTGATTGTCCCCAAGTGTCGGGAGACGAGATGCTTTTGAGGTACTTTGTACTCTAGTTCCAGGGGGCTTGGACAATGACTTGGAAAAGTAAACCATCTGCCTATGGCAAAACTGAAAGCACTTGACGGCAGGAGCGGCTCTGGCCTAGAGGTGTTCCACCTCCCAGCTGGCCTCACAGTGACTTTTAAGCTGGGAGCTTAATTTGTGGTTATCTTACCGGCCCTGCTCCAATTTTCTTTACAACCGCCAAGCTAAGCCTGAGTCACTGCCCAGAGCTCATGGGAGAGCTGTTTCCCACAGAGGGGACAGAAGTCTCTGCCACGCTGATGGTTTGCCTAGAATGGCTGGTGGTTTGCCTGGAATGACCCTACCAGTGCCCTAGAGAAAAGGTCAAAAGCTTCACTCTCAAGGAGCTGGGGTCCTGGCAGGGCTGGTCTGTCCCTGAGGTGCTTGTGTTCTTGGCCCCCCTCTTGCTCTTACAGAGAGCTCAATGTGCTCTCTTCAGCGAGTAACCCAGCTCCTCCCCCAGGAAAGTCAGGTCTAGTTTGGCCAGGAGCTTGCCTGAGGACTCTTAGGTCCCTACTTGACCACTGTCTTTTCACCGGTAATGTCCTCCTCTCCAGAGGCTTATGGGAAGGGAAGTGGCTATCCCTGGACTCTCTAGCTGAACTATGGAACTGACCAGGCACTGCAGGTTAACCTAGCAAAGCAGTCTGGCCAGGTACTACAGATAAAGTGATGTAGGCTAACCAAGTGATACAGGCTGACCAGGTGATGCAAGTTGACCAGGTGATGTAGGCTGCTGACTAGCTGCTGAAGGCTAACCAAATGGCACAGGCTGACCAGGTCATGGTTGAGGATGACCAGGCGATGCAGGCCAACCTGACAATGCAGGCTGACCAGGTGCTGTGGACTTACTGGGTGCTACAGGCTGACCTCTCCAGCTCTAACCCACAGGGGGGACCAAGACCACCCTGGCCTACCAGTTCCGTGTCTGTGTGCTGGAGCCAATACAGCAACCAACTCCATCACACTCTGTGATGGGGCAGTAATAACCTTAAGCATGCATCGGGTGCTGACTCTGCTTGATACCATAGGGTGCAAGGGGGCTACCTGAGCGCCCTTCCTCCTCACAAAAGCCCTATCTCTGTTGTAGACAATGAGGCATATTTAGGCAGGCTGGACTTTGCTCAGACCTAGGGAGACTAACAGGTGCTGTTAGGATTTAGAGAGGACATCAGTGGAGTCTCCTGTGGTAGGAAGCCCTCAATCTCCAGGGCATAGGCTATCATAGTCCCCAAATGCCCTGGAGCCCTTGCCAGCCAGCCCCTTGGCTTCCCATAGAGGACCAGAAGGAACATGAGGGTCCAAAGACAGCAGAGGGAGGAACTACACCTGTTTGCACACCTCCCATGTCACAGGTGTGAGGCAAATGCTGGTGATGTTTCTCCCAGAGGAAGCACGACTTCTAGACGTGACCTAGGGGTGGCTGTGTAGAAAGCAGGCAGGGCAGACTTGTCACTACTGCCACCTGGTGTTCAGTATTAGAAATGCGTCGACTGTCAAGTTTGAGATTCCCTCTGTGGGACCCTTCTCCACTGAGCCCTAAGATCCCTCCAGGACACCTGCCCTTGTGAGAAGCATCCTCCTCCCAGTCAGCCCACCAGGTCCTTCTAAAGACCTCGTGTCAGGAAAAGACAACTTCTAAAGACTCCTCACCTCTGCCCCTGGCTCAGTCCTAACCAAGGACTCACAGTTTCCTCCCAGGGCTGAATGAGGTTGATGCTAAGGGAACCCTTAGTTAATGAGGGAAAGTCTGCAGAAGGGCACAGAGGCTTCCATGCGAAGTCTTCCAGGTCATTACTTAAAGTTCCTCCCCACCTGAAGATAGACTGTTACTATCCCAGCAATGTCTTAGTCCTAACATTTGTCAAGTGCTCCAAAACCAGCATAGTCACCTGTGGAGTGGTGACTCAAATAGGGGACCTGATTCCCAACTCAGCACGCATTTCCCACACATGCTGCTGGTCCCCTGGGAAGGTTCTGTGCAGGTGAACTGAAGGGGAATGTTCTCAAAATGTCTCTGGGACGTGGTACCTGTATTTCCATCCAGCTCCGTATCAGTGTGGACCGAGCACAGAAAGATGACCTCGTTACTTCCCTTCTGTGCTCACACTTGGTGCCCTGTGGTTTTTCAGGAGGGATCCAGCTGCCAAACTCTCATTCCCTGGTATGCAAGTCTCAGACACTATGGATAAGAAGGGACTGAGCAGCTTTAGTCCCTCAGGGCTGTCTTCTCTTGTGTCTGACACACACACGCACGCACACACACATGCACACATAAGCACACACACGGGCACACACATGTGAACACACATGCATACACATGCGCGCGCACACATGCACAAACATGTGGACGGACACATGCATGCACACGCGCATGCACACACTTGGAGGCTGATTTTGGATGAGGGTGTTCCCAGAATCATCTCTCAGTTACTGTGACATCATGAGCTGTGCATGGTGACAGGTTTTCCTGGCTTGTCTTCCCAGGACTGAAGGCGGAGTGTGCAAGGGGGCGACCGTGGGCGTGCTGCTGGACCTGAACAAGCACACACTGACCTTCTTCATCAATGGGCAGCAGCAGGGCCCCACAGCCTTCAGCCACGTGGATGGGGTCTTCATGCCTGCCCTCAGCCTCAACCGAAACGTGCAGGTATCCTCAGAAACACAGCTGCCTGCCCCGTCCCTGCGACGTGTCTGCTTCTTGAACAATGAGCACTGTAATGAGACTGGCCACCTCGTTCACCAGATAGGCAGCCTGCATGCCAGCCTCTCTGAGTATCCGTGGAGGAGGTCCTAAGTACTGCATTTGGTTTCTACTTGATAACTTGGAGCAAATGGGTTCTGGGGGGTTCCAGGAAGAAGCAGGGGCTCAGTGTCCCAAGGGAATGAGATGGCAGAGGAGCTCCTGACATAGGCCAAACGAGAGGTCAGAGGACAGGGGTAGTCATCCCTTCATTTCTAACAGATTCCTTCTATCCCCGGAGCCATGTAATAATGGAGGAAGGTCATTGGCTAATAAAGAAACTGCCTTGGCCCATTTGATAGGCCAGCCTTTAGGTGGGAGGAGTAAACAGAATAGAATGCTGGGAGGAAGAGGAAGTGAGCTCATATGCCTTAGCTCTGCTCTCTGGGGCAGACGCGATGAAGCTCCAGCCCAGGATGGACGTAGGGCTAGAATCTTCCCGGTAAGCGCACCTCGGTGCTACACACATTAATAGAAATGGGTCAGGCAGTGCTTAAATGAATACAGTTTGTGTGTTGTTATTTCGGGGCATAAGCTAGCCAGGCGGCTCACCTAAGGGCTGGCTTATCAAATGGGCCAAGGCAGTTTCTTTATTAGCCAATGACCTTCCTCCATCATTGTAGGGACCTGCATTGTGTCTACCGCCCAACAGCTGATTGGTTACTTGAAAAAGGGTGGTGTATGACTTTAATCCCAGCACGTGGGAGTCAGAGGTAGGCAGATCTCTGAGAGTTAAGGCTAGCCTATTCTACAGGGCTAGTTCCAGGACAGTTAGGGCTGTTACACAGAGAAACCCTGTCTCAAAAGAACAAACAAACAAAAACTAAAAGAAAAAGAGAAGAAAAGGGATTTGAGGAGCACAGATTAGCTGTCAGGTGACTAGAGGAGACACAGGTGCTGCTAAATACTCGGCTGTGAGAACCAGACTCCCTCTGCTGCAGGGCTTGATGGCGCTAGCCAAACAGGGCACCCAGCTGGCCATCAGTGCAGCTCCTATGATGAAGAAAGATGCACAGGGGGACACAGACTTAGCAATGTGACCTGGACAAGAGAGTAACAAAGCCCAATGCACAAGTTCTCCAGTGGACACACAGCGTTTGGTGCTGTGGACGGCCTCACCTGCCCTTTGCTCTGCTCCATCTCCTCGGCCCCCTGCCTCTTCCTCCTCTCCCTCTTTCTTCCGTGTTAGGGATGGGACCTAGGGTCTTGTGTACACTATGCAAGCGCTCTGCCACTGAGCCAGTCCCTGCTGTCTCATCTTCTTTTCCAGGTCACCCTGCACACGGGACTGGAGGTGCCAACAAATCTCGGACGGCCAAAGCTGGCAGGCAACTAGCCTGGTGGCTCCTGCTGCCTAGCTGGCTGTCATGGAGGCCCTCATGGAGGACAAGGGCACAACAGGAAGTCCCAGTAGCCAGCGAATGTCTGAAGATGCTTTTTGGGGGGGATGGAGAGTGAAGGCGCTGTGAGTAACAAGGCCATACTGTGGCTGCCTATGTCTGTCAGGAGTGACCCCTCACCTCTGTGCCACAGAGCTTATGGTCCCCAGGGTGCCCTCAAGACAGCGCTCTGGAAGCCTTTGGTTTCAGGCTGATGTTGTCCGACATTGTTTGGAAAGTTTGATTTCCCCTTAGATCTTTTTTTTCCTGGAGGGAGAGAGGAAAGCTAACTTTGGGACGGGAATCCCAAGACGAGTCTGCGCTGTGATGTCACTCCACGCCAGTGTGAAACCTGTTTCTAGGAGTCTGCTCCTGCCAAACCGGCAGCTTGTCACCTCTGCTGGGAGAAGCTGACCTTGAGCCTTCGGGATGTGGAGTCTTCAATACACTACAACAATACACTACAAACTAATTCAGGACTAATGGGAAGGGACATTAATCTACCAGAACCCTTCAGAAGGGCTTCCTTAAGGCCTTTATTATTAACCATGTGCTATCAACACACACACACACACACACACATACATGGTGTGTGTAATAACCAGTTAAATTTTATTCATTCCGTTCTTAGTTACAAACAGAAACACTGGAATCCAAGACAGTGACATGTCTTTGCACAATGGTGGCTTTTTCTAGAACCTGCTTTCCCAGACATTGATGGAAATCTATCTACTCTGCCTTCCTTCCTGGGCTATGCCTTGAGCACAGAAGCAGCAGACCCTGGGAAGGCCTCACGTCAAAGCCCCTGTGACTTCCCCGGGTGCCCTGCTGGAAGCATCATGAACATGAGAAGTAGCCCTGGTGGTAATATGGGTGGCTCTGTCACAATGGGACAAACGAGGCCTGGAGAAAGGCTGAGACTCGATGATGACACCTTACAACTTGTCTTTCCACATGAGCCATGGTTCTCTGGGGTGCAGGGAGGCTCTCCTTCTTCTGAGGAGCGCCGCTCTCGCTGGTGAGGTCCACATGGAGTCACCCTCCTTCAGGCCCCGCGTCCTCCCTTCCAGCGTCCTGCAGTCTCCTGCTCTGCCTGGCAGTAACCTTGCTCTATCCTTTGGAAAGAATTCATCAGGCATTTCGTTTTACACAGAGGAATGACTTGTCCATCAGCTGGGCTGGTTTTTATCGGATGCATCTGCACGACACCCCAACCGTGCTTCCTCTCCTCCTTTGTGCACGGGTCCTGCACCTGTTCCCAAGTACCCACCGCTGGGCTGCACAGACCCTCCAGTCCTACCTCAGAGCTCTTGCTCACGGCCCTTGTTTCCTCAGATACTCTGACGTCACCAGGAGCAGTTCAGTGCTGTCCAGCCTCCACATTGGGTCCTGGAGTCACCTTCAATGCAGAGGCGTAGCTTTGACTTCTTTGGATTCTCTTCCTGCTGAGTGGTCTCTGGCTCAGTGGCCTTTAACTCCATCTAAAGCCCTTAGGGTAGCCCACAGGACCCTGGCTACCATGTCCTCAGTTGCTCAGCTGGTCCTGTTGACCCACAGCCACAGTTCTGGAAGACCCCAGCAGATGGAGGGAAAGGAGCTTCGAAGTGAAGACCCAGGCAGTCACATGTGGCCATGGTTGGGGTGGTGGTGGTTCTCTGTGGTGCCTGGCTCTCTGGTAGAAGATCCCAGAGACCCTGGAGTAAGAACACACAGAAAAGCTGGCCAGGGGGAGCCCCGCAGTCTTCAAAGCCTGGGTCAAGCCCCTGCCTGGGAAGTGGGAGTCACTTGGGCAGACCCAAATCACTTTGGAGCTGTGGGTGGCTTTGAGGAGATAAGGAAATGGCCACCATTCCAGGGGACTTGTTTTTCTGGTGCTGGAAAATCCAACCCATGGCCTTGGTCTTGCACATGCTCAACCACTGAGCCCCCAGCGCTCTCAGAGATCACTTTCCTCCTCTTCCTCCTCTTCCCCCTCTCCCCTCCTCCTTTTACTCTTCCTCCTTCTTATTTTAGTTTGTTTGAGACATGGTCCCACACTGTAGCCCAGGCTGGCCTGGAATTCACTGTATAGCTCAGGCTGGCCTTGAACTCACAGCAATCCTCCTGCCTCAGCCTCCTGAGTACTGAGATTAACAGAGGTGAGCATCACACCCAACTCAGTTAACCTCTTTAAGGAGGTTCCCTGGAGTTGAGCAAGGGAGATCCAGCTCCCCATCTCTCACGGCAGTATGAGTGGGGGTGCTAAATGTCTCCCTTTGCTCACTAGAGTCCAGAAGCAATACGCTGATGCCAGGGCCAACCCGGGCAGCCCTGCACAGCCACCTCCCCTGCCTTCTGCACAGGTCGCCTTTCAGGGACAAGAATGCATGGATGAGAGGAGGGCAGCGCCTTACGACGCACTTGGGGGTTTGAGGTGATCAAAGAGCGAAGGAACTTAACTCCTCACAGTGTCAAGGCCCTGGAATTGCACGTGACAGACAGACAGGTCATGGGGTCTTAGGACCTTGAGTCCTTAGCGCTGACGCTGAGATAACTGCTGTATGACAATGACATCAAGGGAGGCCTTCCTTGGTTGGCCGCTGAGTAGGAATTTAGGGTAAGTCTGAGGAAGAAATTCACCTGGAGCCTGCTCTCTGTGTGGGCTAGGGAATGCCAATCCCTTTGAAATGAATGTCCTTGACAGTACCCACTGGCACCTACCCCCCCCCATCTCCTCCTCCCTCACAGTGGGACAGCAGGACCCCAGCCCAGGCTTTTCCTCCTCTGTCCTATCTGGAGACAACTGCCTGGCCTCGGCACTCACGCTGTGCTCTGTGATCCCAAAAATGTTCTTAGGGTTCTGTAGGCCCCAGGGGTCCAGAGCCAGGAAGCAATATGCTACCAGGGTGAGCCCTGACACAGGGTGAGCTCTGTGGAGGAGGGGAGAGAGATGGGGATGCCCACCTTACTGAGTCCTTTCTCTCACGCATGTTGCCTACCCCTTCCCTGGCCCTTTCAGGTCAGGCCAGAGTGTAGTGTCCACCCACGTGAATTTTCTTTCCCAGAGGCAGCATGTCAGCCTTAATTCTGCGATTGAGAGGCTTGCTCCTTGAGTGGAGGCGTGCCTCAGGGCAGGTGGTCTGGGTTTGCCCTTGATGAGGCTGTCTCCACCCCCTATGGTCTCTTGTTACAGAGCTGTGAAGAGAGTGGATAAAATCATTCGGGGGAGTCTCGATAATGGGAGTGTAAAGAACACCATCATAGAACTGTGGGAGTGACCCTGGGGTGCTTAATGCTGACATTTTGGGTGGGGCCTGCGTGCTGAAAAGCATTAAGCACCCCTTGTCTCGGTCCTCATGATACCAAGAGCACCCCCAGTTAGTGTGACAATCCCAAATACCCAGACATATCCAGATGCCCCCTTGGGGCTGACCTGGATCTGGGTCATATTGATTTGTTGGGTGTTGACATTCATAGTGTTGGTACCCATTCCTGTGTCACATAGGAGGTCTGTCCCAAAGCCACTGGCCTCATGTTACCCCAAGTAAGAATTCGCCACAGATCTTCAATGAAGCATGTGAGGACAAAAGGGCTCTCATTTCTGCTCACTGAAGATAGTGGCCAAGCCCACCTCTGTTCTCGGAAAGAAAGGCTCCTTCCTTTCATTTTTCTTGGCCACATTTTCCAGGAAGGAACAGGGACATCTTAATGGATTTGGGGCCCTCAAGGAGTTAAATATTATTAGAAGACGTTCAAAGTCCAGACTCTGTTACCCCCGGAATAGCCAGTTGTTGGTGACAGCCTGGTACGGCTCTTGTCTGAAGGGGTCCTGAAGAGGTGGAGAGGTGAACTAAGGTAAGAGGGGGCTTGAGGCAGGACGGGAAAGTAGAGCATCTCTCAGCACTTACCCTTAAACTGGCCTTGATGTTGGCTCATGGCATGCATGAGGTGAATATCCTGCTTGTTTCCGTGCCTCAGTATCCCTTCCTGCAAACAGGGCTGGTCATGCCAACTACCTCCTCTCTGTACTGTGTGGATCATGGAACAGACTCATCAGCAAGGCCCAGGCTAAATGACTCATTCGGTGGCTCAAGCCTGGATGACTTTACCGTGTCCTCTAACCACAGTGTCTTCCACCCAAGCAAGTCTTTTCGCATAGCGCCTGGCATTTCAGACACTCAAGGGACCACAGCAACCTCATCCAGTAATGGAGAGCCTGGGTCAGTGTGACGTGCCAGGGCCTTGAACAGGCCAAACCTGTCAGCAACCTTCTCTTGAGTGCTAAAAGCATCTGTATGCGGTGTCCCCTAAGCCAAGAAAAGATGTTAGCCAGCCTTCTGCCCCGTTCCTTCCGTTCTGGTCTTTAGGGAATCCCCCTACCCACGGCCTTTCACATCTGTTTACCCAGCAGCGGGGGTGGCTTTGGGAGACACCTGAGAGTGTTATGACATACAGCTGAACTGGGACCTCTAGCTTGGGATGGCTAGTGACAAGTCGATTTCAGACAGGTGACTGCGGTTGGGACTTGTGGCACAAGCTATGAAGGGCGGGGAGCCTGATCTTTCCCATGAATCGTGCTGAATTCAGGGGAAGGAGCTGGGTGGGACTTGACTCTAAGCGAGGTGATTTCCTCAAGTGGTGCAGCTCACGGAGGGCCCAGCTGTCAACCCAGCCCTGGGAAAGGTCCCAGAGCTTGAGGGCCAGCAGGGTGGCACTGGGCACCAAGCCTTTGTGCGCAGTTCTGAGTAGATGCTACACAGGCCTTGGGATGGCTGATGGAGCTCCTTGTGTGGCCTGTAGTGGCCTTTCCAACTCCAAACCCCCAGAGACTGTACTTCCTAAGTCCCTCACTTTCTCAGCACCAGCAGAGAGTGGGGTGTAGACAAACGTGAATGCATGACGTAGACCGCCGCCTTTGCACTACACGGCGCACTGAGCATGAGAGGTGTTTGTATAATGTTGGCAAAGGAATTTAACAGAAACAGAAAGCTGTGTACTGTTGTTTGGTCCCATTTTCCTGCCTTTCCTCTCTCTCCACCCTCCCTACCACATTGATTCTGTCCCCAATAGTTGGTATTTGGTGGCAGCTCTTGGTCCTGTGGCTGTTCATGTTTCACTGAAAACATAGAGGGGTGGGAAGTGGTAAGGAACGTAATTTTTTCTAATTTTTGTATAGGTATCCACAAGCGTTTGTATTTTTTGAATTGCAAACACTGTGTTTTCTGGTCTTTAGGGGGTTGGTTGAACTTTCTGTATTACTTTTTGGAAACTTGAGTTTTACCACATTCTTAAACAGATTTGAAATAAATTCTTTTGACACTGCCAACAACTGGAAGACAGGTGTGGTCTGTGGTCACTTCCCCATTTCCACAGACTGGCCCTGGCTGACCACTGGTCATCAGTTTTAGTTTTGTGGGTTCCCAAATCTCAAAGTAAAGATGTGGGTTCAAATTATAAGGCACCATTTTCCACAATGAAGGTATGGTTTCATTTAAAAAAAATTGTGTGTGTGTGTGTGTGTGGGGAGAGAGAATGTGTGCATATTCGTGCACATATGTGCAGGCTAGAGGTCAACCTCCACTTGTTTTTTTGAGTCAGGTTGTTTATGGGCCTAGCACTTGCCAATTCAGCTAGCCTGGCTGGGCAAGCCCCAAGAATCCCCCTGTCCAGCTATGTCCTGGTATCCCTGTCACCTGCTGACATGCCAGTCTCTACTGTCCTCATGCTCGCCATAAGGCCACAATGCTCAGCACACAACCCGAGTGTGCAGCACAGACACAAATGAATAACTGAGTGAGGTGGCTCAGTGGGCCTATGACTTCCACACAAACACCATGGCACATGTGCCCTAACATACACACAAAATAAACTTTAAAAATGTCATTTAAAAAACCTAGCAAATTGGATTCCACCTCATGAGTTGGTTTGGCGATACTTTCGGAGCCACCTGACAACCTGCTGGCCATGACCTAAAGGTCTCTAAACCCACATCACAGCGCATACTGGACAAGGAGCCAAACACCTAAGGTGGGAAGTACCAGAATCCTTCCTCACTGGAGATCTCCCTTTAATTTACCTCACTCTCTTAGAAGACGCTGACACCCAGGTAGGGTAACATGACTGTAAACATGGCCTTGTGAGGTATGGGAAACCAGTTAGAACTGCCGTGTGTTACTCAACAGCCAGCCCTCATACAACAGATGTGTATTTTTGAAAATTCTTACAAAATGGATTTTACACAAAGCAGGTTGACAATAGGACTGCTTTTCCAGAAAACCGAACGATGACAAGAGTTCTTAGTTCTTTCATGACACAGTAACACTGTCATCAGAAGTCCAAAAGGCACTGTAACAGCAATCACAAACACTCAGGAGACAGTGAAACTATGAAAAGGAGGACTGGAACCAAGTGTGCTGACACTAGCAACCAGAAACCCGAGTGGAGCCTGGGCCTGGCCCGCACTCAGCAGGTCACCACCCTGTTTATCCGTCTTGCTCCTCATGAAGAGACCCCGAGGGACATGAAGTGCGGTCTGCAGTTCAGTGGTCCTGTGTCCGCGCTGTCACGGTACCTATTCCTCTCTGGAGCTGACAAAGTTCATCATTTTGCTACTCTGGAAGAATTTATTTTCCTGATATCAGCGTGGCTTAGAATCAATGTTCCATTTCTGAATTTTCCAACTTGTCCAACTTTTCCATTTGACAAAATGCTGGGAGCAGACTTCTTGGATCTCCTGTGTTGACAGTAAGAGATAAGAGAAGGGTGCCAGGCAGTTAGAGCAAGCAGGACCGCAGGCGTGGATTCCTCTTCTTGTGCAGGCCTACCACAACTGCACTGGTCTCTCGCTCCACAAGGTGCTGAACACTACTTCCAGGGTGACCCTTCCTCTTTGCTCGCAGTTCCTGACAGATGGTCACCTCCCTGAAGTGACCTCCAGCTCAACCCTCCAAGCTCGACTGAAGCCTCTTTACAGGACTCACTAGCACCAGGCATCACCAATTTGTATTTTCACATTTGGAGGCTTCCCTCGCTGCCATAACCCCTCAAGGGACAGGGCTCCCTCAGGGTGACATCACTCACCTGGCACAGAGTGGGCACTCAATTGACAAAGACAGTGCTACGGTGAAGAGCCCAGACTGGAGCACGGCACCCAGGAGAGGAGTCCTCACCCGAAGCTAAGAAAGTACCAGGCCCTTTCCCACCATTTCCCCATTTCCCATCAAGAAGCCCCACTGTGAGTGCGGCACACTAGGCCAGCCATGGCGAGCTCAGACTCTCACGCATCGCTGGGGCAGTTTCCTAATCACCTCTTCACAGGCCCACGCAGGTAACTAGAGGGCTGGGATGCTGCACTCACGCACAGGCCCACGAGAACCAACCACAGACCTGGTCAGGGACGCCCCAGCATCTGTGGCCACTACCCACCTGTCCTCATGTACTTTCCTCTTCTTTTTCTTGAAAATGTCTGTGTCCCGGGCCTACATCAGCAACAAAGACAATGAAGCAGTAATGGATGGTAAATATTCACAACAGGGCAGCAAGTTTGTGACAAAAAGCCACATAAATGTCATCATTTTTTAACATTTTCAAGTGGGTTTAGTAAACATAAGCCAACAAGTCTCACTCTGACTTGTTACGAAATGCGACAGGTATCAGGATCCGGTAGTGTACACCCGTGACTGTACTCAGACGACAGAGGCAGTGGAGGGCAATTCTAAGCCAGCCTGGGTTCCTGGGTTACACACTGAGACCCTGTCAGAAACCCCAAGTGTCATGACCCCTCAGGACAACCATAGTCGAGCACCAGCACCTGCTGGGCGCATGGTGGGCACTCAACAGACACTGTGGCAATGACCTTTGGCCTCAAGGCCAGCCTCACCTTCTCCATGACCAGGCCAGATGCCTCAGCTGGCATGATGAAGCTCAGCTGATATAACTGGGGGCTGAGAGGGGGCATTAGGCAATGTTGGTGTCCCTACTATTTGGCAAGCTAAGCCCGCCTGCAGGCAGCCATGAGACAGCCAGCCCCCGCTTAGCAGAGTAAAGAGCAGACACCCACCAATCTCTCTTCTTCTTCCTGCGCTCTCCTTTTCTCTTTGATTTGTTGCTGTAAAACCTTGTAATTCACGTAACTTCTTTTCGGAGCCTGACAGGAAAGAATAAAGACACGCCATCCATTTTTCTCCTACAAGTAAGAAAAGGGCAGTCCCAGTGCCCCTGGGCTACCCCTTCCCCCAGGTCTGACCATGGCAGGCAGCCCCTCACCTTAGCCCCCAGCACGATAGCTCGCTCCCGTTCCAGGACTCTCTCTTTTCCTTTGCCATAGCCCGTGATCCCAAAGCGGTGTACTTCCAAACGAGCCTGTTGGTGCACAACAGTCAGACCCACATGCCAACAACTCCCCAGGCAGCAGCCTCTCAGCCACGCTGCCCCACAGCTGGGACCCTGCAGTGCTGCCGTGGCCGAGGAAGCACCAGCAGGCTCTTGAACCCCTGCGCTCTTAGTGTTCCCTCCTTGTTTAATCCCACAGCTGAAGCAATGATTATCTCTGCGTGAACTAGTGACAGTATTGGGATTCAGGCAGCACTCAGTGCTGTGAATGGATGCTCTCCACCAAGCCAGTTCAGAAAGGCAGCCACTTAGATGAAAGTGCCTCTCCAACATGCTGTCCACACACAGGAGCTGACCACAGCAGGTCAAACACAACTGTTCTCTAAGTTGCTGAGTGGCTTCCTCCTGTCCTTTTGTCAGACATCTTAGAAACCAGCTGCACTGTGGAAGTATGCACGTCTTTCTGACTTGCCACTGTATCACGGCCATTGCGCTGTAACCCTGTGCTAGTCAGTCAGTCATGTGAACATCCTGAGACTAGGGTCACCATTTCCCTAGCCTTGAGACAAGACTCTGCAGAAGGCTGGCGCTGTGTTAAAGCTGCCAGTTCATGATCAACAATGCAAACCTTAAAAAGGAACTATAAGTTACCTCAAAATGCTTACCTTTTCTAGGTTAAATTCTTGAATACCCACATCTTTTTCAAGGGCCCTTGTTTTATCCTGTAAGGAAACAGATTCTTATTAGAAACTACCAGTTAGCCAGGTATGGCAGCCCACACCTGTAATCTGAGAAGAGGCAGGGAAGTGGCTACAAGTGTGAGGCCAGCCTGGGCTACATCATAAAACCTTATCTTGAAACAAACAACCCAACAACTGTGCATATGTGTATAAAATAAAAATCAACTCCCCCCAAGAAAATAAGTGTTGGAAAGGATGTCAAGAAACTGAGCCCTTATAGACTGTAGGCAAAAATGCTAAAGGTACGGCTGCTATGGACAACGTGCGACACTTCCTAGGAACAGTAAACGCAGAGTGGGCAAATGATCGCGCAGTTCTACCTGGCAGGTACACCGATGTTCATAGTGGCAGTGTTTGCAGCAGCTAAAACACAAGGGCACCCAAATGTCTACCAACAGATGAACAGGCTAAGTGGTTCATGTTCGGCTTCTTGAAGAGAGGTGTCTCTGGACTGGGATGTAGCTCAGCGGCAGAGTGCTAATCTAGCAAACATGAGTCAACGCCACACAAAATAAACCAAAGAGCAGAATTCTGATACACGCCATATCATAGATGAGGAGGGCACTGTGATACAAGCCAGTCACAAAGTACAAGAAGTGACCCCATTCCAGAAGGGGCACTGCCATTTAAGAGAGAGAGAAGAGGAGAGGAAGGGGGACAGCTGCAGCTCTGCAGGAGGAAAATGGTGGCAACAACTGCTCACCAGTAATAAGTTATGTACCAAACTGTTGAGTATTTCATCACAAAGAAAAGCTGGAAAAAACCAATTCTACATGCTGCCGAAATTTTTAGAGCTTGCAGAGAAGAGGTGAAGAGCATGCTTTTGTTTTGAAATGCTATTTATTTTATGTGTGTGCCTAGCTGTATGTATGTGCTCCCCCCCCCCCCCAAGAGAAGAAAATGTCACTGGTGGACTAAGGTGACTAGACTCCGGGGAACAGTGCTTTCCACAAAGCCTAATGACCCGAGTTTATTCCCTGGGTCCAACATGGTGGGAGAAGAGAACAGGCTCCTATAGGTTGTCCTCTGATCTCCACACAGATGCACCATGGTACCCACTACCTCATGCACAAACAAATAAAATGTAATAAAAATCTAGGTGGACAAACTTAAAATTATTAAAATGTCCAGCTGGTCTCCAGTTAAGAGTGGGTGTGGTAGGTAAATACTCTTTTTCTCAAAAGAAGGTAGTTTTGGAAAGAGTAGGGACCAGGGTGAAGTGCCTCAACTAGATGACTCTCTTCCTGACTTCAAGGGAGCTCAGGATGAAGAGGGTGAGCTGGGTAAGCACTCTGTGGCTATTTGGCAATGAGCTGGGGAGGTGTCTTCAGGTCTGGTGATCCTCTGGCTCCTCCCACTGGTCTTACAAAGGCCACAGAACCTAATAAATCTGTTTTCTATCTCCCAAGCAGCCTGGAAGCCTGAGAGCCTTGGATGGACCCTGGCCTGGTGCTTGCTTCAGATCCACAATCGTTTCTCTGGATGGTCTGGGTCAGGTTCTGACTGCAATACTGAACACTGACAGGCACAGGACCTTCAAGTGAACTGAGAACTCATCAGCACACCCTCCATGACAGCTGAGGCGTATCTCAGAGGGAGAGGCTTGCCTGTGTGCATGGGCCCTCCCTGTTCCATCCCTAGCATCAGGGAAATAAACCAAATAAAAGTCATGCCAAACAGGGCAGACAGTGATTTTTGAAGGCCTTATAAGGTTTGTCTGCTAAACCAAACCGAACCCTGTCAAGCTGTGCTCACATGCTCTGAGTGGCACGTGTGGTAAGCAGTGCACGTGACTGCAGACCAGCACATCACCTCAGTAGGCACCAGGCTCCTCTGTGTAGCAAACACTTGCAGGAATCAGGAGTTAGTGAGGCAAGAAGGGGTCAGTGGACGGGAACAAGCACTAACTTGTGGGGACCGATGGCAACGGCAGAGGCAGTACTGACAGCGGAGCATAGAGAGAGGACACAGGGCCCCTTCTCTTCACCCTTCATTCCTGCTTTCTGTCCCCACCTTTTTGTTCTGAAACAGGGTCTCTTATGTAGCCCAGGCTCCTCTTGAACTTACAGAGATCTGCCTGAAGGCGGGATCGAAGGCGAGCACAGCCACACCCTGCTTCCGTCCCTTTTTTAGCTAGGCCACTGAGGCATTTAAGATTCACAGAGCAGCGACAGTGGAGACTGAGCAGCTTGAGGGATGTGAGGAGGACAAGGCCACTGACACTGCCCTAGGAGCCAAGTGCCAGCTGAATGCGTGTCCTTCCTCTCACAAAGCTGCACTCCCATTAAGAAACAGGTTCTTAGGTTAAAGGTTGTGCACACCTTTAATCCCGGCACCCGGGAGGCAGAGGCAGGCGGATCTCTGTGAGGCTAGCCTGGTCTACAAGAGCTAGTTCCAGGACAGGCTTCAAAGCTACAGAGAAACCCTGTCTTGAAAAACCAAAAAAAGAAAGAAAGAAAAGACACAGGTTCTTTCATTTGCTCCCCAAGTCTGTCTACGCTACCCCATTTCAAACCCAGAGCGCTGAGCGGTACCCCTCCCTCACTCTGTTGGTTATAACTCACTGCAAACAAGAAGCAGATGACCTCCTGCCTCCGATGGGAATGCTGTCATAGCTCCCCACATACTTAATTGATCTTTGCTATGTTTTGTACTGACTGAAGACCTCATCATGTAGCTGAGACTGGCCTAGGACTGGCTGTGAAGCAAGACTAGATTGACTTCAAGGAAATCCTCCTGAGTTTGGGCACGATCGGCATAAGGCATCACACCGGGCTGTCTTCATGGATTTTAAAGTACAGAATCCTACAGCTGCCTCTAAGACCTGGGAAGGGCTGGCTTCCCCCGCTTCTGTGCGTCATCTCATGCCACTGTCCCCTTGTCCTACTTCTGCTAGTCTTCCAGCTCTTGGAACCAGTCAGGCACCTTGCACCTAAGGGGGTTGGCAAAGCTGTTTCTTCTGCTTGCGCGGCTCTCCTCTTCCCCTGAGTACCATTTAATACGAGCCTGACCTGCTCAGGGCTTTACCCCCCCTGACCACTCCACCCAGAGCAGGCTCTGCCTGCTCCTCTCAGCACCGCTTGTTTACCTTTATAACTTCATAACCACAGGGACAACACAGCACCCACATGTTCCACTGCTGGTCTCCAGGGAGCCAGGCAGCAGGCACACAGTAACTGTGGAATGGAGACTCGCTGGCCTGAGTGTCCTGTGAACAGAGCCCGTGCTCGCTGTACTAAAGCAAGGAAGCGTGCGGAGTGCACTTGCAGCTGCAGACAATGGAGTAGAGCAGCACTAAAACCACGTTCCCAGAGAAACCCAAAAGCCCGAGACGACGCACAACACAGCCTCACTGTGGAATTTACGGCCTGGGCCTAGACTTTGGGCGGAAAGGTCATTTTTAGGGCTTAGGTGGGGCCAGACAGCTGGACTATTTCCAAAATAGTCTTTTCCTTTCTCTAGTTCTCCAATTCTGTTACTGTCTAATGGTAACCTGATCACACAGGTACAGACCTTTGCATGCTCATCTTGATCTGGTTTTGGTTTTCTTTTACTTCTGCTCTGAAACTCCACCACTTCCACGAGCCTGCTGTTGTTCTCTGGGGCAGAGAGCGACACCACATTAGCAGCAGGGACTTCTGCTCCTGAAGGGGGAGCTGAGGGGGCAGCGGAAGCAGAGTGTAGCTCTTCTCTGAGTTCCTTGAAAAAGCTGGAAGCACTCTTCCTCTGGCCCTTTACGAGAGATCCAGGCAGGGGGAGTGGCGCTGCTGTAACCTCTGCTGTGGTCTCCACGTCTCTCTTCTTTTCTCTCTTCTTCTTGATCCTTTTAGGCTCTGTTTCACCTTCGGTCTCTCCTGTTTGTTTCAACATAAGAAAAAAAAATAATGTAAAAACGATTTTGGTTTTAGTTAACACCAATACCAAATGAATGTTACTGTGCATCTGGCCCAGACACAAGCACCCATCTGCACAAAGAAAGAAACAAACCGCTTGGGGAGGTTTGATCCCCAGGACCCACATGGTGGAAGCAGAGAGCTGACTCCCATAAAGTGTTTCCTTATTTCACCATGGTGCAGTGACAAATACATAAATAAATATAACTTGAAAAGTAAAAACACAACTTAAAAGATACAAATTGTTTTTCTTCAAGTAAATTGCTTTTGCACCATTTTTAGACATCAAAATGCTCTTTCTCGCCTAGGTAGCTGTGCACCTCTGACTTGTATGAAAACAATTGCTCTTGTCCTCACACTTGCTGCTCATCTAGTGACATTCCAGCTGTGGTTCCCAGGCCTGCGACCTGCCATTTGCCCAGCTGCTATATTAAAAACACCTGGCTCTACATCAGTATTTCTGTTTATCATATTACAGGGTTACAAGTACCTGCCCCAGGCTTCCTGCTTTCTTTCCGCTACGAATTCAAGAGAATCCAGGAAAACTGCCTTAATTTAAATACCGCTACTTTCTACTAAATTTCTCATCTTCTGTTTGTTTCCTCTGCTCAGTCTTTCAATAGAGACCTGAAATTTGAACCAGAAGTCTAGGCCTCGTTACTGACCTATGTGCACAAGAGCTCTCTAAACACCAGCTATGTACTCACTAAATGTGTACTTGGAGCCAATCTGACTCTGGTAGTATGGATATAAAAATGAGTCCGGAACACTGGCGCAACTAACAATGAATCCCAGCAGATGTGGCCATAAGTCATATTGAGGATTTTATTTATTTTTTAAATATTTATTTATTTATTATGTATACAATATTCTGTCTGTGTATATGCCTGCAGGCCAGAAGAGGGCACCAGACCTCGTTACAGATGGTTGTGAGCCACCATGTGGTTGCTGGGAATTGAACTCAGGACCTTTGGAAGAGCAGACAATGCTCTTAACCTCTGAGCCATCTCTCCAGCCCCATATTGAGGATTTTAAATTTTAGTCATAAAACTAGTAAAAGTCGAGGCCAAGAGCTGTCCGTCCTCCACTCCGTGGACACAAGAGAACCTACACAGGACAAGTCAACGCGGCGCAAACTATGTTATTAGGCCCTAAGCCTTTAGATCCGAGCTCTGAAATGTAACGTTTAACAAGCTCCGTTAGCCTGTGGTGCTTGTTTCTCTGTAACTAATATATATAAGGGTTGCTCTGACAGTTAATGGGGGAACGCACAACAACAGCATGTACACCTGGTACGTTTTTCCACCTTCTAAGCTATTTTTTTAACCATGTAAGCGAACTTAGAATTTCGAGCAACAACTCCAAAATAAATGTAATACAGTTTGCAACGTGTCAGGCAATCTGCATGTGGGCTCTTCAGCCTGCGAGTGTCTGTCCTTTTGCCAAAGTGACAGACAGCTGCCTGTCTTCAGTAATACGCCTCGATTTTTCTTTCCCACACAGCGAGAGAGAGCGAAAGGTCGACCAAGATGTGGGTGAGAAGGTCTCAGAGAGGGAGGCGCCGCAGGGGTAAGGCGGGCCGGCGTGGCGCTAGGAGATCGGGTGACCCGAACCGGTTCCGGGTAGCCCGCGGTCCTGCCGCGGCTGGAATGCGATCCGCTGTCCTCAGCCGTCTCCTCCCGGGAGCCAAGCTCACCCAGGTCGTAGAGGTTCCGCAGCACCTCATCCAGGAGTGTCTCAGAGCCAGGAGGCTCTGCGGAGTCCGATTCTCGTTCCGCCGCCGCAGCCATGGGCATCTGCACGGATCTTCAAATCCAGCCCACAAGGAGGCACTTCCGCTTCCGGCGCTCCTGCGCGTGCTCCGCGGGAGGCCCTGCGCGGCCTCCGTCCTGCTAAGATGGCGGCGCCCGGGGTCCCGTGCGGTGGCCGTCCTGAGTGCCACCGCCCTGGGCGGCTTGGAGCCGCCCCGTTCGAAAGAACCGCCCCCAGCCGCTGCTCCACAGCCGCGTAGTAGACAAGCCCAGGCCCCGCCCGGGACGGCAGCCACACCATGGATGTTCCTAGCTCTTCCAGCTCCCGCTTCTCGGTCGGCTCGGCCAGCCCCGGCGCTGTGCTCGTCTACGCGGTAGGCGCCTCTGGGAACCGAGGCCCGGGGGGACAACTCGGGAAAGGACAGCCCCTCCTGAGCCCTGTAACCCTCCTCCCCCAGCCTCTGTCTTAGAGAGCGGGTCCTGACGCCCCTCTGTGCAGGACTTGGGTACTTGGCTTGGTATCCACAGCAACCATGTGTCTGCGTCTGGGTAAACGTGTCTGCTTTTCCAAGTTCCTGTCGGTGGTGGCTCCTCTGTCCCTTTCCCCTCTCAGGCCTGGAGCCCAGCACACCAGCACGAGGGAAGACTTGCAGGCTCCCCCGTCCATCGAGGGCGGATCGGCCGACTTCTGCCGGTTGAGAAGACCTAGCCCGAGAAGACTTGTCTCTCCACCTCCCGCCTTTTTTTTCTTCTGAAGTATTTTTTGGGAGAAAAATATCCGGCTAGAATATGCGAGTAGAGTTTTTAACACTCTAATTTAGGATGACTTGGAGCTTCTGGAAATTACTGTCTTCTATTCTATTTTTTTACCCAAGTTGTTGAATAGGTCTCCCATTGCCAGTGGCTTCACCCCTACTTGCCTCGACACCCCCCATGCAGAATTACTTCCTCTTCTGGTTTGAACTGGTGGTTTGCTTGGTTTGGTTTCCAACAGAATGTTGGTCGCTTGCAATATTCATGAGCTTACAATATTCATTATCAAGGCGGAAGCTTTGTACTCCTTCGTCCCGTGAGATTGTACAATGCAGGGGGACAATTTATTTTTATGTGTATGTGTGTTTACTTGCATGTTTGTATTTGCCCTTGGTGGTGTCTGGTGCGGCAGAGGCCAGTTCTGGAAACCGAGTTAAAGTTGCTGTGACCTGCCATGTGGGTACTAGGGAAAAAATGGCTCTTATTTCTTGGAGCCATCGCTCCAGCTCCGGGGAAATTTATTTTTAATAGTTTACTTTTGAAGCAATCTTTGTGGTTTGTACTCTGGATTGGCAGTGGCTATGAAGCCCCCAGGCTGTCCTGCACCTTGCAGTTCTCCCTAACCTCCAGAGAGCCAGGGTTGCAGATCTACACCACCACCCTTGGCAAGTCATGTTTTGAAAAGGATATTTCCATGGCATGGTAGTTAGCACCACTTTCTGATTTAAGTCCGGTATAGTGTAGTGTTAGCTTGTGTAGAAATGTCAAAAGTGGAAAAAAAAAAACATGTAAGAGCAAAGCAAACAAACCTCCTGATTTCTAGGAGAATAATGCTACCTTAAGAGTAGGATATCTTAGCTGGGCGGTGGTGGCACACGCCTTTAATCCCAGCACTCGGGAGGCAGAGGCAGGCGGATCTTTGTGAGTTCGAGACCAGCCTGGTCTACAGAGCTAGTTCCAGGACAGGCTCCAAAAGAGTAGGATATCTTTTGGAATGTGGGCAAACTTCTTTCACTGTCTCTTAAGAAGTTTGGGGCTGGAGAGATGGCTTGGGTTTTGAGCACTGGCTGCTCCTGTAAAGGACGCAGGTTCAGTTCCCAGCATCCACATGGCAGCTCACAAGTGTTACATCCTTACATAGACATACATTCAGGCAAAACACCAGTGCGAACAAAAATAATTTTTTTTTTAAAAAAAAAGAACTTTACCTTTATGTTTGCTGTTAACTGCTGCCTTAAAGCTTATGGTTGACTTCACCACACAGTTCTCTGGTGGGAAATCCGTCACCGTTTTACAGCTTGTTATTCCAAAGCAGGTGTGTTGGGAAAGGGGATTGTTGTGTAGATCCAACTCAAGACGTTTTTTGGCCTTTCAATGTGTGTGGGGGTTGGGATTTCCCTTGCAGGTTAATAAAAAGGAGGTGGTTCTTATTTCATCTATATATTTTTTTTAATCATGAGATTTTTGTCAACTTTCCATGTGAGTAACAAGGCAGCTGGCCATGAGTGTCCCCTGCCCCTTTCCCTTTGGTGCCACCACTGCCTGGTTCGGTCGCCTCCTGGCTGATGTTGTGCCCACACAGCTGATGATCATGAGAGCCTCCTTCAGACTGCCAGCTTCTTCCACCACCCTGTTCATTGTGCACTGCTTTCTGTCCAATTGGTAGTTCTGTAGTGACATCACGATATTGCTAATGATCAGCAGTGCCTGAAATCCCCCAGTTGCTGTTCTCGTGCCAAAGACTGCCTGGCCTCTCAGGACACCCGAAGTGGTCAGTGTGCACAGGTAGTCCAGTTAAGTGGGATAAATTAGGGTAGTGATTAAAGCATGCATTGAATGCTGTTGGAGTCAAGGGAAGGGGCATCTGGTTTATTTGGGGACTTGAGAAGGTATCTCAAAACAACACCAAAACTGAGTTTCTGTAGTATGAATACTGGGAGGTGGGAATCGCTGAAGTAACAATGTAAGAAAGTCACTGCCTTGCTTGTGTGGGGAGGCTGAATGCAGAATGATGAAGAAAACATAAGACAAAATTAAGAACATAAGTAAAAGGTGTTTCCTAAAAGAAACAAATGGTATCTTGGGTATCCTGGTATCAGTAGGTGTTTCTGAAAAGAAACAAAGCACATCATGGGTGTTCTGGGCATTGGTGACTTTCATCAAGGATTAAATCTTCTCTGTATTTGTGCTCTAGAAAGTCTAAGAAAACCATTAGGCTCTGGCGTGATTATCTGCATTAGTAATATCTTTCTCTCTGAAGATTATAAGAAGAAAGAAACTCAGGGTGGGGTAGATGTGTGATTCATAAGCGTGGAGATCAGTTAGGACAAACGGCCAATGTGGGTGAGGGGGTGAAGCCCAGCGAGGCTGGGAAGCACGGAGCATGATGGCTTTATGTGATACTTTGGGCAGGAGATCCTTGGCCCTGGGAACCAGTTGTGTCTAGGACCTGGGAAAGTGGGGGCAGTATGAAGTAGGCTGTTGGGTTCCCGTGGTTTGGCAACTGGGCAGAGGCTGATCTCTCAAAGATAGGAAGGACAGGGGAGGAGCAGGTTTAGTCAGGTACAGAGCAGTTTCGGTCTGGGATGCAAACTTGTCAGCTGTGGATTACCATGGTCTGGACCAGATACATCCTAAATGTTTGGTAGGCTTCTGAGTAGAGTTAGGAATGTGGTCCCCAAGCAAAAGAGGAGGGTGGGATTGAGAATGTGGATTTGGCAAGTCAGGGGCAGGTAGGCTGTATCTGAAGCTAGAAGTGCACTCTTCCTCTGAGACTTGGTGTGTGCATGAGAGAGTTCCAGTATAGGGTCCATACTTAGGGTATCTCAACTCAGACTCCAAATGATCTGCCAGTTGCTCCTGCTCTGGTTTTTACCAGTTTAGTCCTGCTTACTGGACCTCTGACTTTGTATTTCTCAGGATGGAAGTGTGTTGTCTCTTCAAAATGCTCACAGTCCCTTCTGTGTGGCAGAACTTTGTATTGCTGACTCTTTTTAATATCAAAGACCCAAATCAAACATTTCATGAACCACTCAGTATAAAGTACTTCCTCGTTAACACCTGTTTTGTCTTCTGAGCTCATTCAGTGGTGGATCACAGCAGTCCTTGTCCTGGCTGGCCAGAACTGATTGTTAAACATTCATGGCATTTGTTAGCCCATTGGTAAAATGTAGTCATTAATGAAAACTGAGGGTTAAGTCACATAAATTTATACTTAAATACAGTTTATGCAAAATAAAAATAAGTATTACCAAGCAGCATTTCCCAGTTATTTACTAAACCTTACTGTTCTCTCTGTTTGGAAGTTGTCCTCTTAGGGGAAGGTGGCACACACTCTTGTATCATCTCATGCTGCTGTGCCTCTTGGTTATTCTATGTGCTCTGGCCTGGTGGAGTAGAGTGCCACAGAGTGCCAAAGCCTGGGCTCCAGTGCAGGTCACTGACAGCATCCTGCCTGCCAGTGGACTCACTCAGTGACCTGATCTTGTTGGTCTGTGTAGAAGGGCATGCTTTTCTCTGGATAGTGTCTGCTTGCCCTGTCACTGCTGGATTCCAGTCTGTAGCAAGAGGCCTGGTGTATAGAGAACCCTTGGGCCTCTTGCTGAAGGAAAGCAGTGGAGAGGGAGGTTGTGGGAGGGCCCAAGGTGCAACCTGAGGTGGTGGCGTGCTTCAGCCTGACCTTCCTATTGGATTCTCACTTGCACTGTGTTCTTGGGTGAGAAGCCATTCCAATGTACTTACTTGCTGGCAGTAAGTGCTGCTCCTGCATGCTGCAATTCTTTGCACAGGAGGGGCAAGTGGTAGGGATCGTGCTCTCTTGGGATGGTTAAAAGGCATGGGTTTAGCTTTACAGGAACTAGAGAATAATGGGAGTTAAGGGGTAGTGATTGCCAAACCTACTTGTCAAGCTTTCTCAAAATATATATGCCCTGCTGATAATGATGCTGTCTTCTTTCTACCCCTAAGAACACTAAAGGGAAGTTTCCAAGCTCTCCCTTGCCCTTACCTTATATAACAGTAGTTTGTTGAGTCCAAGTTTGAACTGTTACTTTATTCATGAGAATTGTAAAGTTCAAGAAGGTTTTCCAGCCTTATGCGCAAAAGCCTATGATATGTTAGGATGGCTGTAATTGGCAACATGGCCAGATGCTAGTGACGTGTGCTGCCTTTGGGTTGTTAACATTCATAGATATGCAGGTACGGTGCTTGAGCACATGTGTATTAGATGTGAATAGCAGGCAGAGAAGGTCCTGAGCAAGGTGTGAGTGATTGTATGGAGAGTTCTTGAGAGCATCTCAGAAGGCTGATGCTGCAGCAGGTATAGCAGAGCCACGGGACCACCCACAGATAACCAGAGGATGCCAGCAAAGGTCGTGGCAGCCCAGCACACCTACACCAGGGCATAAGCAGTGGGCGAACAGGGTCTCAGTGGACATAATAGATCTAACCTGATTGTGGAAGTGACTGGCTTTATTCTGTTTGTTTGGGACAGGGTTTCTCTGTGTAGTTTTGGAGCCTGTCCTGGCACTCGCTCTGTAGACCAGGATGGCCTAGAACTCACAGGGATCCACTTGCCCTGGGATTAAAGGTGTGCGCCTCCACCACCCATCTTGATTGGCCTTATTCTGAGGAGCTCGCTGAAGTATTTTAAAACGTGAGGAATAACCTGTGTTTTGAAAAGTTTGCCATTGGCTGGCAGAAGGATTGACTTGGTACATTTAGGCAAGGAGGCTACTGAGATTATGAGTATAAGCTGCCCGGTAGCCTAGCTGGGGGTAGGGTCTGTACATTTTCAAAGGCCACAATAGCGGGGTTGGGTGGGATGATGCCCAGAGGTTAGCTGAGATGGCGGTTAGCAGTTCTGGTTTCAGGAAAGCGACGATGGCTTAGAGCCGAGCCCAGAAGGGGGTAGGTTTGGAGAAGTGTTGGGAATCCAGAATGTATGATGGGAGAAGAGAATCAGGTGCAAGATTTGGGGAGCACATGGAATTGTGTTTTAAGCTTGCTGCAGGGCCATGGAAGTGACTCAGTGGTAGGGCATTTGCCTGGTGTGTATGCTAAAAACATACAGATTTCATCTGTAGTTCTCCCCTCCCCCACACAAATAAGACAAAAGGAGAGGAAACAAAGCAAAACAACAACAAAAATCCACCAGCAACAAAGTCCAGTGGAATATAGGTGAGTGTGCCCAGCAGCTGTGGGAGGCTGGAGACAAGGGCTGCAGGAGGTAAGCTCTTGGGCCTGTGAGGAAGAAAAAATAATTTGTAGTTTTGAGGGGGAACACTCCCCCAGGTTAAAAGCCACTGCACTGGAGGAAGGCTGGGAATTATTCTACTGTTGATGAGAGAGCCCTGGATTAAATACCAATGTGGGGACATTTCCCTGGAGGTCAGGAAAGAAGACTAGGAAATACTGGCCCAGCCAAAGCAAAGACTCACCCTAAAAATGCCGTGGTTCTATTTAAGAGCAGTTGTGCCTTTTCATATAATTCCAGGAGTGAGATACAACCTGAGCGCTCCACATAAGACTATAACACTAGAGGAAGACAGAAATAATGGAAACATTTACGGCAAGGGGGTGTTTATGACATATAAAAAAATCAAGTTGACAGTCTCAGTGTGTGTCTGATGGGAGAGACACGTCCCTCTAAGGAACAAGCATTCCTTAGAGGAGTCTCACACTAGGGGATTATACATATAGTTTGAGATTTTTGTTGTTATTTGCACTTTCCCTGCATTTTCTGAATTTTTCAAGTGGGTACAAGTCACTTTGGTAGTTCAAAAACTGAAGATATTATTAAACATGGTAATTATGTAACAACTAAGATGTTTTAAATCAGTATTTGCTATTTAAATCAGTATTTGGGGATACAAATAAAGAAGAAAAGTTTTTGGTTTTTTTTTTTTTTTTTTTTTTTTTTTTGGTGACTTTTAGAGACAGGGTTTCTCTGTAGCTTTTGGAGCCTGTCCTGGAACTAGCTCTTGTAGACCAGGCTGGCCTCGAACTCACAGAGATCCGCCTTCCTCTGCCTCCCAAATGCTGGGGTTAAAGGCGTGCGCCATTGCCACCCAGCAAAAGAAAGGCAAATTATAATTGGCATGGCCCCTGTTTTGAATAAGATGTACACATATTTCTGTAGGTATAAATAAACAAAATAAGGAAACTACTTCTGGTTATAGTGCTGAAAGTGCTTCATGTTGCCGTAAACGAGTATAGCAGTCGGTGTAAGGAGCCTCAGATGCCAAGTATGTCTCTGCTGTTTGGAAGCTGAGGGCCTCCCAGGAGGCGGGTGACCCAGAGCCTTGGTTTCCTATGGCCTGGGGAAGACAGCTGCTCAGAGGTTGGAATGGAGATTGTTCTTGAGCATGTCAGACTCTGAGAACAGCGCTTATCGTTAGCACTACTCATGACTTGATCAGGAAGCACCATTCTAGGAACACCCTGGACTCTGAAGCGCGTGCGAGGGCTTGGTGGATGGAGACCAACCGGGCCCACAGGAACTGAGTGCAGGTGATGAGGTAGAACAGACTGCTTCTTTTATGACATAGTTTCCCACCTCTGGAAGACAAGGACTGTAGAGGCTTGCACCGCCACATCCAACTTAGTTTGAGGCTTCTTTTGTTGTTGTTTGCTTTTTTGAGACAGGGTTTCTCTGGGTAACTAATAATAGCTCTGGCTGTCCTTGAACTAGCTCTTGTAGACTAGGCTGGCCTCAAACTCACAAAGGTCCACCTGTCTCTGCCTCCTGAGTGCTGGGATTAAAGTGTGCCACCACTGCCAGGCTTTGAGGCTTCTGATACATGTTTTGATATATATCTATATATATATATATTTTTTAAGCTAAGTATAGGCAGACCAAACAGGTTTGTCAATGTGGTACTGCGTTTACAAAGATAGCCATCAGAATATGCTGGTCAGTAGACTGAGGTCTCTGTCAGTGGTGGAATGCTTATAAACCATGTAATAGTTGAGTATCGGCTTATTGATTGCGGTATTGACAGTTTTTTCTCTGTCTAGGACTCTAGTTTTAGAATACTCTTGCTTGGGTGTCATGAGGCAAACATTTGGGTGGAGGGAAACCTGAGCAATCTGCCCTCTCCCCATAGGTGCTCCTCACTTTCTTCTCTTTCCTTCTTCACAGAAAGAGCTCAAAAAGTGGGATGAATTTGAAGATATCTTAGAGGAGAGGAGGCATGGCAGTGACTTGAAATTTGCCATGAAGTGCTACACACCCCCCTTGTACAGGGGAGTCATCCCCTGCAAGCCAAGTGATATCAAGTCCATCGTTCTCAATTCTGAAGAGATGCACTATGTCATCAAGCAGGTAAGAACATCGTTCTTCAGGCACAGCCAGCCTCCTCCACTGGAAGTGGGTCCTTCTTGTTTCCCTGAACTTACTTTATTATCTCAAATACACTTTTAGGTTTAACTCCATAACACTCAAATGTATGCTGTCATTGTGTTAAGACTGAAAGGCCAGCCCGGGAGTAGCATGGCGTCAACAGCTTAGTAAAGTATGAGACGCAACTTACTGGTGACGAGCCCACAATTGGAGGGTGCTAGTTAGTTATGAGCAAAGCTAGTTTGGTGTAGGGAGTAGGGAAGGTTTTGTTTTTTAACACCTACTGACAGAAACTCCAGGTCTTCCTAGTGAAGGGGGTGGAGAGAGTTCTCAGTTGAACAGATCACACCAGCCCTCCATGTGAACACATCCTGAGAAGCTCCGAGGATTCCCATGCCTGGCTTTGCCTGTGTCAGTTGCTTCATTTTGTTGGGATCGGGATCCTGTAGCAGTAGCTTTTCAAGAAGCTCACGGTTTGGGAGCCATGGCTTGTTTTCAGAGCAGGAGGTCCAAGAGAATGCTGAAAGTGGTTCAGTCTGACAACAGAGGCAGAAAGTGTGGGAAATGCAGCGAGCTCCTTGGGTGAGTGGGCTCAACAGGGGCTTGGAAGCCACAGGGAAGGACTAGGTATTGTCTCCACAGTGCCATGCCCTTAGATGCTCAGATGGAGTGTGCTGTGCAGATTGGGTGCAGGAGTACTGTTCTGGTTTTAACTTTAGATGTGTACTTTGACCCATGCCCTTAATCCCTGTGCTTTGGTTGGCCTCTAACATCACAGAGATGCTATCAGCTCTCTGTGGTTAGGCCTATTTCATGATGGAAGACAAGTTTCTCCTTTAGTTAGCACTTAGGAACGGGACTGTAGAGTACCCAAGGCATTTTTGCAATAAGTTAACTCCAGTCAGCCATGGCTGTGTTCTCAGATAAGCATCATCCTGTGGTAACACCACAGGATCCTTACATGACACCTGGGCGCACAGTCTGCACGTGCCTCGGTTAGGTAGTATGCATATATGGTAGAGCCTATTGCTTCTTGATCCGTCGAACAAAACACAAGATTAAATCAGCAAGAAAGAAAAGGATTCTGTCTGTCCTGATTAAATATTTGATGTCTGAGTGTGTTCCTAGAGAAGCAGCATACTGCTGCTTGTGTTGTTTTGATTTGTTTTCTCTGCCATGCTAGGAATGGAACCCAGGACTCCTCACGATAGAGTAGGCAAATGCCCTACACCTGAGCGGCATCCCTAGTCCCATGCATGCATTTTTTTTTAATGTGCATGGGAAGAGACTTTGAGACAGCGTCTCATGTAGCTCAGATTGATCTTTAGTCCTCTTGTTTCAGCCTCCTCTGTGCTGAGATTCCAGGTATGCATCACCACCCTGACTTAAAGTAACTTTCCTTCATATATAGGTGGGTGTAGTTTAATACTAGTGTACATAGTAACTTTTTTTTTTTGCAGAGTGAGGTTGGATATTTATTTAGTGGGTTATGGAAGGGAAGGGGAGGAGAGAAAAGAGCAGAGGAAGAGAAAGAGAAAGAAACAGAAGGGGTAAGGGGTATAGTAACTCTTATAAGTGTATTTATATAAGTAGGTGTGTGCTTGAATGATACATAGTAAGTACATATGCCAGTACTATGGTTATTTACCATGAAGCATTGCATGCTAGGCATAATTATTGGGGTTGTGCTTTTATAGGCTGGCGGTTCTGTGGGTTGCCACACACTTGAATAATGTTAGCGATGACTCCATGAGAGCTGTGGTGGCGCTGGGTGATGGGAAGTTTTCAGTGCCATTGCAGTCTTACAAAATTGTTGGCATAGATGCCTGTGGTTAGTCACTGACCCCAGTCCTCTTCAGTATGTGACGCTGGCTTCTGTAATCTGGAGCCTACGCTGTCCTTCTTGTGACCATAGTCCCAGTGCCTCTTGTTGGTGAACATTCAGTAAACCTCTGTGAACTGAGGAGTGAAGGAGCATGCAGGGCCCGTTCACAGAGACGGACGCAGGTCAGCTGGGGCCATGGCCCAGCTCTTCTCAGCTGTTACTCGTTCTCTTCTGTCTACCCCATCCTCCTCCCCTTCCTGATTTCAAACTCCAAAAGTAAGCCCCCCACTTTTTGTTGTTCTTTTTCCCTTGATTGGTTGGTTTTGTTTATGAGCCAGCTTTTCAAGCTTGCCTAGAACTCATTTTGTAGCTCAGGTGGGCCTTGACTGACCACTCCTGGCCCAGAAAAGCAATTGTTTTTGTTTGTGTGTTTGTTACTTTGGTTTGCATTGTTTTTTTTTTTTTTTGCTTGAACTTTCACCTCCCTATTGTCATTCACACCTTTGTAGGTGTTACTCTGGCTTCTTTCCTCTCTTCTCTGCCTCCTGTTTATTTCATCCTTAGGTGACTTTGGTTAGTGTTAGGCTCTTTGTTTGCTGAGTCACTGTTTGAGATAACCTGTTGAGTAAAGGAGCATTGTAAGAGGTGATAGTTAGCCAGCACTTCCTTCCTGGGCTGTAAAACTGAGGACAGATAAGGAGTAGATAAGGGATGTGGCACGAGAGTGTGTGTGTACACACGTGTGTATGCGCTGTAAGACTTTAAGACAATCCTGAAGCCATTTTTGACAATTCTGAATCCTCTCAGCCTCTGTGCCATAGTGCTTCCCCTCATCCCCTGGGAACCAAGGACCTAACAGCTACACTCGCACGTACTCAGTTCCTGAACAATTACCCATATACGTATGCTTTGGTTCAGTCCCCTGGGAAACAGGGTCAAAATGACCTCTTACCTCATCTGATCTGGCAACAGCTCTCCAGTCAATTATTGATAATAGCCCTTTCAAATAAGCCAATCAGAATAGTCAAAGAACAACCCCCCTGCTTCTGTTGCCCCTTTAAAAGTAGACTGTACCAGCTATTCGAGGTCCCTCGGCTTCCCGAATGCTGGGGGACCCTGTCATGACAGAATTAATAAAATCCTCATGCTTTTGCATTGGCTGTGGTGTGTGAGATGGTCTCTGGGGGCGACTCCTTCTCAGTGTTTGGATGCTAGAGTCCAACAGCGCATGTGTGCATGTACAGGCCAGAGGAGGTCTACCTTGGTTGCCATTTCTCAGGAGCCGTGTGGGTTCTCTTTGAATTTCTAGCCTTTAAACCTGCTTAAATAGAATCATTTTTCACTGAACACAGTGGTGTACCCCTTTAGTCCTGGCAGTCAGTAGACGGAGGTGGGTGGATAATGAATTCAAGGCCAGCCTGTGCTTTGTAGAGAAACTTTGCCTAAAGCAGGAAAAAGAATAATATAACATCACTTATCTACTGTGTTAGTGAGTTGGGTCAGATCTAATCAAGAGTACACACTGTCTTCTGAGTTAGTCATAGGCCCGGGTTGGAATTAATCACATTGGTTTGAGTGAAAGGAGCTCTGGTTTCTGTTTTTCAGAATTCACCCCTGCTCTGCCTTCCTTTCAGCTTTCCAGGGAGTCCCTCACATCTGCCGATGCCCTCCGAGAGGAAGCCAGGGAGATCCTGGAGGAAATGAGCCACAGACTGCGCATGGGAGCCATCCGCTTCTTTGCCTTTGTCCTGAGCAAAGTCTTTAAACAGATTTTCTCAAAGGTGTGTGTGAATGAAGAAGGCATTCAAAAGGTGAGATTGCTAGTACAGATATTCTTGTCCCCTTCCTGTGCTATCATCGATTTACTCGGACTGAATGCTGAGGGCGGGTTGTCAGACATCCACTGTGGGCCCCTGGGCATGCTGTCTGCAGCTAGTCCTTTTAATGTCAGACTTCACACTTAGTCAAGTAAGACTTGGAGACCACTTGAGTGTGACATGTTCACGGTTACAATAATAATAGAAGGAATCTTTGTGTTTGTTCAGATTCCTCTTCCACATTTCCATTATCATCTTCTACTATGCTGTGTGATTTTCCCATGCACAGATGTTTTCTTAGGATATGGTGGTCAAGGTCCGTTAACTGGGTTATCACTCATGTGGTAATAGGAGCTTACTGCCAGTTCATCACTGGCCCCAGTTATATTCTTGCTTCCCTGCTTCCTTAGATATCTTTATTTATTTGACTTATTTATTGATAGGATCGTTAGCTCATACTGACCTTGAGTATGACCTTGAGTAGCCAGGGATGACCTTGAATTTCTGATCCTTCTGCCTTCATTTCCCAGATATCCCAAATACCAAGCTAACAAGCAGGCACTACCTCAGCCTCTCAGGTTCTAGGATTGCGGGTGTGAGCCACCATGCTCAGCCATGATTTACCTTTCTGTTTTCTGATTTAAGCTGTGATTTTAGTGACATGACAACTGAAATTCTTGAAAATCTGACATTTTTTTTCAAGCTACAACGAGCTGTCCAGGAGCACCCTGTAGTCCTGCTGCCCAGTCATCGGAGCTACATTGACTTCCTCATGCTGTCTTTTGTTCTCTACAACTATGATCTACCTGTGCCAGTTATTGCAGCGGGAATGGGTGCGTGCATAGTCTTCATCCGTGTTTATGTCGGCCTTCCCATCCACTAGAATGATAGTAAGAGGACTAACGAATGTGAAGGGTACCAACGACAGCTCTTCTGGGTGCCAGTCTGGACCCTGCACTGTGAGTCCCGTGACTGAGCAGACATGGAGAGGCATCTGTGCACATGGGATTCTTTGGCTTAGTTTTGAAAAGAGAGGCCATCCCACTTTGTCATATTTCCTGCTTTTTAAATTTTGAAAATATATAGTTCTAGTGATCATTCTAGATCACAAATAGATACGGCTTTCAAAAAAGATCATCAGTTTTGGTAAAATACATATAACATGAAGTCCTGACTTGTTTAAGTGTGCAATTTAAGAGGCACTGAGTGCATTCATATTGTTGCAGCTGTGTTGTTCCCGTTTGCCCCAGATCCCTTCACATCTTGCAGAACCGACACTTACTAACCAGTAACTGTGCTTTGCTTTTCTCCTCCCAGAGGCAGCCACGGTTCCACCCCTGCCCCTGCAGCCACACACTCTGCATACTTCATACACTTAATTGCAGTATACACCCTCCTCTGACTGACCAATCTCACTTAGCATGGTGACCTCAGTGTTGTGGCTTGTCTGAATTCCCTTCCCTTTCAAGGTTGAGTAACCATCTGTTGTATGGACGTGCCACATTAATTTTGTCCTGTAACCTGTCCATGGACACTATCTGCTTCTGTCCCTTGGTTATTTTAGGTAACACTGTGTCTTAGTTAGGCTTACTATTGCTGTGATGAAACAAAAACAAGCTGGGGAAGAATGGTTTATTTTGTTCACACTTCATGTAGCAGTTCATTATAAAAAGCTCCAAGGGAAGGAACTCAAACAAGGCCAGGAACTTGGTGGCAGGAGCTGATGGAGGGGTGCTGCTTACTGGCTTGCTCCCCTGTCTTTGCTCAGCCTGCTTTCTTATAGAAACCAGGACTGTTGAAATAACCAGGCTAGCTAAAGGATACAACAATTATATTTTTATTTATTATAAGGGGAAAACTCATGAAACAAGAAACAAATCCAAGCACAGCAGTGTCCTGTGTGCAGAGAGAGAGAGAGAGAGAGAGAGAGAGAGAGAGAGAGAGAGAGAGAGAGAGAGCGCGCGAGCATGCACGCCTTACCTGGGCTCCACCTCTTAAAGATAATTGGCTAACAAGGTTTTCCCCATCACAGGACCACCAGCCCACAATGGGCCAGGGCTTCGCACATTAATAACTAATTAAGAAAATGCCCTGCAACTGAACCTTATGGAGGCATTTTTTCAGTTGAGGTTCCTTCCTTTCAGATGATTCTAGCTTGTGTCAAACTGGCTAGGACACAGTGTTAGGAATGTGGGATTTAAAAATATTTCTTTTTGTATTTTGGCGCTGGGACTAGAACCTAAGACTTTAGGCATGCTAGGCAAGCCCCCTACTGTAAATGCTGTTTCAGCAACTGCTATGAACACGGGATATGTGTATTAATCAGGTCTTCTAAGCTGTTAATAACACCGTGATCATAAACCTGGGGAGGACAGGGTATATTCTGCTTCTGCTTCCACATCACAGTCTGTCACTGTGAGAAGCAGCAATAGAGAGAGCACATCAAAACCATAACAAACCGTGCCATACCCACGAAGAAGCATGGGAGTCAGGGCATGGACCTGGAGGCAGGAGCTGGTGCAGTGGCCGTGGAGGGGTGCTGCTTCCTCAATAGAACCCATGACCACCAGCCCTGGAGTAGCACTGTCCATGATGCGTTGGGCCCTCCCACATAAATCGTTAATCAAGAAAATGGCCTACAGATTTGCACACAGCAATCTGATGGTAACGGTTTTTCAATTCAGAATCCTCTTCCCAGAAAACTCTAGCTTCTGTCAAGTGGACAGCAGACAACTGAAGAGTACAAATATCTGATCCCTCAATCAGTACATCGCTGGGTCATGTGGGAGCTTTTCTGAGTCCCACTATACTGTTTTCTCTTGTGTCTACACTGGTCTGTGTTCTCAGCAGTAGTGCACAGAAGTGAGATCCATGTCTCCCCCAGGACTTGCCATGCACAACCTTTTGTTTCTTCAGTAGTCACCATCTCCATGGGTGTGGCATGGTTCATTTCTCAGTGATGCTGAGTTCCCGTTCATGTGCTTTAAACCATCACTGGGGTGTTTTATTTGAGGAGGGTTGTTTGAATTTTGAGATGGGATCTATATTGCCCTGACTGGTCTTGCATTTCTCAGCTCTAGTGATTCTCCTGCCTCAGCTTTCCAGATGTAGGTGCATCTGGTCCCTATGGAGATGTCTTTTAGGTTGTTACCTTTTTGTCAGTGAACTGTGGGAGTCCTCTGTGGCCTGAACACTTGCCCATAGATACAGGATTGGCCAGCTCATCTCCATTCACTGGTCCCCCTGCCATCCTGCTGACTGTATCCTTTGGTGCACAAAAGTTGTGTTTCAATAGAGTCCAAGGAATCTGTGTGTTCATTTATTCCCTGCGTATTTAGTGTCAACCAAGAAGTCATTACCAAATTCGGTGTCATGAAATTTTTCTCTGATACCCAACTGAGAGTTTTATAATTTGATACCTCCACTTGGTTCTTTCAGCCACGTGGTTGATTTTTGTACTGATACAGAGTTCATGTCTCATATAACTGACACTGTGGTTGTGTACTGGATAAGCGCTGTTGCTCTAAACCACACTGCTCTGTAGATGTGTGTCCATGCTTTTATAGAATTCATCCATAGAGTCTGTACTGCACTGGTTCCTTTCACAGTCTCTAGGAAAGTAGGGATTCCAGTGTTAATAAATGTAGTGAATCAGTCAGGTTAAAGCTATGGAGACTTGCATGCCTTAAAAAGTGCTTTCTTCTCAGCAGACAGCGAGGAAGTGATTTGAAAACTAGGGAAAATGAAAACTAGTTAAACTACTGGAGGACCTTTGCCTTTTTGTAGACCTGCTTTGTAAGCCATTTCCTTAAAAGTAGGTTGATATTTTCACTTGGTAGTGGAGAGCCGGTGCTCCAGAGTATGAGAGCACATGCCACGCACCAGTTTCAGAGCATGGCCGTGGATACTGGCCTTCTGACATTGTTGTCATGCTGCTGGCATTGCCTTTGTCCCTGGTGGCTTATAAATAGCATGGTAACAAGAGAGGTACAAGATAACTGCCCAGCAGACTTCTTTGTTTTCATTTTTATTTTTGTGTGGATGTATTGTATGCATGTGTGTACATGTGTGAGGATACACATGCATGGATGTGCTCGTGAGTGCATGTATGAGCATGTATAAGCATGTAGGGGAGGATGCAGAGGTTGCCATTGGAATGGGGGGGATATGGGCCAGAGGTTGACATTGAGTGTCTTCTTCTATTGGTAACCTTATTTTTAGAGACAGGGTTTCACTGAACCTGGAGCGCACTGATTCGGCTAGACCAACTGGCCAGTTACTTGTAGAGATCTTGTCACTGCCTCCATACCCAGTGTATGCTGCCATGCTCTGCTTGGCACATCAGTGCTGGGACTTATAGTCAAGTCCTCGGTGCTTGCAGGGCTTCCCACTGAGCCATCTCCCCAGCACCTTTCTGCTCTTTTTCTGGAGTTAATCTCACAAGTGTAACTACTGCTGTCATGGGGCTCATGTCTTATTCATGAACTTCTCAACAGTGTTTACATCTAGATCTTTGTTCCCATCTTACCTCTTCCTTGTGTTTTAGATTTCCTGGGAATGAAATTGGTCGGTGAGCTACTCAGAATGTCTGGGGCCTTCTTCATGCGGCGCACCTTTGGTGGAAATAAACTGTACTGGGCTGTGTTCTCCGAATATGTGAAGACCATGCTACGGGTAAATGCAGGCACTCAGGGACCTGGAGCCACAAAGCTGTCTGGCTCTTCGCTTCTGAATAGATCCCTAGCTGTCTTTCCCCTTCAAGGAGCACACCCACTCCCAGTGGTCCCTCATCTGAGAGGCGGCCTTGTTTAAGTTGCTGTGAGCAGGTGTTTGTTTAAAGGACAGAGGGCACTTGGGATCAGGCATCAGAAGAAGCCCTTTCTTAGGCTGGGATGTGGTTTAGTGGCATGAGAGGTCGTAGGTTCAGTCCCAGAGCACACACAGGGGTGGGAGCGGGGCAGGACACAAAGGAGGCCTGTGTTATTCTGAGCGTAGACAATGGGTTATGTATCTGTTGTGTTCTCTTTTAAAGAATGGTTATGCTCCTGTTGAATTTTTCCTCGAAGGGACAAGGAGTCGCTCAGCCAAGACCTTGACTCCTAAATTTGGTAGGTCCCTTATGTATTAGAAGCATATTAACCCCAGACCTCAGATGTGGTGTCACTGTAACTACCAAATAGAACTAGATACTTCTTTGACAGGATGCTGTTTTCTTTGTAAATAGAGCTGTTTCCTTAAGTTTAGCTGGTTTTGGACTTTGGATGTCCTTTTTGTTCTGGCTGGGGATGGGAAAGGCAGAAGCCTAGAGAACCAAAGCACTGGGTACGTATAGCAAGAGCAGACCCTGCTGTCATCACTAAGGGAGTTTGGGGACTCGCTTGGAAACATGGATTGTGGTTGTAATCTTAATATGTATACATATATGATTTGATTTGTTTCTCACTGAGTGGCCCATGCTGGCCTGGAACACACTGTGTAGCTTCAGCTGGCCTCACATTTGCTGCCATCCTCCTGCCTCAGCTTCCTGCGTGCTGAGATGATGAGTGTGAACTGCCATGCCCGGTGCTCTGTTTGGCTGGGGTGAGTTAGTAAGAGGCAGAAGCTCAGGTCGTGTGAGTGTGATTTTGGAAGGCTGGCTGTGTCTGTTGCTGGTCTGACTTCCTGAATGGATTATTTCTCCTTTCATTGTGGGATCAGTAACAAGACTGAGTACCAGCTGGGCAGTGACAGATTTTTTATTCTTGTCCAAGAATGGCAGATGTTGAGGACAGGTTTAGGATTCGCCTTCTAAACCCTGCGGGTGGAGGCTGTAGGTACAGTGCAGAAGGAAGGAGGGAGGCTGATGGGTTGTGTATGAGCCTTGTGTACCCTGCTCTTCGCTATCATGGTACAGAATTTCTCCCTGTGTTCACAGGTCTTCTGAATATTGTGATGGAACCATTTTTTAAAAGAGAAGTTTTTGATACCTACTTTGTTCCCATTAGCATCAGTTATGATAAAATATTGGAAGAGACTCTGTATGCCTGTGAGCTTCTAGGAATTCCTAAGCCAAAGGAATCAACCACTGTAAGTGAGGCGAGGCAACTTGGTTTTCTTTGAGGGTAGAGAATACCTGGCTTACACATCCACTCATTTACAAATGTGCTCCTGTTTTCTTTCTCCCTCTTGTGATGCCACCAGGGGTTGTTGAAAGCTCGACGGATTCTCTCTGAGAACTTTGGAAGCATCCATGTCTACTTTGGAGACCCTGTGTCACTGCGCTCTCTAGCTGCGGGACGGCTCAGTCGGAGCACATATAACCTGGTGCCAAGGTGCAAGGCCTGTGTTTTAATACCTGACACAGAAATGAGAAGGAAAACCCACAAGTGTGAATCAGGACTCTTAAGTTGACGGCCTCTGAGCCCAAACCTTGGCTTACCTGAGCTCTGCTAGCAAACCGCTAGGGAAGCTCTGGCATTCCATGTTCATCAGTGGAGCACTGCAGTTAAAGAACCTCATGTTCGAAGCCAACGTGGTGGGGCATGTCTATAATACCAGCTCTCAAGAGATGGAGGCAGGAGGATCAGGAATTGATGGTTATCTTCAGCTACATAGCAAGTTTGAGACCAGCCTGGTTTACATGAATAGCAAACAAACCCAAAGAACTGTCTGCTGCACCTCCTTGGGGTCCGACCTCACAGTGGGGAGAAACAGCACCATTGTTAAGAAGCTCGTGCAGCCGGGTGGTGGTGGCGCACGCCTTTAATCCCAGCACTTGGTAGGCAGAGGCAGGCAGATCTCTGGGAGTTCGAGACCAGCCAGGTCTACAAGAGCTAATTCCAGGGGGCTCCAAAACCACAGAGAAACCCTGTCTCGAAAAACCAAAATAAATAAATAAATAAATAGAAGAAGAAGCTCATGCACAGGGACTGTGGACACGACCACAGGCCAGCTGATGTGTCTGGAGCACTGCTTTAGGCCCTAGGAAGGAGTCCAGAGTAGCAGTGAGCAGGATAGCACCCTGTTTTCAGACGCACCAGGTTCTCTAAGGGTTCAGGGCACAGCTGAGCATTTGTATTATTCTTTCAATTAGATTAGTTGACTTAATTTTGTATGTTTGTGGGTACATGCAGGTTGTCACTTTACCCACTGAGCCCTCCCACCATCCCAAGCCTTGTGTTTACTTAGAGGAGTCCCCTGGGGAGTTGGGCAGACACACCCTCTTCCCAGTAGCCCTCAAATGCTTGGCAGCTCCAGCAGCTCCCCAGCAGTGAGGCGTCTGGTCAGCAGTCTCAACTGTAACTCCAGCAGATGTTAGCCATGCACTCCACAGAGCCCTGGCCAGTTATTCTGGTGCTGCTGTCACCTTCCCCTTGAACGACCTTCTTCCTTAGCTGCTTGTGGAACCCCTGCTGACATCTTTTGCAGCCGGCTGTCAGGTGCTAATGGGCTAGTTCTCCGAGGTCTGCAGCTTCCCAGGAGGGACAGTGTAAGTGGTGACCACGTGGCTCTTGCAGTACAGACCCCTGTCCAAGCAGCTGTGCTTGTAGCACTGATGTGTTCTGTTTATAAAAAAAGAGAGGGGCTTTTGTTTTTGTTTTTCTAATTACCTAGAACTGAGAGTTAATGTTTTTGTTTAATTTCCACTGCATACAAGCTAGGGAGTGCTGCCAGTGTGTGGTCTGAGTACGGCTGGCAGGAGCCTGGCACACCTTCCAGTGGGGCCCTCTCCCACCCGATAGCTGACCTGTAACCTCTGTGCCCTCCTTTCAGATACATCCCTCAGAAACAGTCCGAGGATGTGCACGCCTTTGTCACTGAAGTCGCCTATAGGATACAGCTTCTGCAAATTGAAAACCTGGTTCTGAACCCATGGCTTCTGGTAGTTGCCATTCTCCTTCAAAACCAGTTATCCATGGACTTTGACACCCTGGTGGAGAAGACACTGTGGCTAAAGGGCTTGACCCAGGTGTTTGGAGGGTTCCTGCTTTGGCCTGGTAAGTATATGGGATACATGTCTTTCACAGAGTAGCCTTTGCATTTCCTAATTTGAAGCCCAGGGAGGGGTCTGCTTGAGAGTAATTGCTGTGTGTTGGTTCACTCTTGAGACTAAGCCTCCAGGACCACAGTGCCATTTCCTTGGCAGCTGCAGACCAGAGATTGACAACAGGTGTTTTCACTTTTGCTTCATTTTTTTGAGACCCGGTCTTCTGCTGACTGTGGAGCTGGCTGTTGGGAATATTGTTTGGAGGTGTGCTACTATTGTTATACATTGCAATTGTTTAACTCTGGAGCTGCGATACTTTATCTGTCTCAGACACCTGTTGGCCTAATAAAGCTCTGAACGGTCAATAGTGAGGCAGGAGAAAGGACAGGCGGGGTTGGCAGGCAGCAAGATTATATAGAAGGAGAAAACTGGGAGTAGGGGTTCGGAGGAGTTGTAGCCTGATAAAGAGGAGGACGTCAGGGCCAGCTACACAGCTACACAGCCATCCACGGAGTGAGAGTCAGATTTAAAGAAGTAAGAGAACAGGGATGCACAGAGGCAGAGGGTAGACAGGATAGTATGAATGAATGAAGTGGGCAAGAACAGCCAAGCTAAAGCCGGACGTCTGTAACTAAGAATAAGCCTCGTGTGATTCATTTGGGAACTGCGTGACAGCCCCCTCCCAAAAAAAAAAAAAAGAATCCAAAGAGCATAAAGATGTCATTACTACAGCTGGCAGGTTTGACTAGACTGCCAGCCAGCAAGCCTGAAGATCTTTTTATCCTTGCCTCCCCTCCAGCCTCAGCTGGGAATACAGGTGTGTTTTGCTTCTTCTGACTTTTATGTGGATTCTAGGAATCAAATGCATGTTCTACTTTACTGACTAAGCCATCTTCAAAGCCTCAAATTTTTTTTTTTTTTTTTTTTTTTTTTTTGAGGCAGGGTCTCATTGTATAGCTCAGGCTGACCTGGAACTCACTGTATAGCCCAGACTCATCTCAAACTTGGAACAGTTCTCCTGTATTGGGATCATATGCATACCCAGCAAGTGTACAGTTTGCTACAATGTAGTTAGTTGCTTCTAAAATTATTGCTGGGGAATGGGAGGTGTTGAGGTCAGAGTACAACCTTGCGGAGTCAGTTCTTTCCTGTCACTTTTATCTGTGTTCCAGGGATTGAGCTGACGTTTACTGAGTAGAGGCACGAGCCTTACTCATTGAACCATTCAGCCCCAGCTTTGGTTTTGTTTCAGTACAGGGAATTGAACCTAAGGCCTTGTGTATGTTCTATACACTGAGCTGCATCCTCAGTCCTCTTTATCTTATTGTGTTTGTAGCCTGGTTGCTTCTGGTATGCAGCTAAGGGCTTTCTCTAACTCTCTGATACTAGTTCAGTGAGCAAGCATGGTGGTGCATGCCTGTCGTCTCAACACTCAGGAGATCAAGAGTCCAAGGGCAACCATGACTACATGAGACCACATCTTTATTTAAAAAAAAAAAAAAAAAAAGAACTGGGCGGTGGTGGTACATGCCTTTAATCTCCAGCACTTGAGAGAAAGAGGCAAGCAGATCTCTGTGAGTTCTAGAACAGCCAGGGCTACACAGAAAAACCTTGTCTTTTAATTAAAAAAAGAAGAAGAAGATGAAAAAGGTAGGCGTAGTCATGCACACCTCTTAATTTCAGCATTCCAGAAAGACAGGCAAACAGATCTCTGTGAGTTCCAGCCAGCCTAGTCTGCTTTCAAGTTCTAGGATAACCAGTGCTATATGACAAGACCCTGTCTCAAAAAAAAAAAAAAAATAAATAAATAAAATAAAAAGTAAAAGAAGAAGAAGAGGAACAGCTCAGTAGCTCAGTAAAAACTTCACTGGAAGGCCAGGGAGGTTCAGGGACTATAGGTGTGTGCCACACAAGATTGGTACAACTTGGATAACTTGTATTCAACCCACAGAACCAGGTAAACAACTGGGCATGGTTGTGTGCATCTGTAATCCCAGCATGCTTACCATCAAGATGAGAGGAGGAGGAGACGGGAGAATGGGCTATGGGCCCGGCAGCGGGAAGGACGCTCAGCACTTAGGAGCACTTGGAGTGCACAGTGCAGAGTAAGAGACCAGAAGAGAAGCCTGGGGCTGGGAGGATGTTAGTGGTTAAGAGCGTTTGCTGCTCTCACAGAGGATCCAGCTCAGTTCCTACCACCCAGATGGTACCCTACAACCGTCTGTCACTCTCTTCCAGCCTCCTTGGGTACTGCACCCATGTGGTGTGCTTATATGCTGGTGAAATACTCATACACTTAAATATTGTTTAAAATGTAGAGAGAGCTTGTCTCAAAACTAAGTTAGAAGAGCTGACTCCCAAGGGGCTGGAGAGATGGCTCAGAGGTTAAGAGCACTGGCTCTTCTTTCAGAGGATCCGGGTTCAAATTCCAGCATCCATATGGCAGCTCACAACTGTCTGTAACTCCAGTCCCAGAGGATCTGACACCTTCACACCAACGCACATGAAATAAAGTTAAATGAATTATTAAAAAATAAAAAAAAAGAGCTGACTCCCAAAAGTTGTCCCTTGATCTTTGCACACACACACACACCTGTCACTGGAGTTACTCACTGTGTTGTGAACTTGGTGGTTTGGGGGCGGGAGCCTGTGACAGTAATTAGTGTAAATTGAAAATCACAGGTCCTGTAGCTAGAGTATAACCCCTGGTTCCTGTAGGGTAGGGCACTGGGTGTAGGAGCTAGTGCTGGGGTCAGTGGAGTACACCTGAGTGCCGTGGACACAACACGGGTTGCTAAGAATCCTAGGGGAAGAACTTGTACTCAGGGAATTTGGAGTTGTGGCTTTGATAGGCAATCTGCAGAAGGTGAGGGCAGAGTGGAGCTTAGCTCATGGATGAGGAAGGAGTGGTGGGACAGGAGCTGGCATTGAGTGACCCACAGATAGTGTGGGCATGTTAGCTGGCTTTTCAGTTTGGGACAGAAGGAAGGTATGTTTGATCATATAAGTCTGCTGCTTTGACTTACTTACTTCCCGTAGGTTCTGGGAAGCGTGGTGGAATTGGACGTTGCCTTCTCATTGAGTTCCTCTGCTGCTCTCTCTGTAGATAACCAGCTTCCTGAGGAAGTGGTCCAATCCAGCATCCTTCTGCACTCCAACCTGGCCAGCCTTGTCAAAGACCGGGTGGTTCTAAAAGTGGACTTTGAAGGCTCAGAAATGGTCAAAGGAGTTGTGCTCCACCACATCACCTTCCTCATGTGCTCGGCCTACAAGAACCAGCTGCTCAATGTTTTTGTCCGTCCTTCCTTAGTAGCTGTAGCCTTGCAGATGACACCTGGGTTCAGGAAAGGTAACTTTTAGGAGCATGGCCCTGAATTTCCAAAGAGGCCTGGCCCTCTAGTGCCAGAAAGGGAGCAGTGTTAAGCCCCCTCTGTTCTAATAAAGGATGCTGCCCTGCCAGCCTACAGGTCTAGAGTTGGAAAGTATAACAACTTGTGGCTTAGCCCCGACTACTCAGAAGTTTGAGGCAGGAGTAGCTTCCAGGAGTTTAGAACCAGCCTGGCCTATGTAGCAAAATATAGTTTCAGAACAACAACAAAAGAGATGGGTCAGTGGTTAAGAGGGTATCTGATCTTCCAGAGGAGCCAAGTTAGGTTCCCATCATCAGTGTTGGGCAGCTTAACACTGCCAACAACTATAGTTCCAGGGGTGCCAACACCCTCTTCTGCCCTCCGTGGGCACCTGCATACACAGGGCATATATACATGTATGCATACGAATAAAATGAAAATAAATTTTTAAGAGGAAAAATAAAACTTCAGAATTGGAAAGACCTAGTGACTCCCTGATCTGCACTATACCTTTGTACTAGGAAGATGGTTTAGTGGTTTGTTAGGCAAGCTTGATTGCTGAGTTGAGATTTTTTTTTAAAGATTTATTTATTTATAATGTATACAGTGTTCTGGCATGTATGCCTACACACCAGAAGAGACCACCAAATTTCATTATAGATGGTTGTGAACCACCATGTGGTTGCTGAGAATTGAACTCAGGACCTCTGGAAGGGCAGCCAGGACTCTTAACCTCTGAGCCATCTCTCCATCCTCCAAGTTGAGATTCTTAGAACTCATGTTAAAGGCTAGGTGAGGTAACCTGTATATGAAGCCCAGCATTCCTACAAGTGAGACAGGAGACTTGCCCCTAAGCTTTCAAACCAGCAATATTTGAGTGTTCAACTTAGCAGCAATCAAGAGAGGCTCTGTCTGCAATGAGGTGGAAATCATGAACCAATTCCTGAAAGTTGCCCTCTGATTTCCCATATGCGTGTTTGTGGCATACTTGTATCCTTAAACATATACACACAATAAACTAACACTAGCTGTGCCTTTTATATATAAGGGTGATTAGGTCCAGAGAGCCCTGCAATTCCTAGAGAGGCTCTGCATTGGGAACACCATTGCCCAGCTCCTGATCTGCTGCAGTTTTCTGCTGGGACAGCCCTAGCAGAGGCAGATGGGACCCCACCACGATCACTGTACAGTGTACTTGGTATTAGATCACACTGAGTTGAAATGAGTTATGTCTACCTGAGGGTCATGCGGCTTCACCCCAGAGAATCTCCTTAAGTCGGTCTTGGTGTGTGCATGAATAATTGGTGATTGACCTGGGTGTTCACAGAGTGCTAGATGACAGTGAAGAAATGGTAGCTAGGGGAATGGGGGAAGCTGGGAAATGAGCCCCTTCCTTCTCTACTCAGAAGGAGGTCCCTCTTCTGAGGAATTTCTAAAGGTGGTGGCATCATGCCTGTTTCTAGACTGAGGGATTTGAGGCCTTGTTTAAACTCTGCTGACTGTAGTCTGTCCTTCAGATAAACTGTGTTGACTTGAGCTTCCTTGAAGGACTCACTTATTTCCTTGTTACCTGCGTACACACACATTTGAAGGGCTATAAGATCAAAAGCAATGCCTTAATTTTGTGAAATGGGTTCTTTCCAGAGGATGTCTTCAGTTGCTTTTCCTTCCTACGCAACGTGTTTTCAGATGAGTTCATCTTCCTCCCAGAAAACACACTCAGGGTAAGTTCTGACCGCCCAGAGCAGGCATGCCATAGTGCACGTTCCAGAAGTGACAGAGAGGCTCCCCAGCATGCCTCTGCACAGCAGCACGTTTTCTTTGAGACTGGGCCTGTGGTGGTCCTGCCTGGCAGTGGGTCAGCCGTGTGGTCTGTGGGTTTGCTGGTGTGGGCAAAGGCAGACAGACAGACGGTGCTCTAGGTTTCAGGGTGAGAGAGATGAGGCTGGCAGGGCTTGAATCTAACTCCACTTGGGGGATTTTCTGGATTTGCGATTACATCTAAGAAAGTGTTGCATTGTCAAGTGAAGAACATCTGTAGTGTGTCTATGTGTGTGCGCATCTGTCTGTGTGTCTGTCTGGGCTACAGCTTCACAAACGCTGTCTATTTACATGTTTGAGCTTCGGCACTTGAGTGTTGGAACAAACGCTTCCAGCTTCAGTTCATAGTCAGGTGGCTCTGGGACCTGTGGGACTAGTGACGTTGAGGGTACACGGACTGTCATATGTATGTGGTTGGTCTCCCCTGTCCCTCCCTAGGATTTTGAGGAAGGCTGTTACTTGCTGTGTAAAACTGAGGCTATACAGATGGCTGGGAAGGACATCATCATCACAGACAAAGGGAGCGCTGTGTTAGAATTTCTCATAGGGCTCTTTAAACCTTTTGTGGACTCATACCAGGTATGTGAAGTTGCAGATTCTGTGCACACCAATATCAGTATCATAAGACTTTCTTCCTGAAATTACTTCCGGTGTGAAGGGTGATCGTGTGCCAGGTGAATGGTGGTCCCAGAGAGATAAGTTCCGTGTCTACTCAGGGACAAGCTGGGCCTGTCATAAGCTGGGGGTAGCACCCCTGTAAGCCCATGATTGCACTCAGAATTACAGTCATGCTTTGTTTTCCTGTGTTCTTCGTATGGCTAGGTGTGGATACATAGTGCTAAGTGCCTTCTGCTTTAATGTCACTGAACACTCATTCTGCTTTTTGGAAGAACAAGAGCAAGGTCCTGTTCAGACAACCCAGAAGAGGACACAGAGCTGGCTTTAGGCACTGCAGCAGGATTCTAGGGAGGGAGGAAGGGAGGGAATTTGAAAGGCAAATGCTGGGGTGTGCAGGCATTTCAGAAGAGGCATCTGTGTCTTATAGGCTGGCTTTGAGCACTGTGATGGTGGGTGGACGGTGGGAACTGGGACTGTAATCCCAGAGGTGACCTTGTCCACCTCCTCCCACAAAGTCTAGCATGGGATGGGAACTTGATAAACTGGGAATCAGCCAGTGCTTGAGCCTGCACTCTGCATTCAGAAAGAAAGACAGCCAAAAGCAGTAGGTCCTCTCTCCCTGGGCAACCCAAGATGTGAAACTGGAAGTGATTCTTGCAGTCAGCTGAGATGAGAAATTCAGCTCTTAACAAATGCCATTTCAAACTGTTCTTTTCTAGTTGTAAAAGCTGCTGACGATTAGAAGTAGGCTGTGGAGGGTGTGGTTGTTAGTGAGGGCAGTGTGGCCACCATGCTCTTGTGTTTGGCTACCTCTTCTCTGTGTTCCTTTCATTTTCCCTCGTGAAACCAGATACTTTCCAAATACCTCTTGCATGAAGAAGAGGACTGCTTTACTGAGAGACAGTACTTGGTTGCAGCTAGGAAGTTCACCAGTCAGCTTCTGGATCGAGGTTGGTCACATCTCTGGGGGGGGGGGGGTTGCTTCTCAGCTGAGAACAGGAGTGATCGTTCGCCCTCTTCCTCTTTGCAGGTGCCTCTCAGTGTTATGACGCACTGTCTTCTGACCTGCAGAAAAATGCCTTAGCAGCTTTCGTGAGACTGGGGGTGGTAGAAAAGAAGAAGGTGTAAGTACCAGGTGCTAATGGGGACAAGGGGAGGAGTGACACTGAAACCCGAGACCCAGCGACAGAGGACACACAGTGCTGTGCCACCTTTCCTCTTGCCTCAGGGTTAGATCAGTGCAAGTTTCGGGGAACCTGCACGTCACACAATTAAGAACATACCCTAGCCTAGTTTTGGTTTAACCTCAGACTGCATTTCCTAGGTTAATTAGAGAAAAAAGTGTAGGGTACTGTGTGTGGGTGTGTGCATGCACGTGTGTGAATGGAGAGAAACAGATCTAACTGAATCAGTATCCCAGTGGTAAAGTGGAAGCCAAACTCACAGTTGTATCTTATGTGATCAGAAGGAAGGTGTGTGAGTGGTGTGTGTGTGTGTGTGTGTGTGTGTGTGTGTGTGTAGAGCAGTGGTTCTCAACCTTCCTAATGCTGCGCCCCTTTAATAGTTCCTCATTTCGTGCTGACTCCAACCATAAATTATTTTGGTGCTACTTCATAACTGTCATTTTGCTACTGCTGTGAGTGGTGATGCAAATATCTGATATTCGGACCCCATGAAAGAGTCACTCAATACCACCTCCCACTCTGCCTCCAGGGGCGCTACCCACAGGTTGAGAACCACTGCTATAGCATCTCCTGAATGAACCACTATCTTGAAGCCAAACTCTCATAGTTATGTATCCAAGAAGCCTTTCACCTGCTTCATACTGGAGCTGTGGTTTTGCCTGGGGCTGTGGTAGAGCACTGGCCTAGCATGTGTGAGGACCTGGATTTGGTCCCCAGGCCTGAAGGAAGAAAAGCAAGCCCATAACATCCCGTGACAGAACGTAGAGTCAGGAAGAGGTTGTGGTGAGTGGCTGTCTGTCCACACAGTAAGTAACCCAGCTTTCCTTCTCTTTAGAGATAATAGCGTCGTGTTTAGTGTGAACGAGTCTGCCACAAGCAAATTAGAAGAAATGCTTGGTAAGTGCCGCTATCGTGGACGCAGACCCATTTTCCTGCTGTGCAGACACTAGCATATGCTGCGGCATGAGTAGGCTTATCAGAAGGAGCAGCTGTAGATTCTAATATAAACAAGCTGAGTATAAGCCAGAGTTTCCTTGAGGAAACGTGCCAATCACAGCACTTGGGAGAAGAGGCAGGAGGACTGCCGTGAGTATAAGGCCAGCTTTGGGCTACATAGTGAGTACCAGGCCCTCCAGGTCAAGACCCTGTCTTAAAAAACAAAACAAACAGGGTAGAGGAGGGAAAAGGGGGGGGGAGGGGACAAACAGATGTGGGGGTTGGAAAGAACTGAGAAAAAAGATTTTCAAATGGTAAGGGTATCACAATGCTATACACTGCTTACAGTTTTTAAAGAACAGACTTTTAAAGGCCAAAAGGGAAAGAAAAAAAGGTGTAGCAAAGTGTTCAGCAAGAGAATGCAAAGTGGACAGTGCTTTCCAGCACAGTCAGCTGCCCAGGCCTCATCTGGACCAGCATGCAGTCCTTGGTGTGCAGCTGTGTGTGTGGGTTGACTCTGTTCTGCCTCTGACTTTCGTTTTTCCTTTTTTAATAAAAGATTTTATTTTATCTGTGTGGATATTTTTACCTGCATGTGTGTATATATACCACACGTGTGCAGTATCCACAGAGGCCAGAAGAGGGCATTGGATTCCTGAGAACCAAGGAGCTGTTAAATTTCTGTAAGTGCAACAAGTGTCCCTAACCACTGAGCTGTCACTCCTTGTTTGTTCGTTTGTTTTAGAGCCAGGGTATCTTTATGTAGCCCTGCCTGGCCTCAAACTCACTATGTAGACTAGGCCAGCCTCAGGCTCACAGAGATCTGCCTGCCTCTGCTCTGCCCCTTCCTCCTTGTGCTGGGACTAAAGGTGTATGCTATCATACCTGGCCTTATTTTTGTTTTCTGAGGCAAGGTCTTATACTGGATGCCCGGTTGATCTAGCCCTCACTATACTCACTCTGTAGCCCAGAGCGGGTTCAAACTCAGAGCAATCCTGTCTCAGTTTTACGCATCTGCGGTGATGTTTACTGTCCCTCTGAAGTCTGGGATACTCTGGGTGAGGATGTGTGGTGGATTCTTTAATCACACACTGTCTGGTACAGAGTGGAGCTAAGAGCCCTCTGGATGCTGTAGGCTGAGAAAGAGGAACACCTCGAAAAGGCAGCCACTGGCTTTGTAATGGTCAGTAGAATAAAGAGGAGCCAGCTGCATGATCAGTGGGGGTCTCAGCATTTGCAGCCTGCCTTGCAGAGTGGACCACAGCCTTACAACAGAGCTGTAGCAACAAGCAAGACTGCTATTATCTCATGAGCTGTTTCTTTATCTTAGGATGTAAAACACCCATAGGAAAACCAGTCACTGCAAAACTTTAGTAATCATGAAGCGGTTGTGGAAAATCCAGTTCCACATGACAGTCAAAAGGACTCACTGCCACAAATGGACATAGAGAGAAGGATGTGTTTTCCGTCTCCGAGACCTTGTGAGCTGTACTTCTGCCAAGAGGAGGAAATGGTCAGTGAGAGCGTCAGTGTGATCTTCTGACACAATGACTGCTGGCATTCATGTCAACTGTGTGTCTAAAATAAAAGCTTTTGAAAACATTCTTGGAAAGCAGAGCTCAGGCCCCTGTTCACTGCCACGCGGTTTCCCACACATGCTCCACCTTCAGGCCAGCATGTGACAAATTGTACAGCAGAAGCTTTGGCCCCTCAGCTGTGCAGAAATAGGCTGAGGAGGGGACCCAGGTGAGTGTTCACAGCCCAGCCTGGAGCTGGGAGCATGAGCATGACAGAGTTCTCTCCTGAGCTTCATGCGGGTCCCAGTCAAAACACAGGTGTATTAAGAACATTGTGTATGGTTACCTGTGGGCTGTGTGTGTTCGTGTCTAGACTTAGGTCATATCTTTAAGACATTTTGTTTTAGATCAGCAGCAGATCTTCCAAACTCTAAAAAGCGGCCCAGTTCAGTGCTCTTTGTCAGAGTATTCAATAACTTGTTCTTATTGAACAACAAAAAATCACCTTTAGATTGGACACACTTCCTTCCATCGTAAGCATTTTGGATAAGGGACGCAACCTGTACCTTACATTTCTACCTTAATTAAGTTGACTCAAGTACAAATTCAACAGAAGTGTATAATAAACTATCTAGTTTAAATTTTATACCCAGTAGTCTCATGAACAAGTTGAACTAAGCGAAGTGTGAACAACAAAGAGATGTTTACATGATGTTACATGAATATACGTGGAGAGAGGAGGAGTTTGAAGCGAGACAGGACAGCTCTGCAAGTTAGTCCCTCTGGAAGTGACCTGTGACCCCAGCATTGGTGGAACTATAACAGGGAGTGGGGCTGGGTAATAGAGGAAAAGACTAGGGGTGTGTGCAGAGAGGATCGTGGCCTCACATAGGCCCTTGGGGGCTGCCAGAGCAGAAAGCAGGACCTGCGGAATGCATCTAGCCTTGAATTCCTTGTACTCTGAGAGCTGAAGTCCAAGATGAAGGTGCATCCACAGCAGGTTCACCGTGGCTTTGGACATGACTGCTAACTCTCCATGAGACTCGGGAGAAAGTAGGCTGGACATGGTGGTACCTGATGTATTCCCAGCAGGATTCTCCTCATGAGGAGCTCTCCCTCAGTATATGAATCTAGGCTACAGCTCAATCATCGGGGACAGGCATTTTAATGTAAGAACCAAGGAGGGTCACTGAGAAGCCCAGTATGGTCCTTTTTCCTAATTCCCCAGGTGGTGCCTCTATTCCAGGGCCTATGACAGACAGGCCCTATGGCAACATTTGCTGCTTTGAGAAGCTAGAGGGGATTCCCGCATGTTGAAATGAGCAGGGCCACTGAACAGTGGTCCTGGCAGTGGACTCTGGTGGGCAGCCACTGTCAGCTGCCACACCTAAGCACACTCTTCTGACCTGAGCTGAGCTGTTCACCAGCCAGGTGCTGGCCTTGAACTCACCAGGTGGCTGAAGATGAATGAGCTTCAGGTCCTCCTGACTCCGCCTCAGTGCTGAGAGAGACTACAGGCATGCACCACCATGCTGATTTATACAGTGCTTCTGCAGTGCTGGAGATTGAACTCTGACCGTTGTGCACGCTAGGCAAGCACTGTACTACACCTTATCCCAGGCTCAAAAAGGTACCTCCAGGAAAATGGTGTGGAAAATTGAAGTCAGCCAGCACACTATGTTTACTAGATCCTTCGGTGGCAAGACCAAGCAGAAGAGACAGACTGTGGGCATCTGGCATCGTGGTTCCTGCATAAAAACAGTGGCCAGAGGGACTTAGACCTACAGTGCCATATCTGTGGCACAGTCAGGTCTGCCACCAGAGACTGAAAGGCCAGTAGAAGCACTGCTATTGGAGATCTCTAGCTTACAATACATGGGTTAATGTAAATAACAGAAAGGGGACTGTTTGGCACAGCAACACCTAGAAATAGATTATATATATATCATCTCATTCTCTCTCTCTCTCTCTCTCTCTCCCCCTCTCCCTCTCCCTCTCCCCCTCTCACTCTCACTCTCTCACCAGGGTTTCTACATTGTCATAGCTGTCCTGAATTCACTATGTAAACCAGGCTGGCCTCGAACTCAGAGATCTATCTGCCTGCCTCTACCTCCTAGCTGGGATTAAAGGGATGCACCTGGCCTTTCTTTCAGGCAGGGTTTCACTAGGTAGCCGTGATTAGCCAGAGATTCCCTTGCCACTGCCTCCTGAATGCTGGGATTAAAAATGTGTGCCATCACATCCAACTCAGGATATTTTCAAGTCACAAACCCGTGATGCTAACAAGATTACAGAAAATGAAGTCATGATTTGTTAACTGTGGACACTACGCTGTCACAGAAAACCCCCGGGAAGTAAAGCTACAGTGAGATGCTTTGAAACACTTGTGTGAATAAAGCCAGGTAACTGAATTCTGGGGGCAGTGCACATAGCGCTTGCCAGGGTTGCCTAGCAGACTGTTGGGCGTTTGACATGGGTGAGGACCCTGTTGCTCTCTGCAGTCCCTTCAGGTCTCTTCCAGACATGCCCATGGTACACGCTTCCCTTTCTTTTCACACCTGTATTTGCCAGGAGTTTCATGAGAAACTGCCACAGTGTTCCTGCGGTCCATAGCCATTTTTGTTAACATTGTCCTATTTTTAAACATAGGACAGGCAGCGTGAAGCACAGTGTTTGGTCCTTTAACTCTATAGTGGCTTTCTTATTTCCCACCCACTGTTGTGATATTTACCTCAGTCAGTGATCCACAGGTAGCATAAAACTTGGCTCTTAAAATTCTCACTTGTACATCTGAAATTTCCCACTCAAGGATAGCCTAAAAACCTTGGGCTTTCTAGGACCCTGGGTGTTGCTTTAAGTACTTGCTTAGCATAAGGCCCTGGGCTTGATCTCCAGCACCCTCAAGACTTAAACTATTTATTCTCAATTCTGACAGTATGTACAATACTTAAAATCTAGTAGTTCTCTGTCCTCTCCATGTAAATAAAAACATAAGAATATTGAATAAAGCCAGGCAGTGGTGGCACATGCCTTTAATCCCAGCACTTGGGAGGCAGAGGCAGGTGGATCTCTGTGAGTTTGAGGCCAACCTGGTCTACAGATTGAGTTCCAGGAGAGATTCCAAAGCTACAGAGAAACCCTGTCTTGAAAAACCTAAAAAAAAAAAAAAAAAAAAAAATACTGAATAAACATAAATAGAACTGACCAGACAGGTGGTGGCTGGCTGCACACATTTTACAATCCCAGCACTCTGGAGGCAGAGACAGGAGGATCTCTTAGCTCAATACCAGCATGGTCTACAAAGACAGTTCTAAGCCAGCCAGGGCTAGAGCAAGATCCTGTTATCAAAGTAAGTGCAGACAGATAACCAAATAGAATGTTAACACAGTAGCAATTCTATCCAGTATGAAAACATTGTAAAGCTTTATTTTATCAGTTTAGAAAATGTCATTTTACAGCATATCGAAGTATACAGCAATGCTGTCATCTTCAACAGCAAGCCCCAGCTTCCAATCCTAGCTGAGAATCAAGGTGCAGGAGCAAAGTGCTGGGAATCTATCGACAGGCAGCATCTTGAACAGAAAGGACTTGGAGCACTTAAGTGTCAGGCTTTCATCAGAGACCAAATTCCAACCTTAATTAATCCCACTGTAATTCCTGATCTGTGCAGTTAGTGTTGAACCAAACAAGAAAAGGTAATTAATGTTCAAGTGGGAGTCAGAATGAATGCCACTGTCACCGTGCCAGTGCTTTAGAACTTGCTTGGTGTCTGGCACCCAAGGTGGATCCAGTCAGCTTCCCAGGAACACAGACTTGCCAGACTCCCTCTACTATACTGAGGAACACATTGGCCCATTCTTAGCAGAATAAAATTCTCTACTTCCATTTCCATAGATTTATTATGTGAGGAAACACAGTCATTCTTACAGCTCTCTGCACAGCTTTCCATTCCCCAGAACCCAGCACTGTATTCACACACAACATTCCATATATCAGACTTCAGGAGGCACCAAATAATCACCACAACCACACAATTCTATGAAATTCAAATTTCCAATTATCTTAAATTAGTATTTTTGTTTGGCTGGGAATCAGTTATGGTCATGTAAAAAAAAAAAAAAACCCTATGCTCAGCAGAGTGGTACAAGCCTTTAATCCTGGCACTTAGGAGGCAGAGGCAGGGAGATTTCTGAGTTCAAGGCCAACCTGGTCTACATAGAGAGTTCCAAGACATCCAGGACTACATAGAAAAACCCTGTTAAAAAAAAAAAATCCTAAAAGAAAAAAAGTAATCAGCAATGGTGATTTCCAACTTTTTAAGTACGTAGAGCTAAAAAATAAAAAATGTTGGTCTGGTCTGAAATGAGTTAACTAAGTCAAGGAGTTTTATGGCCTAAATCACTGCAGAAACCATGTAAGGTTTTTGGTTTTTTTTTTTTTTCTTGATTTTATTTATTTATTATGTATACAGTGTTCTGGCTGTATGTGGTCAAACATGCCAGAAGAGGGCAGCAGATCTCATTATGGATGGTTGTGAGCCACCATGTGGTTGCTGGGAATTGAACTCAGGACCTCTAAAAGAAATGCCAGTGCTCTTAACCTCTGAGCCATCTCTCCAGCCCTACCATTTAAGGTTTTACACAATTTTATGTCTTAACACTATCTTTTGTATTCAGAAGAGAAATAACCCTTAGAAGCAGTGGTATAAAAACAGCATCATGGACACAAGCCACAGGTGGAGGCTAGTGGGTAAGCAGGTCTTGGAAAACACTTTCTACTAGAGGAACATTAGATATCAGCATAAAGCAGAGCATTCTACAAGCTGTAGCTCCCACCCGCCTACACTTTCCTTTACTGAACAATCTGAAATAACCTGCAATTCTCCTAAAAGTTTTTTTTTTTTTTTGTTGCTTTTGAGGCAGGGTTTTTCTACAGAGCCCTGCCTGTCCTGGAGTTCACTTTGTTGACCCAGCTGGCCTTGAATACACACACCTGCCTCTTGCTTCCAGTGCAGCTATTAAAAGCATCAGCATTCCTGGCGCTTGTGTTTTAAAGTGCAACACAGCATTGGAGGGGTCACAAAAGGTCCCTTCCCTGTGCTTGAGGCATATCTATCTCTCCTCAATTATCCACTAAGTTAAAAAAAAAGGGGGGGGGACACCCATCAGGGCAGAGGATGTGGCTTGCCTGGTATGCACAAAGCCCTGGATTTCCCAACACAGCATAAACTGGGCATGGTGGCACACACCTGTAACCCCAGCCCTTGGGAAGTGGAGTTAGATTTAGAAATTCAGGGTCTTCCTTGGGTACAAAACCAGCCCATGACACCAGCCTGGGCTGAAACCTATCTCAAGAAAACAAACAAATCTCTGCTCAAAGCAGGCATTCTTTAACAGTGAGTTTGCATTACTTTTCTAACTCCTCATCTACACAGACCTTGAACTACCAGTAAATATTCAAAAAAGGAGCTCTGCATTCACCTTAAATCTCAATGGCTCCTAAACCAGGCTGGGGCCTACAGCAGCCTGCAGCCACTCACCCACGGCCAGGCTTCTTGGGGTGTGCCTTTCCCTTCCTGAACATGGCAAAGGCACTGCAGCAGCAAATTCATTGGTCTGGAATATGTTAAAAATTCACCATAGTCCTCGTGATTCCCGGAAAGATGCACCCGAGCGAAATACTATGATGCTAATTAGCCGTGGAACATACTATCTTTTGGATGTCTGCGGAGTTGTTTTATGAAGACTTCCATGTACCTATGAACACTGGAGAATCTGGTACCCACTTATCCAAATCTATCCCAAACCAGTTTTCCCAACTCCTATCTTCTCTCCAAATGGATTAGTTTAAGGAATACATAAAGCCAATGCATTACATAGCACTGACCATTAAGAAGCTACAATTTTGCTGGGGTTTACATATTTTTCTAGGTGGCACAGAGTGCATTGCTCCTGGATGTCCTACGGTGAGAAGTGTGTTTCAAGTCGGAGGGTAATCTGAAATGCCATGGTGTGACCATGCATTCCTTAAGGAGTTAGTATGAAAGTGTGGCTTATGCACTAATAATTCCAGTATGGGGGCACTTAACACATTTTCTTTTCTCCTTTGACTGTGTTTCTACGAGGGTACTGTGTATGCTGTTTTGACTCTGAGGAATGTCCTGACAAGTGTCATATAAATACAGATAGTGCACTGTAGTCTGTGCACACACACACACACACACACACACACGCACGCACGCACGCACGCACACCCCAGACCAGGGACTCAGACCACAGAAGTGGTGCTCTCGGGATTCACCCGCAGGAGTCTGGATGCATTCCGCAGGTCCTGCAGCTGCTTGGCAGGCTTCCCCACACCTTCCTCAAACCTCCTCTCCACCACTGGGAGGACAGTTTCATAAAGGAAGGATGCATTCTGCCTGATGAAGGCCTTCTTCTCTGGGTCCTGCTCGCACCGCAGGCTGTAGTCCACGTGCTGCACGGCGACCAGGATGACTTCCACCAGACTCTCCAGGAGCACCATGTGTAGCTCTGGGAAGTACAGTTTCAACGCCTCCTCCAGGAAGCCCATGGTCTGCTTGGTGAAAGCCACCACCGTGTAGCTCAAGTTCACCCAGCAGTCATCTCCCGTGTACTGCTCGAAGTTACTGACCCCACAACTTCTCATCTCCTCTTTGAGCTTTCCCAGGGCCTCAGGGGTCATCAGGTTCATCCGGCGCCACATCTCCTCTGAGTTTCGGTGCTTGGTGGCTTCAATGATAATCTCCTTGTAACTGTGTAAGGCCCCCTGGATGTCCTTCACCAGCAGGGCATGGATGATGAAGGTGAGATCCAGCCCAATCTCTCCCAGCTGTTGGCAGTGCTCCTTGGCCACTTTCACACACTCGGCTGCAGTGGACAGGCTCTCCTTGCTGTCGAAAACCTGCTTGCTGAAAGCGTCCACAAACATGCCCATCGCAGACCTTGCCCAGACCACGAATGCAGAGTAGCAGCCGCTGTCCGTGCCTGCAAAGTCTGTCTCAAATTCCCTTGCCGTCTCCAGCAGGCTGGTAAAGAAGACATGGCAGAGCTTGTGGATGTACAGCAGGGTGGCGCCCTCGATCCGAAGCTGGCGGATGGCAGTGTGCACGGCTGCTGCCCTGTTCCTCAGAAACAGCTCACAGGCCTTCGTGCACTGGCCCAGCCGGATCAGCTGCGACACTGCCCTGCGAGTCGCCTTTGGGCCGCCTCTCAGAGAGCGATCCGGGGAGAGCTCAAACACCAGCACGTCGGTGAGCTGCCGCACTCTTTCGTCCACTTTGGCCCTCAGCTCTTTCACAGGAGGTGGGCTGGGCTTATCTTCCAGGTAGTGATTCAGTTTGTCCAGCAAGTCCACGGCGCCCTCAAAGTCCCTCTGCGCAATACAGACATCTAGGTCTTCGGGCAACTCCTGGATCCACTCCATGGAGAGGTCTACCTTTTCCTCCTCGACCTCGGGGGGGACCAGTTCTTCATCATCCTCGTCCTCAAATGGGTTGCCGCTCTTGGAAGTGACCGGTGGCGGCGCGCGGGGGGCCGCGGCCTCCTCCTGCTCCCTCCTCCTCTTGTCGCTGAGCGCCCTCTTGGTTTCCTCCAGCACTTCCAGCCACTCGCGTTTAATCTTGGCATTTTCCGCCTGAAAGATGCGGCTCTCGGGGAACATGAGCAGCTTGAACATATCCTTCATGGGCGGGTTGTCCTTGACGTTGACCACCGCCAGGCGGTCCAGCGGGTAGAGCGCGTTGTAGCGGTACATGCCCCGCCGCTGCGGCAGCCAGGTGGCCACCAGCAGACAGTCGTTCATGAGGAAGCCGTGCACGCGCTGCAGCTGGGCCATGTGGTCCGCCTCGTACTCCACCAGGTCCCCGTTGTACACCAGGTACTGGCCCGGCGTCTCCAGCAGGTCCCTGCAGCCCTCGACCTTCTCCAGCAGCGTGGTGAGCGTGCGTTGCTTGCCCTCCTCGCCCGCGCCGGGGCCGTCGCGGGGACCGCCCGCCGAGCCGGGCAGGAAGCCTGCCTGGGCCGCCCCGCGCTCCCGGGGCCCCGCGCCCGCCGGGTCCTCAGCCGTGGAGGCGCCCGCGGCGGCGGCGGGCAGCAGGGCCAGCGGGATGCTCTCCAGGCTGCTCTTCTGCTCCGTCAGCAGGTGACTCAGCTGGTACATCTCGCTCTCCAGGTACGAGATCTCGCGCGCCGTCTCGATGAACTGCCGGTAGTTCTGGTAGACATTGCGCTTCAGGTTCTGCGCCGTCTCCTCCGCCAGCGCCTGCACGCGCTGCCGGTGCTCCTGCAGGTCGCGGTCGCCGTCCGATTGCTGCGACAGCTGCTTCACGTACAGCCGCGCCTCGAAGCCCCCCGACTCCAGCTGCCTCCGCAGGCGGCTCGCCCCGCTGTCCGACATGGCTGCTCCCCGTCCTGCGCCCGCCGCCCGCCGTCGCTGTCACTCGCCGCTCCCGGGCCCCACCCGAGTCCCACAGAGAAGACTGAGAAGGAAGCGGGGCGGGAGCGACACCCGAACGCCTGCGCCGGAGCTGAGCGTCGCATTGCGCCTGTGCGAGAGGCGAGGTTCTCCTCCTGCGCCTGCGCGTGGTGCGGAGGGCCGGCGGAGCGCCTGCGCGCAAACGGCCACGCCTTAAGGCGCGTGCGCAAAGGAGCCAGTGCGGAAGTCAGAGGCGGCTCGGACGTGCAGTAGACCTGACGTGAGACGCGGGACGTCAGGAGCCTTCAGGAGGCAGCCGGCTGGCTTTCCTCAGCCGTCCCTAGCCCGAGCCCCGCGTTCCTAAGCCGGTGTCCGCGGGACGACGCGAAGCCGCTTCCGCCGAGGCGTTCGAGGCGAACCGGCGCGCGCCCGACCGCCAGCCCCGGAGCTCTCGCGAGACCCGTGCGCCGCGCGAGCAGTACCGGCGTCTCCGCTGTGGCCTGGGCGGGAGTAGCGCGATGGACGAGGACCTGGTGGTAGCGCTGCGGCTGCAACAGGAGTGGGACGTGCAGGTGGCGCGGCGCGCGGCGGCGCGGGAGCCCGTGTCGTTGGTGGACGCGTCCTGGGAGCTGGTGGACCCCACCCCGGACCTGCAGGCGCTCTTCTTGCAGTTTAACGACCGCTTCTTTTGGGGGCAGCTGGAGGCGGTGGAAGTGAAGTGGAGTGTGCGCATGACACTGTGAGTGCTCCCCACGAACGGCTCCGAACGTCTGGGAGGGCGAGGCGGCGGCGTTGTCGTTGGTGTCCCCCGCCTCGCGGCGGACGGAGACGTGCCTGCGCTCCAGAGCGGGCCGGCTTTAACGGCCCCCGGTGCTGTCCCAGCGGGATCCCCGTGCCACCCGTTGAATCAGAGAAGCCCCAGTTGAGCTAGCAATCTGCCCCTCTCCTCCAGCGTCCTGTCCCCTAGAAAGCGGCCTGCGGTAGAGCAGGGGAAGATGTAGTGTAGCTGTCACTTCACACCACCCTGTGCCCCTGCCGACGCGGTGGCTAAACTGTTCCCTGCTGATCATTGCCTGTGTGGGGCTGACTGGGTGACAGTGGGTGAGGGCGAGCAAGTGTCACTGCCTGCAGCCAAGTGTTCCCCTAAGGAAAGCCTTTAGGGACGTTTCCTGTGCACCGCACAAGAACCGGTAAGGATCTGCTTTTGTTTTTCGTTTTGTTCGTTTGCTTTTGAGACAGAGCCCCACTACGCATCCCGTCTGGCCAGGAACTTAGGAGATCTGCCTGCCTCTGCCTCCATAGTGCTGGTGTTACGGGCGTATTCTGCCAGGGCAGGCTAGGGTTTACTTTTGATCAATCTCCTCTGACTCTCCAAACAGTGGATTTGGTGAACCTAATCCATTGTTGTGATTGCTTTCCAGGTGTGCTGGGATCTGCACCTATGAAGGAAGAGGAGGAATGTGCTCCATCCGTCTCAGTGAACCCCTTCTAAAACTGAGACCCAGAAAGGACCTTGTAGAGGTATTCTTTGATAAGCCTGGTTCTCAGCTCCGTGGTTTGCAGGGATTTGTTTGGGTTTTGTTTGTTTTTGTTTTTTGTTTGTTTGTTTGTTTGGTGAAGACAAGATCTTAATGCTAGCCCAGGCTGGTTTTCCCTGGCCAGGATATTTTGTTAATTTTTAAGAGGCAGTCTCTGTTACCCAGGTTGGCCATGGTTTTATGTGCTTCTGTTGCTTGCTTCAGCCTCCTCAGCAAGCTGGCATGCATGTACCCAGCTATTTTTTAGGGGGGTGATGCCACCAAGCTGGTCTCAAGTTCCTGATCCTCTAACCTTGTGTGCTGGGATCACAGGCAGGCAGCATTTCGTGCCCAGCATATACTTTGTGCCCATTTAGTCCTGGGCTGTTTGTTCTTTTGGTATTGGCATTTCCATGCTGGCGTCAGGAGTCCCTTGTGTTCAGAATTCAGAGCCCATAATAATAATGTTGCTGAGTTGTCAGAATCCTCTTTTGATATTGCTTACAGTGGGTTTCTCTATTGGAACTGTAAAGTTTTTATGTGGTTGGAGTCATCAACCGTCCGTGTTTGAGTTGGTACATAGATAAGTAGGCCTTTTTGAGCAAGTGTAATTCCTTGAAAGGAATTGTTCACTGGGATCTGCAGAGCTTGGAATATACAAAGTTTTGTGTACTTAGGCCTACAGATGGCTAAGACTCCTAAATTAAGAAAGAAAATGCATTTTCATCTTCAGACATGCCCTAGAAAATTAATTTGCTTGTTTCCTGTTGCAGACTCTCTTGCACGAAATGATACACGCCTACTTATTTGTCACTAATAATGATAAAGACCGGGAAGGACATGGCCCGGAGTTCTGTAAACACATGCATCGCATTAACCAGCTGACAGGCGCCAACATAACGGTATGGTGAGCTGCACATGTTCTGGGAGCAGGGGAGACAGTAAACCAGTTTAACCTCAAACTCACAATTCTCACTTAGCTTCCTAAGCACTGGGGTTATAGGTTTGTGCCCCCAAGCAGCAGCCATTCAGAGTTACCATGCTTAGATTCATTCTGTAAACTGAAGATTTTCATCCTTGAACAAGAGTTCTACAGAGGACTGGAGCGATGACTGCTCTTCCAAAGACCCGGCTTTAATTCCCAGCACCCACATGGCAGCTCACAACTGTCTGTAATTCTAAGATCCGACACCCTCACACAGACATGCATGCAGGCAAAACACTAATGCAAATAAATAATACATTTTTTTTTTTAAAAAAAAGGATCCTACAGAGATGAATGGGCTTGTCTAGACCATATGGGTAGAATGGCCACAGATGGCTCCAGCAACTCCAGATCAGCATCTTAGAGGAGCATCTCCCACATCTGTGACAGGCCCTCATTGGACATTCTTTGAGTTCTGACAGTGTAGTATTAGAGGAGCTACCACAGCCAAGACTGAGGTGTGCCCTCCCTACACTGGTGACCCTACTTGTACTGCAGAACTCTTCTGGAACTATCTGTTGTCATGGAAACGAGGTGACAAGAGTGCTGCTGTTGGGGGCCTTGAGCAAGGGTGTGGAGTGTATTAGCACAGCTTGAGCACTGAATACTGTGTTGTGGGAATTTTTAGTTTTCTGTAGGAAGAGTCAGGCTGTTGGCCCAGCCCTTTAGCAGTTTATATTGTTTCTAGGAATTTATGCTTTAAGGAAATGTGTATGCTTTCTTTTGAGAGAAAAATTCCTCCCAGTTGGTCCCAACTCTTTCTCCTTGCTGCAGACTTGCTACAGTGCTATAGTAAACCACTTTTCGGTCTCAGATTTTGATAATGTTCAATCTCTGAAACAGCATTCATAGATGGGCTTTATGGTTATTTCCCCCAATACACCAAAATCTCTCTCTCTCTCTCTCTCTCTCTCTCTCTCTCTCTCTTTTGTTTTGTTTTTCGAGACAGGGTTTCTCTGTAGCTTTGGAGCCTGTCCTGGAACTAGCTCTTGTAGACCAGGCTGGCCTCGAACTCAGAGATCTGCCTGCCTCTGCCTCCAGAGTGCTGGGATTAAAGGCGTGTGCCACCACTGCCTGGCTCAAAATTTCTCATTTTATATGCTGTTATCTATGTACATTAGGAAGTTGTAAATTATCTGATGTGTCCCTTTAAAGTGAACTTTTGAAAAGAAACTAAATACAGTAGCAGTCTTTCACAAACTAGAAATGCCTGAGAAGTGGAATATTTAATAAACACACACACACACACAAAGACTTCTTGGGTAGCCCTGTAGAGGGCTAACTTGTGTCTTGACTGCTGGCCACTTCCCTCTGCCCAGGTGTACCACACTTTCCATGACGAGGTGGATGAGTATCGTCGGCACTGGTGGCGCTGCAATGGGCCCTGCCAGCACAAACAGCCCTACTATGGCTATGTGAAGCGTGCGACCAACAGGGCACCCTCTGCCCATGACTACTGGTGGGCTGACCACCAGAAAACTTGTGGAGGCACTTACATAAAAATCAAGGAGCCAGAGAACTATTCAAAGAAAAGCAGAGGAAAGACAAAACCAGGCAAGCAGCGCGCATCAGCAGTGGAGAACAAAGGTACCTCTCCATCTCACCTCCCATCTCTAACCTGGCTAGTGCATGGACAGTGCTCCTGTTGGGGAGCCAGGTTAAGGCTGCAAGGCTGTTCTTTTCAGGTATAAAGAATACAGAGTGGTGATGGGAAAGTGTGGCTTGCTCTGTGTGGAAGGGAGGAAAGGTGAACCGGTCTCCATCTACAGTATCTGAGGGAAAGTCCAAGGCAAATGACTGTCAGATTGAAAACAGTAACTGAATTAACATCACCCAGACTGTGACAGCCCTTCCTATCTTAGTGACTTCTGCCAAGGTGTCCGGGGAGGATGGGAAAGGAGTCTGGCCTGCATTTGTCCATGTTGTCCTTAGGAGCTGTTCCTTTTCTGAGAAGCTCTGAGGAGGCCAGGAGTCACTGAAGTTGATGCTTCCCCTTGCAAGGGTGTCAGTTTGGGGTCCCCTCAAGAGCCAAGCTGTAGTTCCTAATCTGAAATGCTGAGAAGTCAGGGGACTGGAGAACTGGTGCAGAGGGACTGAGTCTTTGGGAAGCTGGGTGAGTAGGGATCAGATTAGAGGAATCTGAGCACTGGGAACATTCCTTAGTTCCTATTTATTATTTCTTCATCTTTGCTGTTCTTAGTGCAAGGCTCTGACTAATGAAGTTTGCCTTCTCTTGTCAATGGGTGACTACTGCACAGATCTGAGAACAAAATAGTCCTTCAGTTTAGATAATTACCATTTGCTCAGTGTTTGTCGTGTGGCAATATGCCGAAGAAGAGTCTTGTCTGCTTCTTTTGCAGACAAGCCGCTCATCCCATTCAGTGGCAAAGGGTATGTTCTTGGAGAGACAAGCACTTGCCCTTCACCTGGGAAGCTGAGCACTTCATACGTGGTTAATGAAGCCAAAGGTCTCTCAAGTCAAGACCATTCAGCAAGTGGCCTGAAAATCGATTCCAACACTGAGGTGAAATGTGAGCAGAATGGTTTCCCAAGTAAAAAGCCTCATCTTGTCTCCCCTGTTCCCACTGCCAGTCACCAGAGTGTCCTGAGCAGCTACTTCCCCAGAGTCTCTGTTGCCAACCAAAAGGCTTTCAGAAATGTGAATGGATCCCCAGTTAAGAGTGGGACCACTGGGGACTGCACCAGGCATCCAGCCTCATCCAGTTCTCAGAGAAAGGTTCCACCTTCCAGAGCATCCCTGAGAAATGCCTCCAAAGCTGTGGCCTCAGCATCAGCAACTGTAGCACCTGCGACTGTGACATCCACAGCCATACCCCAAGAGGAGAGTGGGTCTGAAGACCAGTTCCCAAACAAGCGGCCCCGGTTGGAAGACAGGACTGCTTTGGATAATATCATCAAGGAGCAGACGCAGAGTGGTGGTGGTGATCCTCAGAATAGCCCATGGCCCACAGCCGCCAGCACAGTTGGGAACTCAGGCAGCTCATGCACTCAGCGACGGCTGGTCAACTGCCCCGTCTGTCAGAGTGTAGTTTTGGAGTCGCAGATTAATGAGCACTTGGACCGCTGCCTGGAAGGCAACAAAACCAATCTCCGACCTCGAAGAGTCTGAAATGCAGTGGGTCCCACGCCATCTGTTGACTTATGGTGGTGAAGGACCGTGGGTTACAGTCTGACTTGTTAAACCAGCAGCGTTCTAGTTTATGTACACATAGTGACTCTAGTCTGCATCTCCATCCAGGTATGTGTGGTGCTATGTCCCTGTAGTCCCAGGTACTCAGGAAGCTGAGATGGGAACATCCTTAAGCCCTTGACTCTGGGTAATGTAGGGAGCCACTGTCTCAGAATGTGTCAAAGTGCTGTGTTCACCCATGCCTTACCTGGACTTTGGCTCAGTTTGTTCAGTATCAATGTATGGTTTTAGGTACTTTCGTTTTCTCTTGAAGGTTTTAGAGAATTATTTTTATTTGTATAGTCTCAAGACAGTCTTATCAGGAGTCCTGACCGTTGAACACTTTTAATATCAAGGTCTATTCCTTGAACTTATGTTAATCTTTATGACGTCAGATTCTCTATCCGGACAGTATGAGGTGTAGTAGTTGTTCTCAAAGTACTCAGAGCTCTTCTCTTTCTTTTTTTTCAAAGTCATAGCAGTTGGATAAGCTTTTTCTATATTTTTAAGAGAGTTTACTTTCTATATAAAGGTGAAAGTGAATTTTAAAGACTTCTATTTTCAGTAATTTATATTTTAAGTATAATATATAAATCTGTCCCAGCTTTACTAAAAAGTGGCTGCAGATTTTTAAAGACCCTCCTGGATTGAAGTTTTTCTAGCTCATGACAGCTCGTGTTTAAAATCCCAGCATTTGGGAGGCTGAGGCAAGGAGATAGCTGTGGGGTTTAAAACCAGCTTGGGCTTAAGTTCCGATCTGGGCTATAGTGAGACCATGTCTCAAAAACAAAACAAAAAAAAAATTTTCTTTTTTCCCATCCCACCTTTGTCAAGAAGTGGCAGCAAATTTTAGAGTAGATAAAGAATATATAGTACAGTTATTTTGGAATGTTAGAACAGTTACTCAGTTCTGCAGGCCATATTTGATAGGGACTTAAGTGAATGGTTAATTAAAACCTGGTGCTAAAAAGTAGCTGATGGATAACATCTCACAAAGCTGCCTAATTCCCTGGAGAGCAGGGAGATGTCTGGAAGCAGCACTGTGAACCCTGTGCCAATGTGAGAACAGGTGTTGCCTGAGCACCGGGAAGTTGTTGCATCTTTCCGTATTGAGCAGAGGGAACACATACCTGGCTCAGTTGTCTCGTGGCTATTCCTCCACCTTGTGGACTCTGGTACAAGGTCATTATACATTGTAAGGTGCACAAATGACGGAGCATGTGGGTGAACCTGGTTTGCCTGGTGTTCCACTGTATCTTCCTCCCTTACCTTCCTGGCGGGGATGGGGAAGTCCTGTTGTGGTTGTGCCTTTATAGTGCTAGCCTCTCCATCCTCAAAGGTACAGTTTACCAGAGTATGAAGGTAGTGTCTTTGTTACTATGTGTAGAAGTTATTTTCATTCCTATGTAGAATTTAAAGATACCAGAAGTTTTCTCCTCACCCCAGTATATTGAACCATTGGAAGTATCCCAGTGCAGGGCTAAGTAATGCTGACAACACCCACTCAGGAGTGGAACTGGTCACAGGGTGTCTGTGTTCCGCTCTGCCAAACTCTGAATTCCTCCGCCAGCAGTGTGTAAGTGTCAGCTTTTCAGCATTCTTGACAGGATCTTTAGCCTGTCAGATTGGATAACAAGTTTTGATGTTTCTTAAAGCATGAAGTTAAATAGTATTAAATGTTTATAAATAAATGGCTACTAAAGTTTTGTTTGAATATGTGCCACATTTTCACCAATTTAATAGGTTGTAGGCAATTAAATATTTTTTCAGCCACACTGCATAAAGCCCTAGGGCCATGAAGTAAATGAGGTGCAGTTCATGTCCTTTCAGGAGCTATTTCCTCAGTGAGGAAAGATGCAGATCAATCTCAGTGCGCCGCATGACAGTGCTGGCATGGGGTTTCACCCTGGCAGTTTTTTAGTGAGTTGAGTTAGCTTGTTAAAGAAGGGAAAGGGCCTTAATAGGCAGAGGGACCAGCTTTTGAGGTGGAGTGTGGGTTGGTAGCAGGAGAAGTGCACACAGACAGACCATCCAGCAGAAGAGTGGGGCTACATCTGCTTTTCCTCCAGGCATCTGTGCAGTGCCCACGGCAGGAGAGAGGAGCTGGGCGTAGCACGTACCCAGCTTCATTTGAGAGGCAACATCAGGTTCTGAAATGCTCGAGAGAAAAGAGCCCACACTTGTTGGAGAAAATTTGCCCCTAAGAATAGTTGTCCCTGTATCAGTCATTCTTATTTACATCTATCAGTGAGACATGCTCCATTTTGTTCCTATTCGCCCTTTGGAAGCAAATTTCTAACCTCTCAGTGGAGCTCAAGTTGGTTCAGCTCCCCACTGTAGGGCCATAGCCGTAGGTTCTGTTTCTATAGAAACTTGTCTTTACCTCCCAGTTCATGCTGGTTAACAAAGCAACATGAGAAACCGTGTTTGGTTTTGGCCAATTGTGTACACACATCCTAACTGGGATCTGAGGTAAATGGGAAACACTAAAACCTTATCCTATTTCGTTGTTCCAAAGCTCTAAGATTGTATTTTTTAAAAACTTTACAGAATTTAAAAATAAATGAGAATGTTTTGTTGTAAAGCAGTTGATGTCTTTCTGATTTGATTTTTAGGAGCTGAGGGTGGAAGTGGTTCCGTATCTGTATCTGGTTGAGTGATCTACCACTGATGTGCATCCCTAGCCTGATGTCCTCTCTTAAGATCACCTAGGCGGGCTACCCTGGCTGCACCACCACAGCTATGCTGTTATCACCCGGGCTTTCCTCCCCTTTCCTTGATACAGAATATTAGTCCACACTCAGTTTGGGGTATAATCTCCATAGACTAGAGAAGATAGCCATGGTCAATAAAATGGTACAAAGTAAAAGGTTAGATCAGTTGGGAAGCTGTCTATGGCAAGTACCTCTTCCTGAATGTGCACTCTACAGAGCAGACATCAGAGGCCAGGGATGTCATCTCATCAAACCACGGCGCCCAGCACGCACAGGAATCAGACCACACATTTGCTGTCTTGGTTCTCAGCCTTGCTGTAGTTAATAAGCCCAAGATGTTTAGATGAAATTCATTTCAAAGCTGGCTACTTGAAGCCTTGGAAATTTCTTTTCAACCCTTAATCTTTGCTGATCCTACTTTTTTTTTTACACATTCTGTGGTGTTTGTATGTGCACGCGTACATGCATGCACTCAAGAGAACAACTTTAAGAGTCAGATGTCTTATTAAAGGTTTAAGATAGTTTTTTTTTTTTCTTTTTGGTTTTTCGAGACAGGGTTTCTCTGTGGTTTTGGAGCCTGTCCTGGAACTAGCTCTTGTAGACCAGGCTGGTCTCGAACTCAGAGAGATCCACCTGCCTCTGCCTCCCAAGTGCTGGGATTAAAGGCGTGCGCCACCACTGCCCGGCTAAGATAGTTTTTTGTTTGTTTTTTAGTTTCTCGACAGGTTTCTCTGTAGCTTTGGGCATGTGCCGCCATTGCCCGGCTTAAGGTAGATTTCTTTTGTGTATGTATATTATGTTAAATAATCCATCAAGTGGTACACATCTTTAATACCAGCATGCAGAGGCAAATGGATCTCTGAATTCCAAACCAGCCAGAGCTACACAGTGAGACCCGTCTCAGAAACTAAATTCATAAATACACATTTATATAACCTCTTATGCAAACAAACAAGGTCAAGAATGTAATCCCAGCACCCAGGCAGAAGGACTACATGGTTTGGTCTCAGAGTGAGAACCTGTCTCAAAAAAAACCTGCAACCAACATCTGGTTTCCTTTGTGTAAAATAACCTGGACCCACAGTGACTTGTTAGCTGCTCCATGGGGCCAGAAGTAGAAGATAGGAGGGTGGCTCCTCTGCACACTTGGACAAGCCATCCGTCCTGATGCTGCTGGGGCCACAGAGCACCGTAAGCTGAGCACAGCTGTGTGTGTGCCCTGCTATCTCGTACTTCTGGGCAGCTTATCCTCAGGGCTGCATTTCTACTTGTGTTTTCATTTGAATCCAGCCTTCCCTTAAGCCTTTCTTTTTTTAAGGGAGAACTTTCTCATGCCACAGCATGTGTGTTGGAGGGCAGTTTGCAGGAGTCAGTTCTTTCCTACCACATGGGTTTAAGAAGGGAACTTGGGTCAGGATACTTGACTTTAACTTGACAACTCTTTCCAATCTTCTTGTTTCTGTTCCTGGCAAGGATGACCTCCCCGCTGCCCCTTTCTTTCTTTCCTTTTAGGTTGCTTAGTTTGAGATTGGGATTCCACCATGTGAATCCAGCTGCCTTGAACTCCCAAGTCTGTTGCAGTAATTGCAGGAGTGTCCCACAGAGCTGGACATGGTTCCGTAGTTTGCCGTTTTATCCAAGAAAATGCTCATCTGACTGCATTTAGGTTTTCTCATTTTTTTTATGTTTTTTAACTTTATTTAATTTTATGTATGAGTACTCCACATGTACACCTGCATGTCAGAAGAGGGCATCAGATCCCGTTGTAGATGGTCATGAGTCACCATGTGGGTGCTGGAAATTGAACTCAGGACCTCTGGAAGAGCAGCTGGTGCTCTTAACCACTGAGCCATCTCTTCAGCCCCTCATGTTTTATAGTTAAGAATTTTTACCAACTGCAGCCAAATCTCAACTTTCGTTCTTTCCTTTGGAAAGGCTTGGTTTTCCTTGTCTTGTAAACATAGTGGGGCTTTGGGCTGATTGATCCCCTTCAGTACTTGCCTCAGAGGTGAAGAAAAGTTGGTTTCCAGAAAAGAACACGGCAGAATTAAACTCATGTGCTGCCCTGTCCCCAGTGCAACAGGAGCACCAGAAGAAAGCAGAGAATGCCACCAGGCGAGGGTTATGATTTCACCAGGGCTGAGAAAAGCCACAGGCTGATGCAAGCAAGCTATGAAACTGTAGAGCCCAGGGATAAGAATATTCCAGAGCCTTTGACAGGCTTCCCAGGATCCACATACAAGAACAATACTTTCCAGTGCAGTGTGGATTCCTGTACCAGGCTGAGTTGTGGGCCTAAGAGCATCTATCTGCCCACTGTGGGTACCAGGAGTTGGGGACATGGAGTCTAAGAAACAGGAATCCAAACAGAGAGGTCCACTGAGTCCAAGGAGCCAGGTGGGCAGGCTCAGGTTTCTAGCTACAGAACCCAGGCAGAAGGCAAGACACTGAGAGGATTAAAAGCTATCCCAGGCAGGGTTGGTGGCTCCCAGCTGAAAGCACAGTACTAGGGAGGCTAAGCAGGACTGTTGGACACCAGCCTGGACAACAGCCAAGACCCTGTCTGAAAACTAAACAAGGTTCAGAAGGTTGCATCAGAACCAAAGAGACTTGACTGTTTCATTACATTAGCACACTTAGTCTTCATTTCTGTCTCACTCCTCTGCCCCACCCCACTGCAGACCCACTGCCTATTTCAGTAGTTTTCCAAATGCTCTAAAGGCCAGAACCTCAAACACCACGCTCGGCTGGTTACTGTGGAGCCCTGGCTAGCCAGGCGGGCCTCAGAGCAGCAGAGCTCTTCCTGCCGCTGCCTCTCACGTGCTAGGATTAACCTGGCACCACACTATTTTCTCAGAGCTACAGTACATACTCTGGCCTAAGAACCCGTGTCTTTGCGTGTGGCCACAAATCAAAGGGTCATGTGTGTAGAGCTGCATACCAATGGCCCCGCAGGTGAGTACCAGGCCCCTCCTTCAGCAGCACAGGGGTGCTGATGATGCATTCAACAGCTATGGTGTTTAAAGCAACTTGAAAGTCTACTGAGAAAAGAACTCCAATACTGAGAAGGCGGGTGCAGCTCCCTGACCCTGCCTCCGCACCCGGAGCATCTCTAAGTCACTTACAGAAGGTAATTGCTGTACACTGTGGACTAGACAATAAGTAACTCACCAATGGGCCCAAGAAGAAAGCCAAGACATGGTAATTGGCTTCAAACAGAAGAAAGCTGGAGGTGACAACAGTTAAATTTTTTTCAAGAACATTTATACATCTTTTTAATTAGATTAGCTTTACAAGCAATGTGAGAGGCTTTCATAGGAAACACCGTGTCCGAACCACATGAGTCTCTATGCAAATCCTGAAGTGCTCTGCCTGTCATGGGTAAAGGTCTGTTCCCCAGCTGCTTACTGTGCTGGATAAACAGCATCTTAAAGCTTTCTCTTTAACCAGGATTAACACAGAGGCCACAGAGAGTTTTAAATAGAGCCCTTCTTCGTGCCACTAACATGAAACTGAGTTGAATGGGTATTAAGTGCATGGCTATCCTGATTGCCTGATCGTCTCACAGTGACCTCCAGGGAAGTACATAAGCTTTCCAAAAGATACATAATTGAAGTTTTGTCTGGCAAGTCCACCCCACCCCCACCCCCACCCCCACGCAGCAGAGTCTGGAACCTGGTACACTTGTAAAGGTCTGATACAAAGTATACCAGGGACTCCCACATTCAAAGGCTGCTGCTCCAATCAAACAGATCTTCTGTGACCAAATGCCAAACAGTTCCTCCCAACTCTGAAACATGCTGCTTCGGGGCCAGGTGGCAAAACCTCGAGCTGGCCAGCTGACAGAGGCACTTGCTGGAAAGGTTGTCAGCGGTTATTGGGGCTGAAGGAAAGGATGTGGGACAGAACTGACTCCTGCCATGAGCCCCTCATGCAAGCACAGTGCTGAGTAACCCCCAATCTACACTCGGCTTTACGTAATTTTTTTTCATGTTTTACATGAACAATAGCAATCTCTTAATAAGAATTACTGAGCTTTCCACAGAAAAGGTTTCTAATTGGATACAAACTACACAGCTAAGACTGGTGCAAGGTGAAATACACAGAAATAGTTCTGCATACACACATTTTGGCAAAGATCAAGGTCAGAGATAGAACACCCAAGGGACAAGGAGTTACACCGTATCTGTGCAAAGTCTGGCTTTCTAAGGGGACTGGAGAGGTGACAAGAGTCTGGCAGGCCTTTGTGGCTGTGCCACTGTCCCTCTTTTCTCTAAAAAGAGAAAAACCCATAAATCAAAGTGCCTGGATTCACACTTCTTTTGATTTCTAGGCTACACACACGTCTCTCATTAGTGGTTGTGAAAATGACTCTTAGTTGTCCAAGGATGGATGACCACGCTTGAGGCCACAACCACACACGTCCACGTGCCTGGGGCCACTGGGAGCTCTGCTGCAGCAGAACAAGGCTGTGACCTGGGAGGATCTGGAAGCACAGTCAAACTAAGGAGGAGCCACGGGGAAAGCTGTGGCCGTGGGGCACGACTGGTGGCAGGTCGGCCCTGAAGCAGAAGACAGCCCTTTGTCTTGGGAACCCGAGTGGAGGAGGCTCAAGTGTACTCAGTGCGGGTGGCTTAGCACTGGAACGTTAACTTACAGAACAAACCATTTCTCTGCGGCTTTCTCCTCCCATCTAAGGTACTTGGTATTCAGTGGTGACCATCTACTGTTAGGTTTCACTATCACCAAGGTCAGAGCATCACAGCAGAGACCTTTACAAGTTCAAATTACTGTGAGACAGGCCAAGAAAAACCTCGTGGATGGCAGCTGGGACTCCACGCCCTTTCTTTCCTGTCAGTCAAAAGGAAAGGAACCATCATTCACTGGCGACAGTCATCGTAGGAGGTCTTTAGGGCCAACTTTAATAGCATGAGGAGGCTTACAAAAATAGATTGATGTTATTTTCAGGAATAATACTGTAAATTTTTTTCTTAATTCAGTTTTGATAAATTGTACCTAATACAAAAATTCCCCGAATTCAAACTTGATATAAAAAAGAGAGATGAAATGAACTCAGTTAGATGACAGATCTGGCAAAGTAGAAGAATGAAGAAAATCCTACATAGGCCCTTGTTGTTGTCCAGATGGGAAAGCCACTCTCCTCAGACAGCATCTCCTCGTCAGTAAGCAGCCAAGTGCAGTCACAGATCTGGAGCCGGCCCCACGGCACAGTCACAGCAGACGCAGCCCTCTGTTGGACGACACCTGGCCGAGTTGCCTGGCTCGCAGCTGGAACGCCAGCCAGGAGTCTCTGTTCATCCCATCCACGAGTCCACAGAAGGCAACCGAGCGGCGGTAGGTGAGTGGGTACTGCCGGACCTAAGGCCGTGCTAGACATCTTTGCTGACTGAATTAGGCTTATTGAGTTCAACCCTCACCCCCTTTTCACCTGCAAGGGAAAGAGAAGCATTCACTCATTAAGCACCAGAGCAACTGACTACACCCCAAACATTTGAAGCAGTATCTCCTCATTTCTCCAGCATCCCATGAGGCCCATTCCACCAGCTGTTCCCACGGCCACTGTGGCAAGTGCACTGCTGTGCAGATCTTAGAGGGCAAGCAGAGACATCAGCAGAAACAGCACCACTGCCTTTTACAAAGCCACCTGCCTAGACGGTAGTGGAAAACCACGGAATGCACACAAACCATAGCTCTGAAGATACAGAGAAAGCGCACAGATATCCTATTTTTTTAACCATCTTACAAAAAGGCTAGGCTGAGTCTAGCTCCTTAGGACTCAGGAGTGGGTCCTGTGACTGCTGGGTAGGCTTTCAGGCGGAAGAGTAAAGCAAAGGCAGGCAAAGGGTCCCAGGACACACGGGGACAGGACAAGTGCATGACCTGCACACAAAGAAAGCTGGCACCTGGGACCCACACACCTGTCTTCCGGGCTGGGAGAACATTTAGTTCACCTCTTCTGTGCTGGCCACACATTCTTATAGAAAAGAAGGGGCCGGGCGACGGTGGCACATGCCTTTAATCCCAGCACTTGGGAGGCAGAGGCAGGCTGATCTCTGTGAGTTTGCGACCAGCCTGGTCCACAGAGAAACCCTGTCTCAAAAAAAAAAAAAAAAAAAAAAAAAAAGAAAAAAGAAAACACAAAAGAGAAAAAAAGAAGGGATATTCACTTATCTAAGGGAGAAGGGGAGGGGACTAGGTAACCCAAAGAGCACAAAGTCGTAGCTCGAGGCTCTAAAGGCCATCACAGAAAAGCTCAGTTTGTGTTTGAGTAACTAACTCACACTTGCCTCAAGCTTTTGTTAAGCTTTGGACAACTCAGCAGATAAGAATAGAGACTAATAATTAGAGAGTCCTTCTTAAAGTAAGGGAACTAAGGAATCTGTAAAAACATTCCTGGCCTACAGCTTTGGAAAACACCATCCCCAACTGTTCTGGCAGAGCCTGCCCCAGCTGTGTTTACCTGTTAGATATTTTACTTTAGCTCTTGCTCGCTCATCTGCATCAAAATACCAAACAGTTATTGCGTACCTAGAAGGAAATTTAACACAGGGTCAGAAAGGTCCCTGGGAGGGGAGTGCGCCTTAGAACTTGTAATGCCCAAAACATCCTCAGACCGATGTGTGTACCAGACAAGCATGGTCTGCCCCTCCTGCAGAGGAGCTGCAGCATCCAAGGGAGGCTCACAGCCTCTCCACACTCACCCCGCCTGCATGGTCAGAAACAGATAAAAGAGGGACAGTGACTGGTACAAAGAAACCCAGGCCGGCCGTCTACCACCCCTGGCTCTGTGTCACTGAGGAGAGTTAAGCTACACGCAGAAACTTCCAGGATGCCTACCTAGAAAGTTACGCTGGGTTTGGCAGAACCTTTTTCTGAAAAACCTCCCCTAGCTGGACTACTTTATCCCACAAACAAGTGTGGTATGACAGTCTGTTCGGAGATAAAAGCACACAACAGCGCTTGTGATGTGAACAGTGGAGTCAGGGGAGACACTGGATGTGAGCATGTGCTTCAGGCCACTGGTTCCACACTGACATGAGGTAAGACTATAGATCCAGGCCAGAGTTCATGGGAAAACCAACAGCCCAAATACACAGCTGCGGAGTCAGATGCAGGGCGGAGCCAGAGGCACCTGGCTGAAGCGCTTGTCCTCACCTACCGGCCAGTGGCTAACCCACTCTGCCTAGGCTCCACCCGTTCCTACCACAGCCTCCTCCAGGACACAGGGCTGTACAGGTTCTTCTGAAGCTCTCTTGCCCAAGTCCCAGGCTGCCAGTTAACTGCCAACTAGAATTCTGATGTCTGACTAACTCCTCCCAGGGCCCTCAGTCCTCAGTAGAAAACTCTACATGTGGCCTCCAGAGCTGCCTTCTGCACACCCACCTCTGTCTCCTGACTTGGATAATCTGCGCTCTGCCTGGGCTATACGGACCAAGCTGGGCTCTGGCCTATTCTCTGGCTCCACGGTCCCTCTCCTGACTGTACCGCTGGCCTCCTATGTGCCATGCCTGGTCCCCAGGTTTCCTGTCAGGGTACCTATGACATCAGGCTGCACCACGGCAGCTGCTACCTGCTGTGGATCTGCGGTGGAAGCACAGCTAGCAGCAGGAGAGGAAGGACACCGTGGGATGGCAGGCACGCACCGTCCATGGCAGCAGCAGTATGCAGCGCTCCTACAGCTACAGAGAGAGCTCTTCCCGGTGTGCCCACACACGGCAACTTCCCTGTCTGTCTCCTCCAACCCATTCTCCTCACTTGTGCTCTCAGGAGTATCTTTCAATTTTTCAAAAAGCTTCCCTTTTCCTTTTTTACTTTCCTAAAAGTGACACAGAAGCAGGCAGTGTCGGCAGGCGCACCGTGCCTCAGAGGGAGGAGGAGGTCCAGTCCTGTTCTACCTCAAGCAAAGAGCAACTTTGAGAAGACCGACATCCTCAGGACCACGTGTGAGTGAGCACACGAGGAAGACCATGAAACCAGAGGGCCTGGACAGCAGGCAGGATGCTCCCCAGAAACGCTCAGGTTCACCCTTCGACTCACCCCTGCCCTGCCACACTGTCAACCAACTTTCCATGAACAGAACACTACCTTGTAGCATATGCTGGTTGTACTTCGTGAGGGTTGCGTCGGTCAGACCAGAAAAACAGCAGTCTATCAAATTTGGGTTCAATGTCAGCAAACTGGGCTTTGCCTTCTGGGAAAATTCGAAGTATACCTCCACTTACCTGGGAAAAGAGAGTATGTCAGTATAAGCCATCAAGAATGGGGCCAGGTCAAGTTGGGGGGCGGGGAGTTAAGTGACTTGAAATGCTTAGCTGGATTACTTGTGAATACAATTATGCTAATTAACAAGGCGGGACTCCGTGTCCAATACTAATGCGTGGAAAAATGCCTTTTTGTCGTAAGCACTTGAAGCAGATAAATATACAAAACCTCCAAACCTGCTTCAGGGTTTTGAAAATCAGTGAGCGTTTCTATTCACGCTGACGTCGGCACTAAGCCACTTTGTTGAGTGGCTTCCCTAGTGAAATGATTGGTCTGTCCCATTGTATAAACAACCATCTGCTTTGACTGTCCACAGACACTGAATAAGCAGGTGAACTTACAGCCCTGAATTAATCTTTTAATCTACGTCTGTGTGTACTGTGGAAGGGGAGGACAGCCGTCTGTGTGTACTGTGGAGGGGGAGGACAGCCGTCTGTGTGTACTGTGGATGGGGAGGACAGCCGTCTGTTTGTACTGTGGAGGGGGAGGACAGCCGTCTGTGTGTACTGTGGAGGGGGAGGACAGCTGTCTGTGTGTACTGTGGAGGGGGAGGACAGTTTTTGGAGGTTGCTGATTCCCATGGGTCAGATTTATTGGATCGTCAATAGCAGGTGCCCTCACCTACTGAGCTATCTCCACTCCTAACTCCTGTAGCCTGGGTCTAAATTCTAATTATAGCTGATAAGAGCTCAATTTCACCCATGTAACTCATTTGCCTGGACCACAGCTCTCTGTGGGGACTGGACAGTCCTCACAGAGAGTGTGTCAAGTGCACTGGGAGCCAGGAGGCCTCTACATGGGGAGCTGGGGACTTGCACAGAGATCTGGTCCTTGTGTTTTAGACTACAAGGAAAAACACTAGACTAAAATCACCAATCTGGAGATATTTTGTTACTTGTTTTTTGTTTTTGTTTTTCTGAGACAAGGTACCAAATAACCCAGGCTGGCCTCCAACTTGCCATGTAAGCAAGGATGCTCTTAGTCTGTGGTCCGCCTGCTTCCACCTCCCAAATGCTGAGGTCACAGCTGTGTACCACAAGCCCCTGATCAGGTGGACTCAAAGTTGAAGGGCACGTGAATGCCTTGCCCTGAACCTAATCTAGAACTCACAGTTAGACAGTGGATTAGGGGCTCATCCCCTGGTGATGTCGGCCACTAGGAATATGGCCTGTGCCTTGCTTTTGTGTGTTTGCTTTCAGACACACTGTTATGTTTCACTTCGTGGAAATCCAAGGCCGACCAGATGTGAGAGAGAGCTGCCCTCTGTTAGCTCAGCCTCCCCCACAGGAAGTGCAGACGTTACTGTGAGGGAAAACAACCTGGGGAAAAAGCAGTACCGCTGAGTTCAGCTGCATACCTTGGCGTCCCAGTCTTTATTTAGGTAATATATACATGTCACACATCTTCCATCTCCATTTGGGTTATCGACGTGACGGACGTAGCCTGTTCCGTTGCCTGGGTAGCAAGCAACCATGGCCTGAAAAACAACAAGGTAAATGGCCCATGAGTGGACACGCTGATGAGACAGAACTCTGACTCACACCTAGGTGTGAGCATAGTAAGATCCCATTCTGTGATAGGGAGAGGTAAGGATAGTCTATGATGACATCTATAAAGAACCCAGCACAGGCCAGCAAGCAACCCAACGTGTGGAGAACCCAGCTCAGCGGCAGCTTTGCAGCAATGGAATGAGCCAACAAGGAGGGCAAGGGGACCGAATGACAGAAACCCTGAGCTATCATAAGCCAGCGGCCCCTGCTTTAAATAACAGAAGTTAGAACGGTTTCTGGACTCCACTTTCCTGACTGTTATATACTGTGGAAACTAAGAAGATGAGCGTCTGACCTGCTCAGTGGAGCTCTGTCTTCCTGAGGCGGCCTCGGAACCAAAATCTGAGGAATGAACTACCCAACCTGGTGCCACCTGATTCTGAACAGTACTGGTTGAACACAGTTTAGATGGCCAACTCCAAATATCCTCTTAAATCAGATCAATGAATAAAAGAAACTTATAACACATTAACCCCTCTTGGGTGGGAAAGACAGCTATCAAGATGTGGTTCAGGAGACTGTTGGGTGTGATACACAGGGGATAGCATCCACAGAGGTACTGAGTCCCCATGTGCTCTGGGAGCATGCATGTGGTCAGCTATAATACTGGACAGAGTGAACAACAGAAAGTCCACAGTTAGGTGGAAGACAGGACACTGTCGAGTCTCAGCTCATGCCACCCATGAACTCAAGCTGAGGGATCAAAGGAGGCCATGAAGTGTCAAGCCCGTCGCCTACCATCAGATTTAGATCTGTGACAAATGCTAACATTGTCCTCCTCTGTATTTACATTCTTCTTCTACCAGCCCTTCAAGGGCACAAATATCTGAACTTAAAGTGACTTGGACTCCATTTTTAGACTGAAATTCATGCTACTGTCAGATCCTGATGACAGAAAAGCCCAAGGCTCGTAGGAAAGAGGCAAGCAGCAATCCACATCAGAAATGACAGAAGTCCTTGAAAAGGAGAGAAGGCAAAACTGTTTTAAGCTGCTCAGTGCCACTATGATTTGCGCAATAGCCACCTCCACCTTACCTTCCTGTCAGCTGACAGTAGGTCAGAGGCCAGAGCTGGAAGGGAGGCTACCCATTGGCAAGGGAGAGACAGCTTCTAGATAAATCCCCAGGAACGATTACCTAATCTTTCTAAGCGTCATCTACCATCAGATTTAGATCTGTGGCAAATCCTAACTTTTAAACCTCATAGTCAGCTGGCCAGGGGTTCATTTCTGAGGGGCACAAATGCCATTTCCCTAGACACCCAACCTCCTGCTCTCCACCTGAGGAGAGGCTGCTGCTGAGTACCCCACCTCCCTATTTGTCCCGACTCAGGATGGACTTCGTACACATCTGTGTTAGTGTCAGTGGCTAGTGATGACAGATTGGCCTGGGGAGAAGGGTTTCAGACTGTAGCCAGCTGCCCAAGACTCCCAGCACAGTCCCCATGACAACTGCCAGAGATCACAGCTTAGCAAGACCCTCCCACTCGCAGTGAACTGAGCATGCTGTAGCGAATCAAACCTGAATTCTCTCCTACTGGGATCTCATTTCAAAAAATAAATTGGGGAGGGGGGTAGGATGACTCAGTGGGTAAACCATTTGCTGTGTGAGCCAGATGGCCTGAATTCAATCCCTGGGACCCATGTAAAGCTGGAGGAGAACCAACTCCACAGAGTTTCCTCTGGCCTCCACGTATGCACAGCTCGCCCACACAACAGTTAAAGTCAGTTTGGACCTCTGCACATATCTGGTAGGTCCAGAAAGGAGAGGACAAGAAGTCCTCCTCAGCCCGCCCACACTGGTTAGCCATCCATCTATTCATTAAGCAAATATGTTTTCAGACTTAACCACACCGTCCACATACATACAGGCCCTGGAGTATCATGATGATGATCAAAAGAGACAACGTTCCTTGCATTTGTTTGTTCGTCCGTCCGTCCATCCATCCATCCATCCATCCATCCATCCATCCATCCATCATCCATCCACCCATCCACCCATCCATCCATCCATCCATCCGGGTTTTGGAGACAAGGTTTCACCATGTAGCTCAGGATGGCCTGTCTTTGCCTCCCAAGTTCTGGAGTCACAGGTGTGTAATGTATCTGGCTATTCTTTTGTTTGTTTAGACAGGATTTCACTGTAGCTTTTGGAGCCTGTCCTGGAAATAGCTCTTATAGACCAGGCTGGCCTTGAACTCACAGAGATCCACCTGCTTCTGCTGGGATTAAAGGCCTGTGTCACCGCCACTTGGCTCGCATCTGGCTATTTTGTTTGCGTTTATTATGAACTCTAGGTCAATGGTGTCAGTCCATAGACGTATGTATAATGCTGGGTGTGACAGTTATTCTTGGTTGTCAACTTGACCATATCTGGAATTAATTAAAACCCAAAAATGGCTAGGCACACTGTGAGGGATTTGTGCTTACTGAAATCATTTGGAATGGGGAGATCCACTTCTCATCCAGATCTTTTGAGGTGAGACGACCCACCTCTAATCTAGGGTACTTCTGCTGGCAGCCTACATAAAGGACATGGAAGAAGAAAGCTGGCTCTTTTTGCCTGCTTCCTCCCGCCCTCGATAGCAAGTCCTTTTCTTCACTAGCATTATTAGAGTCTACTTCTTCAGGATTCTGGAGAATATGGAAGAGCAGCTATGACATCCAGTCTCACAGATTGGATAACTACTGGATTCTTGCACCTTCCGTACATAGGCAGTCATGGTTGGATTAGCTGGACCATAACTGTAAGCTGTTCTAAGATATCCCCTTTCTATACAGAGAGATTCATTCTCTAAGTTCTGCTACTCCAGAGAACCCTGACCAATACAGTTAGTAATGGGAAGTTATTTATCTATTCCCAAGACGGGAAATCCAAGGACATGGCACATGGCTCCCAGGAGCTGTCTGGTGATTGGGGTTTGGAAGGAAGGGCCACCTAATGAAGCACAGCTGTGCCTGGGCATCACACATGAGAATAGCAGTCTGGGATAGGGTGGCAGAGCAAGTAAGACTCAAAAATCAGAACGGGATCAAGAATCAAAGGACTGCAGCCACTATTCTGAAGGGAACTGCAAGTCAGGTGTGCAGTGCACATCTGTCATTCCAGCACTCGAGAAATAAAGGCAGGAGGACCACTCAATTACAGGCCTGCCTGGGCAGGAGAGACCCTGCCTCAAACAAAATAAAAACAAGCCTCAGCAGTGACAGGAGCTGACAGTGAGCACACCTCACTAATACTTGAAAATCAGCCCTGTACAAGGTGGCTCCAACTGTGGAGACCTGGTGTTACGCTGCGACGTTCACAGCCACTCACCATCTGCCAATGCACTGTAAGTAAGTGTATCCAACACACCAACCAGGTGAGGGGCCCGAATCACTGCTCTCCTCGTCATCCCCCTGTCAAGGAAACGAAGGCCAGAAAGACTGGTTCGTGTCCTTATGCCAGTTGGATGCAAGGAATCTGGTTCTGGAAGCCAGCCCCTGAAGCAGGGCTAGACTACAGCACTGAAGTGTTCACAGACTGGGGGAGTCGGTGTGTGTGTGTGCGCGCTCGCACAGTCTCTGAGGGAGAAATACAGGAGGGCAGCACAAGACAGGGCTTCAAGGCTGGAGACCTACCGGCTCACGGAAGAAACTAAGGGATGGGAGAAGGCGAGGGTGGATCACATAGAGGACAGAGTGTGGATGAGACAGCACGAAGTTTTAAAGTTTCAATTTCAATTTAATGAAGTGAAAATCCATTTAATTGTACTAATTAGCTCTCTAGTCGCTGTGATATCTCCACCACCTGCATTGTCACATCTGTAAGCACAGCAGCCTGAGCCCCCCAGTACTCTGGGGGTGCCGACAATGGGGCTGGAGGAGTACGGCCACCAGGCCTGCAGTTAGCTTGCCACCTCGATCACCTTGCCAGAGTCAGGTCTCAGGCAGCAAACCACAGCAGCAACCGTGGAAAGCTACAGAGTTCCAAACAGACCTGGCAAATGAAAAAGCCAGAAGACGGGGCAATGTGGTGCCCACCTGGGATCCCAATGGTGTCCTGTCCCTGACCTGACACTGCGGACACCAGCTCCAGATGCCTCCACTTCCCAGGAGGAAACAAGCTATGGAGCCATACTGTTCCTCCTCTCTGGTATGAAAACACACGAGACAGAGTACATTCTCACGAGGGTGAACACCATAAAGTTGTTCCTTCTCATCCAGAGAATAAAACAAAGGAAGAAGTCAGCCATATCTCTCTACAGTCCAAGATGTGTTTATTTCTGGCAACGGACAAGATGAACCCCCTTCTTTCTGAAATGAATTATTTGGGAACAGAAATTGTTTGATTTTAAGAAAAACCAAAAGTTGACAGGCTATGTAATTATTTTCACTCTAAACAAGAAAAAAAGGCCTGTGAACTGACAGCTTGCTCTGTGCAAGTCCCCTGTCTTGAGCATGCAAGCAGGTGCACTCCAGAAAGGTGATATGGCCTTCATCTGTCGCTCCACCCAGGCCAAGCACACTCCCATATGGTCCTCACAAGAAGCCCCGCCCCCATCACCCAGGTGTGCTGGCTTGATAGCAAGTGAACTTCTTTTGCTCTTTATTAAATAGTCTCCCTGCACAGCCCAGGATGGCCTCAAACTCAAGATCCTTCTGCGCCAGACACCTCAGCACTGGGATTCTAGATGTGCACGCATGCACACACTCAAGCACAAACTAAGCTATCTATGTCTGCAGACGAGTTTCATCCAGCATGCTGTGATTTCATTTGGTACTATCTGTTGCATATTTAGGAGAATGTTCAAGTACATGCCGCAGGTGGCTGCACATAGCCCTCGACTCCAAGTATGTCGAAATCAAGTTTCCTAAAGCCTCGTCTCACCAGTGACTCGGCACATAGCCAGCAATCTTCCATGTCTCTAGAACCCGCATTCCCACTACCTCCAAAGCAATCCTCTGGGGCCTCATCCTCTTTCTTCAGAGCCACCTGTGTCTTTGGGCCACAGTTTTCCATTAGCCCAGGTTTAATCTTCATATCCCAGAGACTGTTGAGACTCCAACAGCTGGTCCACCCTGTCGCCTGACCAATGTCATGGCAGTCAGTCGTCTGCAGGCAGAGCTTCACACGCTGCTATCCAGTACCACATCTGGATATCCTCAGCAGAGGAAATCCATTTTAGTCCTATGGGGTGACACCAGAGTGATGGGGGATGACAAGAATTGGGGGGTCAAAGCTGCAAGGCCCTGAGTGACTAATCTGAAGGCTAAGAACTACGCTGTAAACAAATTAATAACAGAGGAAGGACTAAGTACACGGTTTAAAGAACCCTGAAAAAACACTCACATGTGGCTACTAGATGGTGAAATACAATGTGCACAAACTAAATACGGGCTTTCTTCTTTACAGAGCCCACACCAGGGTCGTCTGCCCAAAGGAACTGAGAATGTCCTCTCTCAGTTATTTCAATAAGTCACACTAGTAAAAGAACTCACCAGTTCAACTTTCCTACCAATCCTCCTGCCTCAGCCTTCCAAGTGCTAGGATTACATCTGTAAGTCACTATGCCTGGCTTAAATTCTGCTTTTAAAATGTCAAAAAAAACCAATCACACCAAAGCAACAGAGAACAATGGAGATTTATCAAGGTATGAGTATGCACCTGCCCCTGTGCTAACCTTCAGAGCACTCTTTCCTTATGGCTCCTAGCAGGTACTACTCCCAATTCAAAAAGCAACTATAAAAGGGGGAAATGGGGGGCTGGAGAGATGGCTCAGTGGTTAAGAGCATTGCCTGCTCTTCCAAAGGTCCTGAGTTCAATTCCCGGCAACTACATGGTGGCTCACAACCATCTGTAAAGAGATCTGGTGCCCTCTTCTGGCCTGCAGATATGCACACAGACAGAATATTGTATACATAATAAATAAATAAATATATAAAAAAAGGGGGGGGGATGGGAAAGTCTGGCAGAGTAAGCACTTTTTCTGTTTTGTTTTTGAGACAGAGTCTTAGGTAGAGTTGCCTCAAACTCAGTGGTTAGCCAAAGGTGACCATGAATGCCTGCTCCTCCTGCCTCCACCTCCCCAGGGCTGAGATTATAGGCATGCATCGACAACTACATCCCCAATCCTACTCTAAAAGTTAGCTTAAGACAACAACAGTAATGAAAGCAAGCAAGAAAGGCCTAGGACTTTGGCTGACCACCAGCTTCAAAGAGTTGCTAAGCAGCTAAGCAATATGAAGGAAGAGTGACGGCTCTACAGATTCTGTGGGCCTGAAGCTGCATCAGCTTCTGGGAGCACAGAGAGGGAGAATGCTGACAAAGAAATCAAAAGGGAGCTGGAGAGATGTTCCTACCGCACAGGACCCAGGCTCCATTCCCGGCACACAAATGGCAGCTAACAGTCATCCTTTACTCCAGTTCCCGGGGGCCTGACACTCTCCTCATCTCCTAGGACACTGCATACACATGGTGCACAGATATATATGCGGGCAAAAATTTTAAACACAAATTAAAAATCTTAAAAAAGTCAGAGGGTTTTTTTTTTCTGTCTTTTTCAATGAAGAATGGCATAGCACAGACAAGGAGGAAGGGCTGGGAAGACACAGTCCTAGGAAGCTATGCTCTCTGGGCCCAGGACCACAGGAACATGACTAAGTGTTTACACTTGATTAGACTGTGTGTGTCTTCCTAGAAGGGAGCATGAAATTAAGGAGGCTCCGGAACAGAGGGATCTGCCAGCATCTGTGCCTGAGCTCTGGCTGCGCCACTGCTAACTGGACAATTACTGATCCTCTCTGTCCTAACTGCCCTTGCCCGCAAAGCTAACCAACTGGCACAGGTGTGGCGCTACGGACTGTGCCTGGTGCACAGGCAACAGTAACACCAGCCGCACCTAACAGCTCCAGGACGTTGGAGAAGTTGGTCTGGATCCTGGAGCTGTTTCTTCATTTCACCTGCCTCAGCAGAGTGGACACGGGAGCCAGGCAGGCATTCGCAAGCATCTTCATTATAACATGTAAGAGGTCTTACTAGGGGCCAGGTCCATTCAATCCTCACAGTGACTGCGTAAGACCCTGGTCTATGGAGGAGTGGTCAGAATGCAAGGCAACCTGAGGCCAGAGAGCGGACGCACCAGGCTAGATGGTAAGCCCAGACATGCTGGACCCTCTAGCCTGGTTCTGTGAGCTCCCCTCATGTTCAGGCAACTCTGAAGCTAAGCATGTGCCTTGCATAATATAAACATTTATTTTCTCAAAAGAGAGGTTGTCTCTAGCTGGGCACCACTGCCATGCAGAAGGAGAATGCAATGTGGCAGAGGCAGAAATGCCCAGTGGCTATTCTGTCTGCCCTCCTGTGGTGGGGTACCATATTGCCTGGCCTGGCAACATCCTGCTGCAGCACAGCCCAGCACACCCTGGCGTGCCATCTCTTTCTTCTAAGAATACTCAATTGTATGTAACAAATAGGACAGCCTCAGAAGAACTCGTTCTGATAAGAAAATGCTTGAAATGGGATTGTGAGTTTACCCCCAGCCGGAAAGTATTATGGAAACACTGGCTATAGTTTTGCAAACAGTATTACAAAATTTAAACAAAATCGAGAGACATTTACACAGTCCCTAGAGATGAACTAAAAATGAAGCAATCCAACCAGAATTTCACAGACCCAAAGACGGCCGAGGAGTTATCGGAGATAAAGACTTGCAAAACTAAAAGGCCTTTTATAAGGTTAAAAGCCATTTACAGGGTTAAAATACAAAGCACAAACATTTTAAAAGCTGGGTGTGGTAGTTTAATATGCCTATAAATACAGCACTCAGGAGTCTGAGACCGGCCTGGGCTACACAGTAAGTTCCTAGTCAGCCTGGACTACGGAGTGAAACCCTGCCTCAAAAAACAAAAATGGGGGAAATTTGTTTTGTTTTATTTTTCGAGATAAGGTTTCTTTATGTAAACCTTGGCTGTCCTGGAAAACTCTCTGTAGTAGACCAGGCTGGCCTCCACCTCACAGAGATCCGCCTGCCTCTGCCTTCTGAGTACTGGGATTAAAGGCGTGTACCACCACTGCCTGGAAATGTGGGAATATTTTAAAGAAGAAAACTTAAAATTCAATTTAAAAAAAAAGGACTTTTTGCTATGGGAAATTCTTTAAGACAAATGTTATTTAAACTTCTCTCAAAATTATGAATTGCTATACTAGTAGATGGGCTGAGTCACCACAACGTGAGGGACCATATAAAGGGCCAACACATTAGAAAGGCAGAGAACCACCGGGCTAAGTGGCTATCAGAGCTGATGACTGTAAGAGCCGCAGCTCAGCCTGAGGTCCCATCTTTTAAAAGCTTAATTTGTTATCACCACTTGTGTATGTATTGTGCACAATGGGGAGGGGTTGTCGTGTGAGCCACTGTGTGCCTGCAGAGGTCAGAGGACAACTCTGTGGTATAAGCTCTCTCCTTTTACCCTTAGTGGATTCGGTTGAACACAGGTCACGAAGCTTACATGGCAAGCCCTTCACTTGCTGAACCGTCATTCTGGCCTCAGACTAGGGATTCCTGCCAAAGCTACTGGAAGAAACATGTTTGTCTCTTCACCTTGCTCCAGGGAATGGTATCAAGACCACTGAGGCTACCGTGATGTTGCAGAACCAGAACGAGAGAGGCGAGTTCTTGGCTGCTCAAAGCTCTCTGTCAGATATAATCAGGTTTTTGGTCAGTTTCCTTCAGGATTACAGAAGCCAGTTTGAGAGACTGAGTGCTGTGCTCTGGTCACCTCTATCTGGGAACACCTCACACCCTAGTATCTATCAGTCAGCACCCAGGAGCAGGTGACTCAGAACACAGCAGCCCAGCTTAAAGGACACCTGGCTCTTGTTCCTAATCCTGGTTCTGCCAATTACCAGCTACGTGACTGTGGGCATTCGTGAGGCATTTCCTCATCTGTAACCTGACTTGACATGGCCCCAGAGGCAGCCTGGAGAATGTGCCAACGTGCACTGGCTGCTCAGCCTTCGCCTGACCACGACACATGGAGAAGTGGCTGCTGCATTGAGCAATCGTAAAACCTGGCCTCTCAGGTGCCAAATCCTCACTTCCAGTGGTATCAAAGCCATATCCACCAACAAATTCTGCTCCCCAACTTTCAATCCAGCATCTCCCCATCTGATCTCACCCCAGGCCTCCTCCTAGGCTACCCTCTCCACCCAGAAAGCACTGTGGTCACCTGACAGTCCCAAAGTCCTGGTCAGTATTGCACCTAGCAGGAAAGAATGCTCCTCTCCACAGGGACGGAAACCAGAAATAGCTGCTTCCACCCATGGCTGTAGCCCTCCTTTCCACTGGCTTCAGGAGACCCCCTTTCCTTTCTCTCTGTGTGCATGACAGATGACTGCTAGCTGGCTTGTCCTCAGCCTCACCCAGTATCCACTATATCTAGGCTGTCTGGTACCAGAAAAGGCTACAGCAGCACACATGGACTTAACTCTATGTGGTTGACCCCCGACCCTTCAGATCGCCTTGGCCACTCTTATACTTTTGGCTGGCTGGCTGGCATTCCTCAGAAGGGTTCCTTCAAACCTCTGATCACCACTTCAGCCCATGACAGAGCAATACACAGCATGAAGTTATTCTTTCCCCAGAAGGCTGTGCCTCCGGGGCTGCTGAGATTTTAACTGCAAACACATCACCTGAGACCCTGTTTAAATGTGTATCCTAACTCCGGTTTAACTGTGGCCTGTGGTTTCCATTTCCTCCAATAAAGCTTGCAGCTGGTGTGAGGGCAGCATGCTTGAGAAGCAGGGCCTCATTCTCACCCCATCTCACAAAGCCCATGCCATGACCTCCTTGGTCTAACCTTCAGCATCTGCCTGTCCATCAGTGACCTGCTTCTTGAACACACAACAGACACCTCTATTTTAAAGTAAATCTTGTGCTGCCCTTCCAGCTACAATCTCTGCAGATCTACATGGGCTCTGCCGGAAGGCTACTATGAAGGCAAGTCTGTCCTCCAGTCCCCAAACCCACTTGACTAGAACTTCCAGGCCAAAATAAACATCTAGCAGTAATCTTTCCTAGTAAGCACTGAATGTGTCTTAAGCCTTAACAACTTACGCCTATTGGATGCTTCAAACCTTGGTATCAGACTGGACACAACAGCCTGGCTTCCTGTTCCACATGGAGTAACAGGCAGTGCTTGACTTTCCATCTGAGGAAAGCCCTGAAAACTCAGCTTCAGAGACACATGACATGACCCAGAGGATCATGGGTACCTGCCCGACACAACGACGACGTCTGCTTGAAATGCAAAGGTACACACATATGCCTAGGAGTTGCTCCAGAGCTCTGCGATGTCTGGATGCAGTATCTGGGAAAGAGTGGGCTGAAGAAGTTCTGTGTCTGAGCATATGCATGCCTAGGAAGCTGCTGGACATGCAGATGTCCAAAGATGTTTGTAGGAGCCTCGGTGTCGCTGAGAATGTAGAGAGGAAGCAGGAACAGTGACAAGAGCCCAAATGAGTCAGCACTGAGGTGCTGAGACAGGGAGGATGTTGGGACCGTGAGTGACAACACCGAGCACACTGGACAGAGCAGGTTTCCATGGAAGAGCAAGAGTCTCATATGATAGGAAAGCCTAAGATGCCCGCAGGGAAAGAGTGATTACATCTAATGGCTGTTTGGGTCTGCTTTGGGGGGGGGGGGCACGAAGGGATCAGTCAGATGAGGGCGAGTAAGAACCAACAGTGGGCTGAATGGCGGCGGCACATGTTTTAATCCCAACACTAGGGAGGCAGAGGCAGGCGGATTTCTTGAGTTTGAGGCTAGCTTGGTTTATAAGATGAGTTCCAGGACAGCCAGGGCTACAGAGAAACCCTGTCTCAAAAAAAAAACAAAACAAAAATAATAAGAAGAACCAACAGTGTGTTGGGATGAAGCTCAGTGGTCAGTGGCAGAGTGCTTGACAACTGTATGCAAGGTCCTGGGTTCAATACCCACCACTGCACCAAGGAAACGAAACAAAGACACAGAAGAAATCAAGGCGCTCAACAACGGCACGGACAACAGACGTCGTGCACTGGATTCCACAGCTTGCTGCCGCTGGCTGCGTGACGCTAGCCTTGGGTTCTCGTCTGATTGGCAGACAGGTCACTCTTCTTGCTGCTGTGACAAAATGCCAGAGAAAATCAACTTCAAGGAAGATAGGCTTAAGTGGGTTTGCAGTCTGGAGGCACAGGACCATATAGGGAAGGTAGTGGTGACACTGTGTCCACAGTGAGGAAGCAGAGGGAGAAAGTGGCTGCTCAGCTCACTTCCTCCTTTTGATTCTTCCATCAGCCCATGAGATGGTGCCACCCACAATCAGTATTCACCTTCCTGCCTCCATTAACCCCAAGGAGAATTCCCTCAGACACATCCGGATGTTTGTCTCTTACGTGATTCTGGATCCTGCCAAGTTGATAATCACTGCTAACCCTCACCATTGATGAGTGATTTGATTGTATCCATGTCATGATTAGTTGAAGTCACCCTCAACCAGACCCCATCATCTCTGATCATCTCCATAATTTTGCGATAAAAGAAACCTCTCTGGGCTTTGGAAACTGGAAGCAAACCCAATGTCAGAGAGCAAGTAGGTGTGTCTAGAGCTCAAACCCATGTCTTTCTTCAGGAATCCCAGCCCTTCTGGTTATCCTGTAGCTGTTTTATGCCTTTATTATTCCTTATTTTATTTCTCTTTTATTTCTTGGCCACTGACATCTCTCCAGCCCCCCAAGTCTTCGTGAGACATCACTACATGACACATGAGACAGCCATGCTAGCAGTGCACTGGTTGTACTTGCAACTGTTGAGAGAAAAGGAACAAGCAGAGAAAGAACAGTCAGAGATTACAGAAGGCCAGGGCTGTCTGGAACCTGTGAACAAACAGAAGAAAAGACGGGGAACGTGAGGGCTCTGAGGGTGAAGCGCTTTCCCCTGGTGAGCTCCTCTGTCTCCTGATGGTGGTGGGAAATGAAGGCAGGTGACCCACTGGCGTCTTACAGTGAGCCAGCAGCAGGCCAGGGTTCTGAATCCTAGCTGCCTGATGCCAAATTTCGTATTCTCAGACTCCCAAATGCCTCAGTCTGAAACAACACACAGATCCTCCTCCAGGGTCAAGAGCTGCACAGTGGCTAAGGGGGGGGGGGGGCAGGACAAGAAGGCAGACCCACTCAGAACAGCCTTGACTTTCAAAAGCAGGTTTCACAAGATTTGTCTCCAAACAGCACTTGAAGGTTCACAGGGAAGTAAAGGCAGACAGTGCCCCATACTGCAGACACCCTAGGAAAGGGGAGGTATTAAAATGGGGTCGGTGTGCTGAAGAACACTGACCCAATGGTTTGGAGAGGCATTCAGAAGAGGTAACAAGCATTCTGGGTACCTGAGGTAGGAACCACACATCTGTACAACTCCTTTCTACTGAGAAGATATCAAACCCCAAGCTTTTGCTTTTGTTTTAATTTATTGAGGTTAGAAAGGAGGGAAAGAGGGGGTGGAGAGGGCGAGTGAGCAGCACGTGTGTGGACTTTAGGGTCAACTTTTAGGAGTCTCCGTTCTTTCTCCCCACCTCCGATGGGTCCTGGGGATGGAAGTTGGTCGTCAGGCTCATGTGACAAGGGCCCTTACCTCCTGAGACACCTTGCCAGCCTCAGCCTCAGTTTTCTCAGACTCAAGTATTAGGATGCTGTGCACTTTGGCCCTGGGCGCACTGGGCTCTTGACAGCCCAGAGTTTATGAGATGTTTTCACAGCTGCAGAGGCTGTGCCGCCTGCTCTATCTGAACTGGCCTGTGACAGGAGGGGGTGGTCTGTTCAAACAATCACATCCACACACTCTCTCAGCCAATGGCTGCTGTTCTCCTTGAGAATGCACCAGTCCCTGCTTAAATAACATTTCGATGGAACCTTGCTAAAATGATTTCAGTGAAGAAAAGAGGGGCTAGGGATATGGCTCAGTTGATAAAGTGCTCACTGCACAAAGGTAAATACAGGATCTGAATTTGGCTCCCCAGCATCCATGTGAAAGCCTGGCTCTCGGCCTGGAACCCTAGCACTGGAGGGGTAGAGACAGGACCCCGAACTCCAGTGAGGACTCCCGCTGAATCAGTGAGCTCCAGACCCAGGAGAGGCCCTGTCTCAGAAGTGGAGAGCAAGCAAGGAGAGAAGACATCTCATGCTGAGCTCTGACTTGTGGATGGACAGACAAAGCACGCACACACACACACACACACACACACACACACACACGCATGCGCGCGCACGAAAAGCTTGTTTTGATTACTCAACCTATCAAACTTATATCAATTTTTTTCTTGTTTTTTGTTTTTTAACTTATTAGCTGGGATTGACCTTGAACTTGATGTGATCCTCTTGCCTCAGCCTGAGCTTTGGGATTATAGCAGCTTCACACTCAAACTGATTCTGGTGTGTGGCTTTTTGGCTTGAAATATCCAACAAGTTGGTTTTTGTTTTGTTTTGTTTTAAATTATTCTATGTCTGCTTCCTCAACTATAAAATGGAAAACAACAACGATAACCTAGATAGAGAGAACACTGACTAATGCCTGGAACTACAGACACCCTCCATGAATGTCAGCAGCGTGCATACAGAACTGTACACCAATGCAGCGATTCTACTTGTAGAGTGGTTTCCTAACTAAAACCTACAAATGATTTATTGCACCAAAAGTTAGAAATAACCCAACCACATCTACAACTGAGCTACTCTGACAGCACCCGGTCTCAGCAGAATAACCCATACCCCGCAGCAGGACCTCAACAGTGTGGCCTCTATTATTAGCTGGCTTGGGAGTGTCACCCTGCTTTATCGAGGACAACAAGGAATCCTTTTACTGACAGTGGCATCCCACTGCACGTCACGCCGCTTATCTATTGGCTCCGATTTGGGGCGTAATGAATGAAATGCTCCTGGGTTTGCGTGGGTACGTTTTCCCTTCTCTTAGTAGCTACTCAGCAGTGGAATTCCTGGGTCACACCATGAGTTTATATTTAACTTTCTGAGCCACGGCCAACCTATTTTTCCAAAGTGTCTATGCCATTTTGCATTCCTATAACCAATACATACTTGTGGCACCCTACTATGGAGTTGGTGGCTCCACATCCTTGCTATGCTGGGCCCCTCATCCTGGTGCTTGCGTGCTGGCCTCTCTATAAGTGAAGCATCAAGGAAGGGAAAGGAGAATAACCAAGTAGAGGAGCTTAAAGACATAAAGAGGACAAACAGGCTAGAGGGATGCTGAGGTTTCTTCTTCCCTAACAGTGAGTCAGACGAGAGGCAGGAGCTTATGGATGCCCATGGCTCCAAATTCCTGGTCCTCCTGCCTCCAAAGTATGTAACAAATTGCAGGTGATGCCCGGTTTATGGTCCTAGGGACTGAACTCTGGGCTTTGTTCACGCCAGCCACTGGTGCTTACTCCCTTCCGAGAAACAGCTTTTCAGACGTCTGTTGGGTTTTTCTCTTATGTCTGGGTTTTTAGGGATTTTCTTGTTTTGTTTTGGAGATTTTGTTTGATTTCCTACTTAATGTGTCTGTGTGGGTTTGTGCACTTGAGTGCAGTTGCCCGTGGAGGCCAGAAGAGGAGATTAAATCGCACACAGCTGGAGTTGCAGGTCACTGTGAGCCACTGGACAAGAGCTAGGAAGGGAATGGACTCCCTGTGGAGGAACGCTCATCCACTCAGCCATCGCTCCAGCCCGTGTACCTAGTCTCTCAGTCAGAAGAAACTCACACAACTCTCACATGCAAATCCCTCACATTGTGTGAATATTTTCTCCCTAATTCGTCTTTTCATGTTCTTAATGAGATCTTTAAAGGATTCATTTTATGTTTAAGAGTACTTTGCCTGCGCACAGGCCTCCTCACGCTGAGGAGGTCAGAAGAGGTCACCAGATCACCTAGAACTGAATTTCAGCTGTTTTAAACACTGTGTAGGTGCTAGGAACCAAGCCCAAGTCCTCTGCAAGAATTTCTGAGCCATCTCTTCTATACCTTTCTAGACTGGTATCTTTTAAAAAATATTCATTTCTATTATTTAGATGTCACATGGGATATGTGTGACATCACAGACAACCCTCGTGTCTTCTTTATTCTGCTGTGGTGGGCGGGCTCTGTAATAATCTGAACTGGAGAGATGGCTCAGTGGTTAAAAGCATTTATTGTTCTTGTAGAGGATCTGAATTCAATTCCTCGCACCTATATGGCAGCTCACAACTGTTACTAACTCCAGTTCCAGTGGATCCAATGCCTTCTCCTGACCTCTGAGGACACCAGGCATGTATGTAGTGCATACATACATGTGAGCAAAACACACACACACACACATAAAAACTTAAATAGAAAAACTCAACTGGACCAAGCACGGTGGCTCATATCAATCATACCAGCACTTTGGTGGCTGAGGCAGGAGAATTACCACAAATTTGGGCCATGCTGGGCTACATGGTAAGTCAGAGGCCTATCTGAGCTTTCATGAGACCTCTGTCTGAACATTCATGGGCACAGACAGACAGACAGACAGACACACACTCCTGCAGCTGTGCATATACTTCTGAGCTCCTCTTCCAGTTCCACCAATCTGGAAATGTCTTCTTTGACTCGTAGTTATTGAAGAATCCCTAGAATTGTCAAGTTCCATCACTGATGTTCCGCATGGCCTCAACCCTCTGTGTTTGCTGAGGCCTGGGTCACAGCTGAACACATGGTACTCAGTGTCCCACTGTTACAAGGAGTGAGCACAGTGTCACCCAGGCCAGGTGACAGGCTGAGATCTATCTGTTCTAACAAGGACTGAGAAATAAACACTAAAGGCTCCTTCTGCCACAAATAGCCATCTGCCCACTGTTCCTTTCTTTTAGTTTTTGCTTCCTATAGTTTAGAGCATGGTAATAAATTTACAATAATAGTAAGTCTTACAAAGTCACAAAGTAACCTTTCCCCAGGATGTGCAAGATTTCTACAGCTGAAATACACACTTGCAATACCCAAACTCTGAAGAAGCAATAGCTCTGAGGACAGAGACTCAGGCCATATTAAATCATACAATTACTCTTACATACATACCTAATAGCATATATTTGTACAAGAAAAGGACATATATGGACACACAGCCGAACTAAAGAGGTTTTGTGAATGGATAACAGTTTTATCCGGTGTCAATGGGAAAGCTATTCCTTCAATGCACAAGTAATCAACAGTGTACAGGCCTGCTGTTTACACTGTGAAGAACTCAGGAGGATAAACAAGAGAATCGTCCCAAGCTCAAGGCCAGGCTGGGCTGTGTAGTGAGCCCAGACCAGCCTGGGCTACAGCAGACTTCTGTCCCCTGTGCAAAGCACAACAACAAAACAACAGAGAAGCAGTCAGGGTTGAAAGTGAGTGCCCCTCCAGGGAGATCGCATCTCTGCATGCCAGCAATTTACACACATGTACACACAATTAAAAAGAATAAATCTTAAAAGAAAAATCAAACAAAAACTTGAACCCACAAGCAATTTCTTAAGTCAAAAGTAACACAGGTTTTTCAAAATACATGTTTTACTATGAGAATTCCACAGTGAGGATGTCAGTCCACAGTCTGATGACAAGCCAGCGGCAGGTGTGACTAAGACAGAGAAGTCATATTGGGGAGGGGAACGTGGCAGCTACCCCTAAGCACCTTCATTAACTTGTGGTCCTCAGGCTGGGGTGACTCACAGTGCCACGCCCGAGCAGGTGAAGACCCTGGGATTGATCCTCAGCAACAAACAAAAGCCAAATTTAAGGAAGTTGTAGTCTAGACGACTTAAAGGCCGGAGAGATGACTCAGTGGTTAAGAGCACTTGCTGCGCTTGCAGAGGACCTGATTCAGTTCCCTGCACCTACAAGGTGGCTCAAGCTGTAACTCAAGCTCCAAAGGACCTGACGCCCTCTCTGGGCGTCAAGGGCACTAGGCATGTACATGGTGCACAAACATACATACAGGCAAACATTCATAAAATAAAGATAAATCCTTGGTGAAAAATGCTGTCACTGACAAATTACACAGCAATCAAGCCTATATTTATCACAGACCAGAGCAGCTCATCTGGGTGAATTCTGAACCCCCCACACTCTAGCTTCAAATGTCACACCCGTAACAGTCAGTGTTCGCATGCAGTCCTAGTCACTGAAATCCACCACTGTCAGTAAGATATGTGCTGGATCCCCAATTCACTGCTCTTTGCCAGACTCAATCAGCAACCGTGATGTAACAGGCTGTGTGATGAGTACACGGTGCCCTTAACCACAGATCAGCTTTCCTCTCACCAGGCCCAGGCCATGTGCCAACTGCCCAAGCAACAACAGATAGGCTTTAGTTAAATAGAAGGCTTTATGTCCAAGTAAATGCCAACCAAGAATCCTGAAGTAGCCCAGTTGGTAAAGTGACTGCCATGTAGGCACGATGACCTAAGTTCATTCCCCAACACCCGCATAAAAAGACGCTGTGCTGCCGGGCGGTGGTGGCGCACGCCTTTAATCCCAGCACTCGGGAGGCAGAGGCAGGCAGATCTCTGTGAGTTCGAGACCAGCCTGGTCTACAAGAGCTAGTTCCAGGACAGGCTCCAAAACCACAGAGAAACCCTGTCTCGAAAAACTAAAAAAAAAAAAAAAAAAAAAAGACGCTGTGCTTGCACAGGTGGACTCTTGGGCTCACTGGCCAGCCAGACTAGCCTAACTGGCAAGCAAGTTCAGGTCCCAGTGAAGACCCTGTCTATAACGTGGACAGATGAAACTGCTCTATAGCTAGCAAGCCACTGCCACCCAGGACTAGGAGCCACAACTTGAGAAAATCACACTGAAGACCCAGGCACCTCTCTCAGAGCTCCTTAAGAACAGCGGTTCCTTTACCTTTGTTAGGTTCATATTGTTCCCAATTCATTAACGGAGCTCCTGGGCCAGTAGCCAGGGGGACCTGCTCCACGCAGAGAGCCAGAGGATTAAACGGGACCCACCAGGGCCTCGGCCCATCACTGGCTTCTGTCAGCAGTCACCTTCCCTTTCCCAGGCAATTCCAAGACAAAGAAACATTTGCGGGGCCGAACATCTTCCACACTGTGCAACACTAAAACACAGTCTCTGGAAACCAGCATCCTTCCATGTTATAAAGACCTTTCCACCAAAACATCAAGGGATGCTTGGGAGCCAGCAATCCCAGGAACTGCCTTTAACATAAGCAGAACAAAATGACATGAACCCAGGTTTTGTTTCTGTTAGTAAGGGTTACCCAGCTCAGGCACACTTATCTTTAAAAATTCAGACAAATTGTCCTGCAATGCCAGTTACAGGCAGAGTCAAAAGTAAAACATACTTGCACATATGCCCTGAGGAGAGAGAAGAGCAAACAGGAAGAGGAAAAGGAGAACCGGCCATCCAGTACCCATTCCTAGTAATCAAGTGACGGCATCCTTTGTGGTAAAACTGCGTATCCGGATTCCAAAGCAAGGACTGACCTACTGATGCGCATGCAAAGGTACGCCCTGGTCAGACCCCCCAAGTCACAGCTTCTGTACCGGCATACACAGAGGGCTTGGCTTCTGTGAGGAGACTGTACAAAGCCAACAACTTCTGAAGCCTACATACATGCATAGCTGAGTCTCTCTTAATTCACATGCCTGCCCTCATGGGGAAACCACAACACACAGTGCGAAAAACACCCGGAGAAGCAGCTCCATAAGCATGAGTGGGCATGTCTGAAATCCCAGATACTTGGGAGCTAAGGAAAGAGAGCAGTCTAGGGACTCTGCCTCTTGGGATGTGATGCAGACCACACGCTATGGCATGTATGTGGAAGTCAGAAGACAACCTGACGTCCACCATGTGGGGCCTGGGGATCAAACTCCAGTCCTTAGGCTTGCTGGCAAGTGCCTTGACCCACTGAGCCATCTCTCCAGCCCCTATAACAGGGACTTAACACGGGGTCAACACGAGCTGTGAACTATACACAATCACTTAGAGAAGAGGCTGACAATTTCCATCAGACACCTAGAGGGTCCACACTCAAAGTTAGGAGCCAGCCTATAGACCTGCCGTAGCCAACCTTCACACAGGATTTGAGGAGAGCATTTGGTCATCAGCAGGGTCTCCAGACACACCTTTACTCAAGTTTACACTGGGCATGGCAGTCCACATCAGTAATGCCAGCACTCAAGGGCCGGAGGCACGAAGGTAGATGTGAGTTCAAGACTAGTGCAAGTTGCACAGTGAGACCCTGCCCAGGTGCCATTGCTCCTGGCATATAAATGGCCTGTGGTAGGGACTAGCTCTGGGGCCACCTGCCTCACCGACTCTGTACTCAGAGAATGCATGTAGTCTACAAGCTAAAATTAAGCACAATTAAGATGTGGAACTTTTTTTTAAGTATTATTTATTTAGTGATTATGTTTGAGTGTTTTGCGGGCATATACATGTGTGTGCACCATATGTATGCCTCGTCTTATGGTGCCAGAAGAGGGTGGCAGATCCTCTGAACCTGGAGTCCCAGGCAGTGTGAGTTGCCATGTGGGTGCCGGGAACTGGACACAGGCCCTCTGCAAGAGCCACAGTTGACCACTGGATCATCTCCCCAGCCATGAAGGGTGAAATATAAGGGTAAAAAAGTTTGAGTGTTTATCAAAGTCAAACTGAAGTAAATGGCCAACTGGGTCTCTGCCACGCCTGCCTGTCATACATAGCTCCATCAGCTGCTTCTGGAGCCAATTTAACATCGGAATCAAGAACACGTGCCCACAACCACAACCACAAGGCTTCCTGACCCTGAGAGAGTCACTTCGTGCCTGGGTTAAGGACATGCTCTCTTTTATTAAATAAACCCTTTTATGAGGACAGAGGGACGCTGGATGCCCTGGAGCTGGAGCTGCATCTGCACAACACGGATGCTGTGCTGAATCACAGCAGATCCTTTGAAGGAACATCAAAACTCCTAACTCCTAAGTGTCTCTCCAGACCCATGTTAAACGCTTCAGCTGGCCTTGAATATGGCTGAGATGAAGTCTGTGACAGCTCTAAATGCATACCAACACCACAGTGATGCCTGGAGTTTAAAGTTGTGCTCTAGAATATTCCATGCAGCAGCTGAAGGGGATGCTAACTCTGGCCACATGCTGGCCACAGGGCCTTCTCTTGTGGGTCACCTTGAAGGCCTATGTCCAAGAGGTCACTTTCAACACCACACCTTACAAACTGCTAACTTGGGGACATGGGCGTTTCCTGCAAATTCTCAGGCACTGGTGGGTGGGGTGAGGCAGCAGGCACATAGGCCACCCCTATGCAGGGGACAGGTCATCAGAACCCTGCCTGGCTCCTATCATAGGGACTGGCACAGAACTTCACTTCATCTTCAAAGCAGACCTTTCTCCCAGTACTTGAGAGTTAAAAATAGTTTAAGGCCAGGCTGGCCTGGGCTATTTTTATCTGGAAAATTAGGGGTCAGGAACAACACAGTAAGCAGAAAGGGGGGCTGACTACAAAAGGAAAGAAGACCCACAGACCAGAGGGGGAAACGGCTCCTATGGATTGAGACACATTCAGCATGTGGTGCAGGGAGGAGAGGAACAGGCAGGGATAGCCAAGGTCAGTCACTAAGTGCTAGCACGCATCACACACTGAAAACACAGGTTTGGTGGGTTCTGCCCAGGCCAGGGTGACATCACAGGTGCTCTGCACTAAGCCTGTGAGGTCTCAGACTGACCCTGTACTCCCTATGCAATGAGGATGACCCTGACCCTTCCAGAAGTCTCCATCTCCCACATGCTATGATTCTAGGTGTGTGCTAGCACAGTGGACATGAAGGACAGTGTGTGTGTGGTATGTGCATGCATTCGAGTGTGCGCATGGCTGAGTATGCACATGCAAAGGCTAGAGGGAATGTCAGGTACCCTGCTGCATCACCCTCCGTCTTACTGCCTCGAAGAGGGTCTCCTGGCAGTAAGCCGAGTAATTCTTCCGTCTCTGCCCCCATAGCAGTAGGGCTACAGGTGTATGTAGCCATACTCAACTTTTTACAGAGGTGCTCAGGAGTCAAACTCAGGTCTTCATGTCTGCACTCTGACCTACTGAGCCATCATCTCTCCAACCCTGGAGTAGAGCGGTTGTTTTTTGTGGTTTTTCCAAAAGATTAGTGGAGAGATGTGAATTGGTTTGGGATGGGGGAGCACACATGTGTGGAGGAGACTTAGTCCAGACACTAGAGGTGTACGGTCCTGGGGCAGGATCAGAGACGGGATTCACTGGCTGTGCTGGGGAGTGAGGAGCCATGAGATGGCACAGTTTTCACAATCCGTAACAATCAGTTCAAGGAACCAAATCACATCCTCTGAGTATGTCCAACCTGGGGTCCATGGTCACACGTCCCAGGATAGCCTTGCATGCAGCCCGACACTGGTGATAAACTTACTTCAAACTCAACGAGAGGTCTGCCCCGCCCCCAGGAGGGTGCACCCAATTGTGCAGTTCTCAGGCATGAACTCTGGATGACAACTGTGTCTTGATATCAAAGATCAGACATTTGCAAATGCACCCAAAGCTTTATGTAAGGTTTTTATAAGATTGGCAGCCATTTTCATTATCTGTGTGTGTCTATATTTGTATTCAGGTGTGCATAGGCACATGTGTGAATGCACAGGTCTAAGGCAGGTGTCAGGAGTCTTCCTCATCGTCCTCCCACCCTATCCTTGAGCATGGCATCTCTCAGTTAAACCCAGATTCACCTAAACAGCCAGTCTCTCTAGCCAGCCTGCATCCAATCCCGCCTGTGCCTTCTGAAGCTGGGATTACAGGCAGACTACCACATCACATAAAAAGTATGTAGGGTCAGGTGGGAATGCCTGTCCCTTTACCTGCAGAGCAAGCGGTTTAACCTCTGTGCCGGGTTGACTTACGATAGGTTGTGCATGGCAAAGAAATCATAAAACAAAACACAAAACAACAGTACAATACTATATGGGGGATATAAAATGATTAAAATCTCAATTACGGCGCCCAGGAAGAAGTTCAGACCTAACATTCTCTGAGTCAGTGACACAAGCAGATGGGATCACGCACTTGATAAGACAAGGTGCTGTGCCCCCACCCCGTGGCTTCCTGCTGTGAGGGTATCATCAGTGACAGGAGCTGTCAGGGCCACAGCAGGGCAAGAAGCCAGCTGCAGGACACTGCATCACCTCCACATGGCAAGAGCTGGGGAAGCCTAGAGGGAAGGGACAACCGGAGGCCACAGAGAAGGCAGTGGCAGGCAATGAAATGCTCTTTTCGAAGGCAGCAGGAGTCAGAGTGACCAGAAGGGAAAGGGTGAGGCCTTCGGAATTCTCCAGGCTGGCCCGAAGCTGGGTTTGAACAGAAAAATGAAAGTGGTTGAAAGGTGGGTCCGCAGCCTAGCCTGGCCTTGAACTCAGTGTGGCCTTGAGCTCCTCACCCTCCAGCCTCCTCCTCCCAAGTGCTGGGATGATTCCCTGCAAGCCACTACACTCAGTTTAGTGGGGATGGAACCCCTGGCTCTGTGCATGCTTGGCAAGCACTCTGCCAAGTAAGCCACACCAACCAGGAGACTCTTTTAAAACAAGTAAAAACATCGTGACTGACAGAGGGAAGGGAGGTCCTGCCTCTGAAATGCTCCTCTGGACAAACCTCTCCTCGTCTATAGACGGCCAGATGGCCAGCATTCTGCTCCTGTATGTCCACCCAACTCCCTCCAACAGCTGGGGCCCACACGGGCAGACACAGAGTATCACTGTGTGTAGGCAGATGCTATGTAAACATAGAGGTCATACACAGAGTCCTTTAAACCTGTTCCCCCGCCAGTCCTCAGCCCTCTAACACAGGGAAGATCAGTACGAATCACACTGACTTTGCCGAGCTTTCTGAAAATGCAGGTGGGGTTCTCTCTTCCCTGCACAGTCAGTCAGCTGTCAGTGTGGGACACTGATCTGGGAGTCTGCAGATCCTCTAGATGAAGCCGTGGCTGCTGCTGCAGGTGTGTCTGAAGAGTCCGGGTGCTGGCACGGCACTGTCCAGGTCACACCCACTTCTGAGGTACTGTAGTGCCCCTGAAGTACATAGCAGGAAGGTGACACTTTCCATGGTACAGAATATGACTAAAAAAAAACCCTGAGCAATCACGGACAGTAAGAGTTTGAAACCAGCAAACCCCAGAACCTGTGCTTGCTAAAACCTGTGGTCACTCTGAGCAAGAGTACAGACCGGAGGAAGAGTAATGGCAGTACTGACCCAGAACCCCCAGCACTCCGGGGGCTGAGGCCGGAGGAGCTGCTGCTCAAGGCCCCATCTCTATCCAGAAAGAGACTAAGTAGGGATAACTGAGGACCATGAATGACATAACACCACAGGCACACACCCACAGGTGAGCTAGCATTAACTGGCAGAGCATAACTCAATTATATTAGCAACAAAACAGGGTGCAGGGAAGGAAGTGCCCCCATGATTAGTTAGGAAGATGGGGGCTTTAGGCTCTTGGAAGCTTCTCTGTGGCCAGGAACCAAGCCTTCCCCACTGTCAGTGAAGAGCAGAACTTGCCAGAACGAGGTGTGGGGCCGGTGTTGGTCCTTCTCACACAGGCACTCATGCAGCACCCAGGACATCCCTCAGCTGTGGGAACCGGAGAGGTCAAGTTTCAGTCAGGAAATGTCAACTGAAATCAACTGGTAGGGGAAGACTCTGGTGAGGCCTCTGCCAAGTGTTTTGCTTCCTTTTAAATGCAACAGACCTTAGCAAGACTGCTGCCATGTCAGGGGCACCGTTCTGACCTTAAGACCCAGCACACAGACCCCAACACCTGCCACAATGGGGACAAAGCTCTAAACATACTGATCCTGCACTCTGGCTTCTGAAGTTCCACTCCCTGCTAAACTGAAGCTGACAACCAGGATGTGGTTTTCTGTGTGTGAAACAGAAAGAACTGTAAAGCCCAGAGCTGCGTGATTTGGGAGAATTCCTCGTGCAGCTGCTGGCTGGCAATAAAGACTTGCCTTTTGGCCTTAAGGGTGTCTGTGTGGTGATCTTTGGTGGGCTAACCTTGCAAGGAGAATTGGGTGGCCGGATGCAGAGCCGGATATAGAGCTATGAGGACAGCACTAGAGATGATCCGAACATCATCTGTGCACCCATAAGCGATTCCAAGTATGGAATGAACAGAGATGGGGACAAGCTAGGACAAAGCAGTTAGAAGAACACGTGTGGTGGTAAATGCCTAGCATCCCAGGAAGCAGGACTGGGAGTTCAAAGCCTGTCTGGGCCACTGAGCAAGTATGAAGCTAGTCTTCGCTAGGCGAATGCCTGTGTCAGTGTAGAGTGCTTTCTGGGCATCCTAAAGAAGTTCATTCCCTGAACAAGAAAAGTATCTAAGAATCTGTTAGAACACAAGGCCCAAAGTGAAAAATTAAGTAGAACAACCAAGATGATAACAGCAACTCAAAGAAACACCATAAAAAGCACAGTCTTCAAAATCCTGGACGAACAAGAGCCTGGTGGAGGACAGGAAGAGACGGCAGGAAGACAGGTCCGCTAAGGGAGTGGGAAGCCTGCTTCAGGAGACACAGCTCCAGCAGTGACAGGACAGACAGGGTGGAGAAGGACATCAAGCTAGAGCATCAGACTAGCTGAAGTGTTTGAAAGGAGCAAAAATGAAGTCACATGTTCAGTGTCCCCCAGAGATGGCAAAAACAGAGCAAAATCAGTTCCATAGGACACTATGGACAGAAGAGGGCTGAACCCACTTCTGCTGGCTTGTCTAACAGCTCCAGTCCTTCACTGAGCAAGTCCCTTAACCTCTCCAGAACTTATGTGTATGTGCATGAATGTGTGTGAGTGTACACCCATGCATGCTTACGTGTGTGTGTGTGTGTGTGTGTGTGTGTGTGTGTATGTGCGTGTGTGTATGCCAGGGGAGTGGTTGGGTCAAAAAAGGACCTAAGCCTCTTTTCTCCAGCTTACAAGAGGTGGAGGGACAGGGAACGTGTAATCTCTTAAAGAAAGGGTCAGGGCTAGATCTGAGTCCGAGTAGCCAACCTGGTCTACACAGCAAGGTCCGGGTCAGCTAGGGCTCCATAGTGAGACTCTGTCTCAAATAAACTAAGAAAAGAAAGAATCGGAAAATTGTTGATTTTTTTTTTACATGGGAAGAACAATAGCTAAAAGTTCAGCCTACTGCTTTCCAGTACAAGCGCATTGTTACAGATTCCTCACAGCAAGCGCGAGAAGCAGACAGTACTGTCAATACCAACTGAGGCTCACAGATACTAAGCAACTAGCCCAAAACCACAGCCAGTCATGGTGTCCCAGCAGAACCAGCAGGGACACAAAACCCACATGCTGTCCTTCCTTCCTCAGCTGCACTAAGGTATTTTGTGAAACATGGTCTCACTGTGGTCCTGGCTGGCCTAAAATTCCCTATACAGACCAAGATGGTCTCAAACTCACAGAAATCCTCCTGCCTCTGCCTCCCGAGTACTGGATTTAAAGGTGTGCACCATCATACCTGACTCCACAGTGACCTCCTAACCTCTTTAAGGATCATCCCCTATGGGACCATCCCCAGGGACCAGCTGATGTGACTATCAACCGCTGGCAGGCTGCTCCCACTTCTATGTCCAAGGACAGCAGTTCTCAACCTGGGGTCCCACATCAGATATCCTGCCTACCAGATATTTACGATCATAACAGTATCAAAATTACAGTTATGAAGTAGCAACAAAATAACCTCATGGCTGGGGGGAGGGGTCACAGTGTTAAAGGGTCGCAGACTGGGAAGGTTGAGAATCGCTGTTCCAGAGAAGGAAAAGCCAAAGCAGGGAGGGACGGACACTGTCTGGTTGTTCTTTTAGGCTTACAAATAGGAGACTGACGTCTCACAGGTCAGTGCAGCACAGTGCAGGCCTGCCTTTGCCTCTCACTACAGGGTTTCATCTTCTAAAAGGATTGCACCTAACTCTGGGGTCGCTGCAATAGAGCAGCAGGATCGCCCTCATCCTATTCTCTGCTCTAAAAGCCTCCCAGAGCTGCCTAATTAACGGCAGCACCCAAAGAATCTGAGCAGTAGAAGGTGCTTGTTCCTCTCATCCTATTACTCTTCCCCTCTCTCTCCCCTTGCAGTGCTGAGGTTGGAGCTGGCTGCCTTCCGCAAGCCAGGCAGGTGCACCAGCCCTGATCTGTATCCCCCACGGCTCTTCTTTATATATGTTCTTAAATGAATGTGGGAAATTTGGAATTAAATTTAAAAATATCACACACATTTCAATTCTAGCAATTCTACTTTTTAGTGGTTCATTTTTGTGTTTTCTCAGACACAGATATCTCTATGCAACCCAGGCTAGTCTCAGGCTCACTATTCTCCTGCCTCAGCCCTTTTTTTCCTTTTAGAGACAAGATCTCACTCTGTAGCTCTGGCTGGCCTTGAGCTCACAGAGATCCACCCGTCTCTGCCTTCCAAGTGCCAGGCTTTAAGACCTGGTGTGCCCAGACATCTGGTGCCGCAATAATCTCAATGAGAACCATTTTCCTCCAGAGAAACGGCAGCAGGTGAGCACGGTGCTCCCGCGGGTCCCATTCCTCTCCACCACTTCTCTCTACCCCCCAGTGAAAGCGCCTGTGGCTCCCGATAGTGCTCACACATTGCTCTGTACAAGGGGTAGACTGTGGCTCCTTGCTGCTGACGTCACCGTGAGCTTTCCTGATGGAAGGAAGGATGTGAGAAAGGGTGAGAGGTTAAAGGGCAGCTTGAGGGCAAGAGAAGGGTGAGGATCCCAGAGAGAGGAGAGGAGAGGAGAGCTGGGTGACGTCAGTGGCAACAATCACGTTTCTGGTTTTCTCCTGGGTTACTTCATCTTCCCTTGGGGGTTCCTCTTTTCAAGAGGGTGGGTAAGCAGCGGCCAGATGCGCATGTCTGAGGCAAACACTGGGGAAGTCAACTTGGCAAGTCTCACAACTTTATGTCCATGTCCTGACATACATGTAGATTCTGTAAGTGACAGAGAACTCAGATCTTAAGTGGAAGACCTCACTTAAATAAAGCCTCGTATCTGGGAGTTGGAGAGATGGCTCGGTGACTAAGAGCGCTCACTGGCTGCTCTTCTAGAAGACCCGGGCTCAATTTCCAGCGCCAACACAGTGGACAACAGTCGTCGGTAATTCCATTCCCAAGGGTCCAACGCCCTCTTCTGGCCTCCATTGGGCACCAAACGTATGCAGCGCATAGACAAACATGCAGGCAGGCAAAACACTCATACACATAATTTTTTTTCTTTTTTAAAAATCAGTTATCTTACAGAACTTCCAGTGAGAGAAGTGTATCTGTGACCTCGTTCTTCTAACCTAGAGGTGGGGACCAGGCACTGACAGGTGCTACCGCTTCAAAAGCCAAAGTGAGAAACACACACGGGAAGCAAGCTCAACACCACTCTCACCGCATAAATACAAAGATAGTCCCGAAAGCAATCAAACGTTACAGCCTCATTCTGACCACCCCTAAGAGCATGACTCAGTGGTAAACACACAGCCGCTTTGAAGCGTCTGAAGCAAACACTGTACAGCCAAAAGTTCACATAGCCAGACCCTTACCATCAACAACAGAAATATCTATCAGAACTGAAGTTCCAGCCATACACTCAGTGAGGAAAAACACACTCTCACCTGGTGTCTCCCTACATCTAGTGAGGCAGGAAAAACAGGCTCCAAGTCTGGCTTGACAGTGGTGGGCCCTGGCCTAGTATGAGCCGACCCTTACCCCAGATTAAGTCAGGGATGCTACTCCTTGCCCAGCATTGCTCTGTGACAGGGTCTGTGCAGAGCCCAGTCTGCAGCCTGTTTGCTGACTATTTGGGAGGAGCGTGCAATTGGTGTCCTTGTGCTCAAAAGCAGTACCTTTTAAAAAGAAATACTTAAATTACAGGTTCAAACATGATTACCCATAATTTTTCAGCCAATAAGTTCAATAGTGGGCTGGAGTGATGGCTCGGCAGGTACAGTACTTGCGCCAAGTCTGATATCGTAAGTTTTATCCCTAGGACCCACTTGGTAGAGAGAGAATCAATTCTAGAAAGCTGTCCTCTAGCCTGCACCACACACGCACGCACAATAAGTAATAGATGTAATTTTTAAAACGTGAGGTCCCATGAAAGGAAGTCCTTCAGATCATTCACAGACCCTGAAATCTCACCCCTGAAATAAAGAGTTAGCTCAAATTCAGAGTGCAAACCCAGCCTCCTGCTACAAGGCTAGTCCTTGCTCCCGTGATAAGACCTCCAGTCAAGTGACTTAAATTAGCACTGTTTCCTTCGGCTACTTCAATCCCTGAAGAAAGAGGGTATCTATGTCCCAACAACTTCCCAAGACGGCCACTGCCCTCAGAGCCAGGCTGTCTGTTGGCTCTTCCCTAAGAGCAGGAGGAAGGGCAGCAGGAGGGAAGAGGCTCGCTACTACCTACCTCAACTAAGGAAAGCTGGTCCAGACAAGACAGAGGAGACCACCTTCCTTGCGCCTCTCACTCAAACTTATTCCAGACTGTTCCCCCCACAGTAGCTCTTTCTTGGAGAGACGGGGACATTCAGATGTGACCCAGGACAGCCTTTCTTTTTAATAATAAATGAAAATCTCACAAGAAGCCCAGACCGAGTTCTAATCAGACTTCCATGCCCTCTCGGAGACAGACCTCAGTACCCCAGGCTGACCTCAACCTTGTGATCTTTCTGCCTTCAGCTCCAGAGCACTGGGATCACTGAAGTACGGCACGGCTTACATGTTGCTGGGGACCAAACTTGGGGTTTTCTGCACGCAGGACAAGCGCTCTATAGACGGAATGAAACTTAATCTTCAGCAACTTTTTTCTTGCGCTCTCACGTGATCTGAAGACAGGTGCCCCCATCCAGTACTGACCTGGAAAGCTGGTAACCAGCCTGTTCCTTACAGCCACCGTATTTTCCCCTCCCATACACGCTCTGTATGGCTGTCAACATAGTTCAAAACCTGCACAAGAACTAACTACTGGGAAGGGCCTGTGTGTAGAAACTGTGTGTCAGAGCTTTCCAAAACCTCTCAAAACTCAACCTGACTGTCGTGCGAGGGTGGTCCAGGTTGGCCCTGGGGAGTGAATCAAAGAAAAGCTTCAGATGCGGTAAGGAAACGTGGAGGAGAGCCGCTGTCTGTCACAGGAGGGAGGGAGAAGCAGCCTGGAAGGAACTGCCACAGTAAGAGGAATAAAATTAAAAAATAAAAATAAAAAACAAATCCCACCAAACCTAAGATTAAAAGAAGCCCTCCGACTTCCAATCCCGTATGGGTTTTGTTAAAAAAAAAAATTAAAAAAAAAAAACCAGGAAGCCACAAAAACAGCTCTTTTTCAACAGAAGGATCACATTAACAAAGCGAATAGAGGGGACCTGTGCTCTGAGCGTAACCTACCTACTCTGAGCCCTGGGAACGGAAACACCTCTTTCCTGGTTTGGTAGTGGGTTTCAAAACAGTAGGGACAGCCAGCAAGATAAAGCTACAAAAGGGGAGGGGGAGCAGGCCGCCAAGCTTTTCCTGAATACAGGGAGTCTTCCGACCACAGGCTTTTAAATGGGCCTTTCTGGGGGCGGCTGACAAGGCTCCCAGCTAAACACACACGGTATCCGGCTCTCAATGAGAGCCGGGTGCGCGCTGAAAACCGCGGGGCTTTCAACTAGCTTGGATACCGGGGCAAGATGCACCACCCAGACCCGCTGTAGCCGGTATCCCAGTGGCCCTCAGGAGTGGCCAGGACTCCAGCGGGGTCTGCACTAGGGCTAAGAGGGACAAAAGCAACCACGCTAAGGCAGAGCCCGCCCCAGGTCTGCGAGGGCCGAGGGGTGGCCTCACAGATCCTCCGTCAGCCCCAGCCACTTACTTTCGTTCGGCCGTTTATCCTGTAGTTGCCCAGCTTCCCGCTGCAGTGGCGGATCAGGTCGTCCATGCTGCTCATGAGCAGGCCGATGGTCTCGCAGCCGGGCTCCTTGCCCTCGATCCAGGTTATCTGGTCCCCCCGGATGTCCTTGGAAGAGTCACTCTTCTGGCTGACCAGCTGCCCGTCCGTGAACTTGCCGGTGTCGTGTAGGGCGCGCACCTCGTCGCCGATCTGCTGCCCGGTCTCCCTGCCCAGGAAGTCGTCCACCACACAGATGCCGTGCTTGTTCATGCACGGCACGATGTACTCCAGAGCCAGCTTCAGCGCGGGCAGGGGTTTGGTCTGCCCGTTGGGCCGCAGCCCACCGCTGGGACTCAACGCCTCCCCGGGGCCGCCGCCTGCTGGGCACAGAATGGCACGCTCCGGGCCCGGAGACCTGCTAGCCGGAGGATCCTCGGAGTTGGGCTCTGCCGGGCCGGGGCCACTCCGGGCCTGTGCCGAGTCCTCGGGGCCCGGTGTGCGCGAGGCCGCCGCGCGGTCCCCGCGCCGGGCCGCCCCGCCGGCGCGCGCGGCTCCGGGGGCCCCACCGGGCGGGGGCGCGACGCGGGGCTGCGCCGGCGCGGGCTGCGCGCTGGGGGCCTCGCCGCCGTGGCACACGAGCTTGTGCTTCTTCCAGTCCTGGCGCTGGTGTTCCTTACAGCAGTAGAAGGAGTTACGGCAGCGGCCACAGCGCAGCAGGTTCTCCATCTTCCCGCACAGCTCGCAGTACTGCCGGTCGCGCTCGCTGGCGCTCAGCACGCCGGGCCCGCCGCTGTCACTGGCCATGGCCGCGTCAGGGCGGGCCGCGGGCCGGGCGCGGGGCGGCGGCGGGGCCGTCGGGGCGCCCGCCCGGGGCCGCCGCCCGCTGCGGGAGGCCGCGCGCGCCCTGGCCTCGCCTGCCTCGCCCGAGGCTGCCTAGCGCCGCATCGCGCCGGAGAGAGCGCGGCCTGCGCGGCGCACGGCGCCCTGGGCGGGCGGGCCCAGCCGGCTGCGTCGGAGCAGGCGGGCAGGGCGCGGGCCTGCGGGCGCCACTCGCTCCGCGCGCGCTGCACGTACACCACGGCCCCGGCGACCCGGCGCGCGGGCGGAGAGGGCGGGGGCCGCGAGCACGCGGCGGGCCGGGCCTAGCGGGCGGGCGCGCCGCTTCCTCCGCCCTCCCCCTCCGCCTCGCGGCTCCGCCCGGGGTGCGCGTCGCCGCCTGAGCGCGCACGCGCGCGCGCGCCTCCACCTGCCTGTCGGGGCCCGCGGGCAGCGCTCCGGGGCTGCTGCGCGGTAGCCCTGGCCACCTTGGTATCGCGGAGGAGAAAACGGAAGCTCAGACAGCCCGCTGGGCCGCTCCGAGCTCCGGGCCGGCCGCCGCGCGCTCCCGGTCTGCCGCTCCCCGGAGGCCACGGAGGGCACAACAAAGCCCCCCCTCCCCTTCCCCGGGCAGCCCTCTCAGTAATCGACTCCTGAAACCCCCGGCCAGGTTCTGGTTTTGCTTTGTTTGATTTTGGTTTTCTGGCGTCCTTAAACTCTGAGATTTCTCCCGGTTCCGGTTCGAGACCTCCCGGGTTAAGTAAGGTACTCAGGGCTCGGTTCCAGATCCGCATTCAGGCCTGAAGCTCTCAAGAGCGTTATTACGTGGACGACTCCGTACACGATGTTAAAATCTCGCTTTAGAATCTGCAATAGTATCTGTATTGTGAGGATTAATACGGTCTTTCTTTGTTGTTTTGAGACACAGCCCGGTAGTCCTCAAACGACTGACTCCTGCCTCGTCTGCCACAATGGTAAGGTGATAAGCGTGGACCAGCTAAGCCGGCTCAGTGTCTTGATTCTGTTTGTTTGTCCACAGTCTTGGGATTTGAGATGAAAACACTTGTTTGTGTTTGTTTTTATGAAACCTTAAAACCTCCCAGAGCCTGGCGTGGTAACGGATGCCTTTAATGCCAACACTCAGAGGCAAGAGGATCACTGTGAGTTTGAGGACATTCTGGTCTACATAGTGATTTCCAGGACAGAGAGAACCTTTCTCAAACACACACACACACACACACACACACACACACACACTTCTCAAACACACGCACGCACGCACGCATGCATGCATGCATGCATGCATGCATATATACATACAAACACAGCAAATCAGAGACTTTTGTTCCATCTGTCATTTATAGTAAGAATAAAGAGGCTGTCCTCTAACTAGAACAATGGAGGGGGAGGAGAACTCTGCAAGTTCAGGACCAGCCTACTCTACGTGGTGAGTTCACATCAGCCAGGGCTGCAGAGTTGGGCACTGTCAGCTGCCTCCCAAACAGACAGCAGGACTACCTTAGGCACAAGCATCTATCATAGGATACCCGGCACATATTTGAGTGTAGCCATTCAGATAAACAACAAACCAGAATTTGAAATGTCTCCAGAAGAAGGGCTATGTGCATGCCAGGGGAACACAGAAACAGGACTTATTAACTCTGCCCTTTGAATAAAATCCCAAACAAAGCAGCTCAGAAATGTCTAAGAATGTAGAGAGATGTAAAACTAGGCATGGCCGCATAAACCTGTAATGCCAAGCCCTTGGGAGATGGAGGCGGGAGTTATCCTTGGCTATACAGGGGCTGCGCTGGCTACATGAGATACTTCTCAAAAGCAAAATTAAAAAAAAAAAAAGTTTTGAACTGGGGATGTAATTCAGTGGTAGAGTGCTTGGGTCAATTAAATAAAGTTCTGGGTTCAATCCCCGGGACCAAAGGAAAAAAATATTTTTTGAAATGTATAAATTAATGTAAACACAAAAGAGTAAATTGGGAGCATGGGGACCTTGGGGGAGGATTGAAGCAGGGAGAGGAGAGCCAGGGAGAGGAACAGAGAAAAATGTAGAGCTCGATAAATATCAATAAAAAATTTAAAAAAAAAAAAAAAGAGGGCTGGGTGTGTGGCTCATCTAGCCCGTTGTACATGCCTAGGGCCTGGGTTTGGTCCCTAAGAACTTCTTCTCACCAAAAGTCAGTAAATACAAGTAGGATCAGAGAGTTCTTAGGCTTCCTTTTGCTAGAGTAGGTAACATTTTAACTGTTGATAAGAACAGGAATATTCTTAGCCGACAACAACAAACTTGGGGTGTTTGTTACAAGTCTTCTAATTTATTTATTTGTAGCTATTAAGGTTGTCCCCATAATCCTACAATTGTAATTTTTTTTTTACAGTTTATGTGTTTAGTGTATATATGTAAGTGGGCATATGCAATCCACAATGTGTTTCTGGAGGTCAGAGGACAACTTTTAGGAGTAAGGTTCTCTTATTTCATCATGCAGGTTGCTAGGATCAGACTCAAGTTGTCAATTGTGGCTGCAAGTATCTTATCCTGCTGAGCCGCCAGCCCCGACAGTTTCTTAGATGGTTGCTATTATTGGGTTCCCGCCATGTCGGCTGTTTACCTCTCTACACGGCCTTCTGTTTTTATCTAATTCTACTTACAGATGTCAGAGTCAGACTCTCAGTTTGACTTATAAGTCAGGCCTGGCTTCTGTGTGGTGGCACCAGCCTGAAGTCTCAATACCTGTGAGGCCGAAGGCATAGGAGTTTCAAGTTCCAGGCCCGCAATCTCAAAAGACAAATGTTCCAGAAGAAAGTCTGTTAACTTCTTGTTGCAATTAAGCATCTAGAATCATAAGTCAGACATATAGTTAATAGGAAGTCAAATATAAAATGCTCACTTCAAATATTTCCCCACAGGTCCCCCATCACTTAGGCACTAATTCTCATCCAGGGAGGTCTTCCTGAGTATGCTACCGATTAAGTTACATGGATGCGAGTCTGGATTTCCATCACCATGGTAGCAGTCAATACAGAAATGTTTTAATTTTGGTGTGTCTGTGGGAAGTAAGAAGCGCTAATAGGCCCACTGGACCTAGGTGAGAGGAATACCATGGGAGAGTCTCTGCTCTTCAGATGACATTGCCCAGCCCATCCAGAGCACTGTGGTGGAAACCCAAGGAAGAATTAAAGGATGACGAGCTGAACCACAGCTGATTGACTGAGTGTTCTGGGGGGGAGGGGGGGATGTTCCCGTAAATTAAGCAGTAGCACCTGAGAACTGATGGGAGACACAAAACGAAGAGTGGGCTCCAAGGGGGAGTGAAACCAGGAAGTGATAGTGGCATATATGCCTGTCATACCAGCTGTATAGAAGACTGAGGCAGGAGGATTGAAAATCTAAGTCTTACTTAAAGAGTGTACCTGGGCTACAGAGCAAGTTCACGATCAGCCTAGACAACTTGATGAGACCCAGCGGCTCAGACTAATTAACAGAAAAAGAGATTTGGCAGCGCAGTTTGAGGACTCGGTTTGCAGAACATATGCAAAGTCTCTTGTAGCCCAGGCTGGCCTCAAATTCAGGATCCTCCTGCCTCACCCTGCATTCCTCAGCCCCCCTCCCCACCCCCCATCACAAACACACACAGGAGGAAATGACTCTGAGCTCTTCAGGAAGCTCATCAAGAGGACTTGCCTTTGAGAGAAGTTCAGTTTCTTAAAATGTTAAATTTGCCCTAAATCCTGAATATCCTTAAACATTCTTAGCATAGTGTCTTTTCCACCCCAGAATCAGAATGCCTGGTGGTGACTAAGGACCCACTTCTCCATGTGACCATCGTGTTTGAATACGATGCAGAGGGCCAGTATAACTCAGGCATCTCACCAAGATAAACAGGAAGGCAGTCTCTGAGTTCTGGGGAAAGGGACTGGGAATCAGAGCCATTTTCTAACTCTAGTTTTGGGACACGCGCACACACACACATGGGCGTGACTGGAAGCAGCACCTGCTGTCCATGAAAGGGGATCTGCCAGGCACACGGTGAACTTCCTTCCTGCCAAATCTGTCTCTAGTGAAAATAAATCGTTCCATGAGACTCTATGTCCAGGAAAATGTACCCATGACCAAACTTTAACAGCTTAGGATTTTAAAGTTGCCAAAAAAAAAATTTATGCCCAAATTTCATTAAAATTTTTCTTTAAACATTTATTCTACCAGGCATGGTGGTGTACGCCTTCAATCCCAGCACTCAGGAGGCAGAGGCAGGGGGATCTATGGAGAAAGACTGAAAAAGCAAAAACAAAACAAATTTTAAAAGAGAGAGTGTGTGTGTGTAGGTCAAAGGACATCTTGTAGGAGTTGGTACTCTTGTTCCATTCCATGAGTTTCAAGAATCTAACTCAGGTTTTCAAGCTTGGTGGCAAGAGTCTACCCACTGAGCCATTTTGCTGGACCCAAGAAATAATATTTTTTCTTCCACTCTTTCAGATAGTCTTTTGTAGCCCAAGCTGGCCTCAAATTTGCTATATGCTTTAGAATTACCATAAATGTCTTCCTGCTTCCACCCCCAAAGTGCAAAAATATAGGTGCGGGGCGCCATGCCTGGGTTATGTGGCACTGAGAGTGGAGCCCAAGGCTTCAGGAATACTAGGTAAGCACTCAGCCTCCTGAGCTACAACCCCAGCCCCATGGTTTTGGCTGGTCTGGTTTCTTTTGTTTTGTTTTTAGGGACTGGCTGGCCTTTAGACTTGCAGCTTGGCTCCTTCACCAGCCTTCAGGGTCCTAGAGTGACAGGCATGGGCCTCCACGCCCAGAAGAGGCATTTTGAGAAGTGGGACGAGCCTGCTTGTCTGCTGATAACCACTAGTCTGCTGGTGACCTGAGAGGAATGCCTAACTGGTCTTCAGGTTCCCTCAAAATTTTCGGTGACTGCAGCAGCTGAAGCACCTAGTGGTCTGTCTCCTGACGGCAGTCAAGGACTGTTGCAGGTTGAATAAGATTTCCCTCCCAATTAATCACAAGCCCTTTATTAAAGTATCTGGGCATACTACACAGCACTGTTCAGTGCTGGTTTCTCTAGCCCTGAGAGAAGCTGCTCTCCACCTGTGGGTCTTGACCTCGTTGGGGTCTGCGGACCCTTTCATAGGGGTCGTCATATCATATAATCACCATATCAGAATAATAGTAGCAAAACTGCAGTTATAAGTAACAACAACAATAATTCTATGGTTGGGGTCACCACAGATGAGGAGCTGTATTAAAGGGTTGCAGCATTAGGAAGGTTAAGAGCCACTGCAACAATGATTGTTAGACACCACACCAATATCTGGGTGATACGTATTATATATTGATTACATATAATGTATATTTTTCAATTTTTTTTGTTTTGTTTTGTTTTTGAGACAAGGTTTCTCTGTAGCTTTGGTGCCTGTCCTGGAACTAGCTCCTGTAAACCAGGCTGGCCTCGAACTCACAGAGATCCACCTGCCTCTGCCTCCCGAGTGCTGGGATTAAAGGTGTGCACTACCACCGCCCGGCTCCACGAGCTCAATTTCAAAGTCATTTTTGACTTTATAAGCTCAAGACCAGTCTAAGATACATAAGATCCTGGCCCCTGAACAGTAATTACTTATGTGGAACATACAGTTCCTACATTGTCAGGAGTACAGGCACAACTGGATGATCCCATTCTTATGGATGGGGGAATAGAAGTTTAACAATTATGGCAGGCAGCCTGTAAATAAGGAAGGGAGGTTATCAGCTATCTAGGAAGATGAGGGTGCTTCATGGTAGTAACAAGAGCTACTGGAAGAAGGACTGGCTTTTGGGACACCACCCAACAAGCATACAGGGCCATGCTTTTTAGAAAAATGGCAGATGTGAACTCGGCCCGTGCTTCATCTCCAGGTGAATGATGTGGATGCCAGCTCCAGTTCAAGATGAAGGGGGCCTTGCCAGTGCTGTGGCTCACCACCACCGTGGTGCACACCACCACCGTGATGTCTTACCGAGCTCACTCCCCTGACTGTCTTCTCAGCTCTCTACTAATAACCTCTCCTTGGCCACCCTTAGCTGCTTGTTTATCCTTTATCCGCTACTGTCCAGCAGTCCCTCCTTGTTAACGGTATTTAAAGAGCCCTAGTGGTGTGTCCCTGAGGCCACTGCCTATAGCGAGTGCCGCACTGGGGCTGCAGAGACATACGGAAACATTTGCAGTCAGTTCCATCCATCTGAGCCACAAAGAAGCATGAATGTAGCTAGGATTTCAGAAATGAGATGCAGAGTGATGACCCCTGGTGACTAAAGACTAACAGGGTTCTGCATTGATGTAGGCCTCCCTGATAAAAGGTATCAAGTCGCATGGCTGCCATAGACAAGAATAATGGGATAATTTAAGATGTAAGAATTAATAAGAATCCTGAGCTAATAAGCCAACCAGCCTATAATTTTTTAAAAATATTTATTTATTATGTATACAATATTCTGTCTGCAGGCCAGAAGAGGGCACCAGACCTCATTACAGATGGTTGTGAGCCACCATGTGGTTGCTGGGATTTGAACTCAGGACCTTTGGAAGAACAGGCAGTGCTCTTAACCACTGAGCCATCTCTCCAGCCCCAGCCTATAATTTTTTTTAAAAAATGAGTTTGATTATGACATTCTTACACATGAGTATAATGTATTTTGCTCTTCCCTTCCCAATCTTCCTCTTGTTACCCCTGCCCCCTTCTGCTGGTTCCCCTTCCTCTCCACAGATGGTTCCCATTCTGTATGAGTGTGTGTGTATACACTCTAGATTATGCATATTAAAAAAACACTTTTTTTTTTACTCCTTATTACTTTCTCTTGTCCCCCCCCCTCGCATTGGTCCCTTCTTTCTCTCCTCTTTCTGCTTCATGCATACATACATACATACACTTGTACAATCTAGATTCTGCATATGAGAAAAATATTTCCTGTTTTTAAGGTTTCTATATCTGTACCTTAGGGTTTTTATAAGAGTTGCTGTGGAGAGACACCATGACCACAGCAACCCTTATAAAGGAAAAACGTTTAATTGAGGTGGCTCACTTACAGTTTAGAGGTTCAGTCCATTATCATCATGATGGAGCATGGCTGCATGCAGGCAGACATGATGCTAGAGAATTCTACATCTTGTTCTAAAGGTAACAGGAAGTAAACTGTACCACTGGCAATGACTTGAGCATATATGAGACCTCGAAGCTCATCTCCACAGGGATATGCTTCCTCCAATAAGACCACAGCTACTCCAAGAAGATCATACCTCCTAATAGTACCACTTCTTTTAGGGGCCATTTTCCTTCGAACTATCACAGACTGGCTTATTTCATTTAGCAAAATGAACTCTGATTCCATCCTTCTCCATGCAAATGACATCATTGTATTCTTCTTTATGGCTAAATAAAACACATGCTTTGTTATATACGTGTAGGTGGAGTTTTTCTTCGAGACCATAGGTCACCTCTGTCCCACCAGCTGACTTAACCACACAGAGACTTATTATTAACTATAAATGCTTGGCCAATAGCTTGGGCTTGCTACTAACTAGCTCTTACATCTTAAATTAACCCATAATTCTTTTCTGTGCTCTCCTATATGACAATACCTTTTTTCAGCATGACGTATTCATCTCCTACTTTCTCTGCATTTGGCTGGCAATTCCCTGTGACTCTGCCTTCTTCCCTGCCAAAGTCATGCCTAACCCCTATCTGCTTAGCTATTGGCCAGTCGGTTCTTTATTAACAATGAGAGCAACATATTCACACACAAGTTTTATTATACATGCACACACATCCCCCATGTTTTCTTTATTCATCTGTTGACAGGCATCTAGGCTGCTTCTGTGTCTTGGCTGTTGAATGGTCCAGGAATAAGGGTATGCAGGTGTCTCTGTGGGATGCCTACTTGACCTCCTTCAGTTAGAATCCAGCAGTGATAAAACTGATTCACATAGTCCAAGACAGAGTTTTTTGAAGAGCAGACACTAGTCTTGCTGCCCAGAACTCAGCTCTTATCTAATTTGCTCCCCCAGCTGCTTCCTCCCTGACTGCCACTCTAGCGGGATGCTGCTGTGTAGATCTCTGAGCTGCTGGGATGGCAGCTTCCCTGCTCCCTCTCTACCTCCTGCTTCTACCCCCTTGCTCATAATAAACCATGTCAGCCCAGAACTCACACCACAAGGTCTCCAGGCACACACACAGGAAGAAGATGGAGCTTTCAAGGCCTGGCTGCCTTCTCCCATCACTGACTCTGCGCTCCAAGTCCTCGCCTCCCATCACACTCACGTGCACACACACACACACACACACAATCAGTCCTTCCACACGCATGTGCCATGTGCTGCTCTTTCATATCCACTGGGGCTACATTCTTTGAATTCCTCTCCCTTTTTCTTCCACTGAAGAAATGAAAAGGGAGACAGATACAAAGACAGGGACAGGCAAACAGACTTAGTGACAGAGATAAAGAGGAAGAGAGGCAAAAAGAAAGAGGAAAACAGATCAGTTGAGTCTCCAAAGAGTTTAAAAACTTTTTAAAGTTAAAAAAGACCTCACTGAAAGCCACCCTGTGCCTTTGAGGAGCCCTCTCAGAACTCTGAGCATGCCTGGAGAACGGAAAGGAATCCAGACAGAGGTCCACAAAACCAAAGGAGCCGAAGTGCCGCCTTACAGCTGTCCCTTTAAGGATTAACGTTATTTCCTTTTTTAAAATCTGGTGAAGCCCTGATAATGGAGCACTCTCCAGTGATGAATGGGCCACGGGGTTGCACAAGTATGTGGGTTTCACATTCCTGGAGGCTAAAGTCCTGCTGCTGTCAGGGAGCCAAAGACAAATCTCCAGAAAACGCAGCCAGTGACGGCCTTGGGGGTGGGATCCGGATGAGAATTCCATCCTTCAAATGCAACCAGCTTAGAAAGAGCGAGGGAAATTTTACATTCCAGAATATTTGAAAGTCAAAGTTTGGAAGCTTAATTAACATTCTGGAGAACAAATAAGTGGGGGGGGGGGCTTGGTGGGG
>NW_026067937.1:19507384-19560692 GCF_014885135.2 Alexandromys fortis | reverse complement strand
GGAGCTGAGGTACAGTTCTGTGGGGGGGGTTGGTGGGGAGCTGAGGTATAGTTCTGTGGGGGGGGGGAGGTTGGTGGGGAGCTGAGGTACAGTTCTGTGGTAGAGTGTTTGCCTAGGGTTTGATGCTTAGCACTGAAGTTGGCCTAAGCCTGGAGTGATGTCCACTGGTCCTATGGAAACCAAGGAAAGACTCTAAGCAAACTGGGTAGGAGTTTGAGATGACAGATGTCTATATAATGTTAGAAATAATGATAAAGGATGCTAAATAATCTCCACAAATATCACAATAAAGTCTGAAGCAAGGAAGAGAAGGTAAAGTTATAAAGGTAGAATTATGGGTCTGGAGGAATGTTCAGCCATTAAGAGCACCTATTGCTGGGTGGTGGTGGTGCAAGCCTTTGATCCTAGCTCTCAGGAGACAGAGGCAGGCCTGGTCTACAAAGTGAGCTCCAGGTTAGCCAGGGCTACACAGAGAAACCCTGTCTCAAAAGCAAAACAATAATAAAACACCTGCTGCCCTTGCAGAGGATCCAGGTTTGGTTCCCACTGCCCCTGTCCAGTGGTTCACAAACTCCTGTAATTCTAGTTCCAGGGGATCCAACACCCTCTTCTAACCTCTGAAGGCACTGCACACATGTAATGCACATAGATCACATACGTGCAGGCAAAAACACCTGTACACATAAATAAGTCTGAAAAAAGAGAAAGGAAGGATGTGAGAGGAGGCTAATGTGTTTCACCATGGTAACCATTTCACCTCTGTGCCATCCCGTAATTTTCTTTTTTTTTTAATATATATATATATATTTATTTATTACATATACAGTGTTCTGCTTGCATGTATACTTGCAGGCCAAAAGAGGGCACCAGATCTCATTACAGATGGTTGTGAGCCACTATGTGGTTGCTGGGAATTGAACTCAGGACCTCTGGAACATCAGGCAGTGTTCTTAACCTCTGAGCCATCTCTCCAGCCCCCATCCCGTAATTTTCATTTGATGTTTCTAAATCTCAGATATGCAGGACAATAACACTAAAAAAATAAATAAACAAATGACAGAGCAGGGTATGGTGGTGCTCGCTGGTAACCTCAGGACTTGGAATGATGACTTCATTGTTTTGGTTTGTTTGCTTGCTTGCTTTTGAGACAGGGCTTTGTAGCTTGAGTAATAAAAACCCAGAGACAGATATTGGGGTTCAAGATAAAGATCAGGAAAGCAAAACAGCCAAGCCAGTGGAGAGTTCTTACCTCTATCCTCAGTGTGACTACAGACTGCAATGTTCTCCACCAAACATCAAGACTGCAGACTGAGCCCTCGAGCTCCTGTCTCCTCCTGTTTTATATTCCTCTCTAGTGCTGGGATTAAAGGCATGCACCACCACCGCCCAGCCTCTATGGCTAACTAGCGTGGCTTCTGGGATTAAAGGTCTGTGCAACCACTGCCTGGCCTGTATGGCTGACTAGTGTGGCTGCTTTGCACTCTGATCTTCAGGCAAGCTTTATTTATTAAAACACAAATAAAATTTCACTATAGTGTTACTCTGTGTAGACCTGGCTGTCCTGGAACTCACAGAGATCCTTCTGCCTCTGCCTCCTGAATGCTGGGATCAAAAGCATGTGCCACCACCCGGCTAGTTTGCTTATTTTAAGATAACAAATATTGAGACCCTGTCTCAAAAAATAATAATGTTAAATGAATAAAAAGAAAAAAAAAAACAGACTGAAGAAGAGCACCCAGGAGGAAGCAGCAGCTTGGCTTGGAATTGGAATTCACTGTGAGAACAAACCCCACAGGGGCGCCCCTCCACCCACGACGTAAGTAAATGAGGCTGAACTTTTCGTTATTGTTTTTGTCTGCTCCTCCCCCGTCCCCAGAAAGGGTTTCTCTGTGTAGCCCTGGCTATCTTGGAACGCAGTCTGTAGATCAGGCTGGCCTCAAATTTAGCAGTCTACCGGCTTCTGCCTCCTGAGTGCTGGGATTAAGGAGACTGGACCAGGAATTGTCTTCATTTTGAATTCGATAGCAAAAGATTTAAAGGAGAAGAAACAAGCTGTAGGTTTCTGGCTGACTGGTAGAGCATAGATAGGAATGAGGAGCCAAATGTGAAAGAGGCGTGTGTGCTGGGCGTGTAGAAACTGTCAATGTTTGTCGGAATTGTTAGGTAGAGGCTGTGGTAGTTTGAAGGTAATTGGCCTCCTGTAAACTCATAGGGAGTGGCAGTTATTAGTAGGTGTGGCTTTGTTGGTGAGGGTATGACCTTGTTAGGGGAGTTGTGCCTTTACAGAAGCAGCCTTTGAGATCTCATATATGCTCAAGCCACACCCAGTGGTTCAGATCTCTTGCCTGCTTATCAAGATGTAGCTTCTTCTCCACTCTCAGCTTCTTCTCCAGCATCACGTCTGCCTGCACGTTGCCAGGGCCCACCTTGATGATAATGGACTGAACCTCTGAAACCGTAAACCACCCAATTAAAGGTTTTTCTTTTAAAGAGTTGCCATTGTAGCCGGGCGGTGGTGGCGCACGTCTTTAATCCCAGCATTCAGGAGGCAGAGGCAGGCAGATCTCTCTGAGTTCGAGGCCAGCCTGGTCTACAGAGCGAGTTCTAGGACAGCCAGGGCTACACAGAGAAACCCTGTCTCAAAAAAACAAAACAAACAAACCAAAAACCCACGATAGGATCCAGCACCCTGGAAGAATACATATCGCAGAGGAGTGGAAAGCAGGGACTTTGAAAGGTCCCTGACCTTTCAAATGAGATGGGAGCCGCTTCGTGTTCAGTGAAGACAGTGAGCATTGCACTCCAGCGTCTTGTGCTTCGCATGTGCAATACCCCACGTCGCATGTGGGATACCCCACACCGCATTGCGATACCCCATGTCGCATGTGCGATACCCCACAGGCCCACAGGCTCACGAGCTGAACACTTGCTGTTCTGGTGGTCCTCAGCTGGCGGCAGTGCTCAGAGAGGTGGAATCTTTGGGACATGGAGTTTGGCTGCAGCGGTAGGGAGGGCCACAGGAATGGGCTCCGAGAGGAAGCTGCCTCCAGTTCTAACCCAGCCTCTCTGTTCCTCGATCTACCAGGACATGAGCCAGCAGTTTCACACTCCTGCTGACACACAGCCCCTCTCATGCCTTCCTGACCTTTGTAGACAGATGTGACACTCTCAGCTGGGAGCCAAAGACATCCTTCTTTCCTGAAGTTTCTTCTTGTCAAGTGTTTGGTCACAGTAGCAAAAAATTATTAACCAATTCAAGAATATATACACACAATAGAATATTATTGATCCTTTGAACTGGGGTGATAGTACTTGATTTTAATCCAAAAGGGAGAGGGAGGCAGATCTCAAAAGTTCCACAACCAGGCTATCACACAGAAAATTCTTTTTCAAGAAGCCAGTGTGTGTGTGTGTGTGTGTGTGTGTGTGTGTGTGTGTGTGTGTGTGTGTGTATACCACTGAAGCTGCTTCCTGCACTGACTTTCAGGGGCATCCAACAGAGTCTCAACCAAAGCCTGAAGCCTGTGAAGTCTAACTGGAGCTCAGCCTGTGTGTCTGGTATTGCAGATACAAGTCTGCCTGAGCAAGCCAAGGATCCACCTGCCTGAAAATGAAAATACATTTCTTTATTTTTTTTAAATATTTATTTATTATGTATACAATAGTCTATCTCTGTGTATGCGGAAGGCCAGAAGAGGGCACCAGACCTTATTACAGATGGTTGTGAGCCACCATGTGGTTGCTGGGAATTGAACTCAGGACCTTTGGAAGAGCAGGCAATGCTATTAACCACTGAGCCATCTCTCCAGCCCCGAAAATACATTTCTTGTTGCAGATGGCCATCCTATGCCCATCAGAAAACATTGTGCCCTAAATCTAAAAAGCACGAAGACATCTGGGCATTTCCTTCCCACCAGATCTTAGAGACATCTTTTTTTTTTTTTAAAGCTTATTTATTTATGTATTTCTTATTATGTGCATTGGTGTTTTGCCTGCATGCTTGTCCGTGTGAGGGTGTTAGACACCCATGGAACTGAAGTTACAGACAGTATTGAGCTGCCATGTGGTTGCTGGGAATTGAACCCAAGTCCCTGGAAGAACAGTTAGTGCTCTTACCCTCTGAGCCATCTCTCCAGCCCCTAGAGACATCCTTTAACTGTGGAACATTCACCTAAGATGCCAGATGGCTAATGAAGATGGAATGGTGGCGGAGTTGAGTTAGACCACAGCTTCTGGAGAAATCTTCTTTCTTAGCATCTCTCACTATAGCGAGAGACCAGGAGTTGCACAGACTCCCTGTAGGCAGACAGATAGTGGGAGAGGCCATGGCTAGGTAATAAAGGTGGAGAACTTCCAAGATGGCCAGATTCTTCCTCAACCTCCTGACTTGAGACAAAAGCCTGGCAGCTTGCAACTCTCACCAACAGGCCCCTGCTGATGGATTGGCTCAACAAGTTCAAGCCTGGAATCAGGACAGGAATGAATCAACCGCCCTATCTGTCTTCAAACTGATCACTCCTAAAGCAGGGGAGGGGAAACTCTCCAGAGGCTTTAATGGCCTCAGGCCTTCAGAGGAGCCTGGAGCTCTCCTGCTTTGCAGAGGTTCCTTTCTCTGTTCTGCTGTGTTCATATTTCCTCACCCCACAACACATGCCTTCCTTCCTTGTGGAGTCTGTCTGTGGCGCTTGAGATTTCTCTGCTTCTCCCTGTTGTGCTGTTACAGATTTTCCTGCTTTTTCTTTTTAAATTATTTATTTGTTTTATATATATAGCTTGTTTGCCTGCACACCAGAAGAGGGCATCAGATCTTATTACAGATGGTTGTGAGCCAACATGTGGTTGATGGGAATTGAACTCAGGACCTCTGAAAAAGCAGTCAGTGCTCTTAACCTCTGAGCCATCTCTCCAGCCCCCTCCTGCCTTTTCTTTAACTGTCAGAGAAAAACGATCTCATCTCAAGACTCCCAGACTACTTCAGTTGTCTTTCAAAAAAAAAAAAAATCAAATGCACCATACGGTCAGAGCAGATTTTGCAGCTGCTTCTGAAATGAAGGCGACAGCTGGCGTGTACTCACATGGTGACAACCTATAAAGCATGCTGACACTCGTGTTGTTACCAGATCTCTGCAACCAACACCTCCTCCCTCATGGGGGTTCTGTTGCCGAGGCCGCTCTTCCACCTGGTCCACACCGCCACTCCAGTGTGGGAGTTATCTCTTCAGCTGTGATTCACCTGTTTGTTTTCCCTGGGTCTTTTTGGATTCAGGAGTTAATGTCATCCCTCAGGGTTGAGAGTGAGGAAAATTCTCTCATCGGTTTCTTCTCCATTCTTTCTCTCTCCTTCTGGAACATTGGTTACCTCCTTACGTTTCTTTGGGCTGGGAGCTGTGCACGGAAGTCAGAGGACAAATTTACTCTTTCTACTGTGTGGGTCCCTGAGTCAAATTCAGCATGGCAGTCTTGTTGGTAAGCACATGTTACCTACTGAGCCATCTTACTGCTCCCTGGTTTTTTGGTTTGGTTTGGTTTTGCTTTGTTTTCTTTTTTGAGACAGGGTTTCTCTGTGTAGCTTTGGAGCCTGTCCTGGAACTCGCTCTGTAGACCAGGCTGGCCTTGAACTCACAGAGATCCACCTGCCTCTGCCTCCCAAGTGCAAGGAGTAAAGGTATGGCCTGCTACGCTCAGCAACAACCCAGAATTCTCAAGTTTCTTTTGACACTTCATCTTTTATTTTCCTGTTTCCACCTGCCTCTGCCCCCTGAGTGCTGGGAATAAAGGTTTTTTGTCTTTATTAGCTTCCCCCATGTGAACTTTCTGTTTTCTTTTTAAACACACGCGCGCACACACACACACACACACACACACACACACACACACACACAGTCACCGGCCAAGACAGGAGTGAGCATTTCCAGTTAAAACCATTTAGAAATCCACTGGCCTGGGGATGTAGCTCAGTGGTAGTGCACTTGCCAACGTTTAACACCCAGGGATAGATGATCACTATCAGCATAAAAAGCAGACTCGGGGAGACTGCTTAGTGGTTAAGAGCACCTCCTGTTCTGTGAGAGGTCAGTACAACATCTAGGTCCAGCTGCTCATAACTGTCTGTGACTCTGGCTCCAGGGATCTAAGTCCCTGTTCTGGCCACACACATGGCAGAAATGCATTCATATACACATTACAACAACAGCAACAACAACAAAATCCCACTTGAAGGGGGTTCAAGACAGGGTTTCCTTCTATAGCCCTAGCTGTCCTGAAACTCACTCTGTAGACCATTCTGGCTTAGAATGTAGAGATCGCCTGCCTCTGTCTCCCAAGTGCTGGGGTTAAAGAAGTGCACCACCACCACCCAGCAAAAACAAAACAAAACAAAACAAAACAGAAAAAACCCCAACCAATTAAATCCTTATCACAAACCTTCTGGGTTGAAGTACAAGGAGCTGGAAGTAGAGCCACCGCAGGGCCATTGCTGCAGAGATCATTCCTTCATCAACCTTAACACCATGCAGGAAGGAGGCTGTCTCCATCTTTCAAACTTTTACTGAGGCTAGAAAGGCCCCGAACATATGTTGTTTGTCCTTGTCAAACATATGAGCAGCTATACTCCTGGTTCTGTAAGAGATGCTACAAGAAGATAGTGGTCTTGCCCACGAGAGCATCAAACATGGAATGTCCAGTGAAGGGATTGTCACTAAATGTCTCTTCCAGTCACTCTAACCTAGGCTTCCTCCATCACACATCCTGGAGGCACACATGGTATAGACAAAAGTGCCATTGATAACAAGGATGCTTGGTTCAGATTCAGTATCCCTCGTCCCCATCCCTGGACCCATCACCGCGCTGGTCTCCGTTTTCTTGTCTGGACTGACCTGAATACTTGTAAACACAGGTCGGTGCCCTCGAGTTTTCTTGGTGTTGACCTACAAAGTCCAGTCTGTTCCCATTTCTAGAGTCACAGAGACTTTCCAAGTTTACCCATCCTTTGACCTTGAGAGGCTTCTGACCTGACCTTGTCAGCCCCTGTGGCTTCCCAGGGACTTTGTGGAAAGATAAGACACAAAGACTTCACCAAACATTTCTCGCTTCAGTAATCCCTCACTAATCCAACCTTCCTGGGTGTTCCGGTGCTGAGGCTCCCCTGTCAGCACCTGGTGTTTTGAGGTGCGTCCCTCAGGTCGGCCTTAACCTTTAACTTACCATTCCTAGTCACAGACCGTCGAACCAGAAAACAACAACTAGCTCCCTGCTTTTCCCCTCTGTTCTTCAGCCAATGCAGTCAACGCAGATCATCACCCTGTAACCAGCAAATGTGTGGGGGACACCCCATTCCAGCAAGCTAGCTGGCGAGTTCTGAGGTGAGTCATTGCTGACTTTGTCAGCCGCACACACTCTCCTCATCTTGCCCAAGGACGGATAACTTCCTGGAATGTTGGGGGCTGTTGTTCATGTAAGAAGACAAGCCACGCGTCTTTGCTTCTGTAAACAGGTTTGGTTGCCCCAACTGTGCGAGATGTGCTTGATCATACTAGGTGGAAGGGATGTAGGCAAGAAGTATGTTGGGATGTATGCTTGCCCCTGATTGGACGAAGGTGGGAAGTACGAGATCTTGGGGGTTTTGCCTTTATAAGACTCTGACTAGTGTAATTCACCGCCATACTCTGGGAATCCCGGGTGTGGACCTGGCCGATATTCATGCTCCTGCCAGTATTTAATAAAGCTGGCTTCAAATTTGGCTTAAAAATTGTGGTAGTGGTCTTGTTCTCACCGGGTAGAGTTAACCCTTGTCCCATGCCCCAGGTGAGTTTCCTTGCTCTTAACACTCTGGATATAAATTGGGGTTTCACCAACTCCCATGGATTTCAATTAATTAACTAACACTTGGGAGACCAAGGCAAGAGGATTACTACAAGACCAAGGTCAACCTGGGCTACCTCGAGAATTCTAGGCTCAGCTAGAGCTGTATATCAGGACTCGATGTCAAAAAACAAAACAGAGTAGGTAGAAGGAGATGAAAGATCGATAGACTTGCTCCCAGAACTCACTGAAGCATGTTTGCCCATTTACCATGAAAAGCATTAAACAGAAACAGGGGACGAGGTACCCAGGGCAAGGTCTGAAGGAGATCCATGGAGCTCCCCTGCCCTCTCTGCGTGCTATCCTCCAGGACCTGCCACATAAGCAGCGAGTTGTCCTGGAGCTCTCTGAACCCTGGCCTCTGAGGTTCCTGTGGAAACATGGCATGTCCATCAAGAAGGTAGGCTGGATGGGGAGCCAAGCAAGGCTGTCTGTCTGTCCCAGCCTTCCTCCCTCCAGCTGTGAGACAGGCCCTCTAAGATGCCTACCCGATGGCCTGTCACTGGAAAAGGGAGCCAGCTCCAAAACTTCAGGCAGGTTTCTGCAACCTGCCCCAGAAAGAAATTCTAGTTTCTATGATGTATCTTGGAGACACATAATATTTTGTTGTTGAACAAAAGAATGAAATGCTTTGTCTCATACAAGTCAGGCCGGTTAGGTTCTGCCAATTTGTCTCATACTAGAGTTGCCCAGGAAGAGGGACCCTCAACTGAAGTATTGCCTTCATCAGATTGGCCTGTAGGCAAGGCTATGGGCCATTTTCTTGAGCTGATTGATGGAAGAGGGCCTACCCCACTGTGGATGGTGCTACTCTTGGGCAGAAGGCTGTAGGCTCTGCAAGAAAGAAAGCTGGAAAAGCCCAGGGAAGCAAGCCAATAAGCAGCGCTCCCCTGTGGCCTCTGCTTCATCTCCTGCCTCCAATTTCTTGCCTTATTGTGACCTGAAAGTGGAAGCCAAATAGACCCTTTCCTCTGCAAGTTGGTTTTGGTAATAGTGGTTTTTCACGGGAACAGAAACCAAAGTCAAACAGACCTGATTGATGTCTAAGCTTTATTATTTGTTGCTGAGACTACAAACCTCTCCTCCCTGATCTGGTGACAGGATAGTCACTGACAACTGGTCTACCAGCAATTGCTTAACAATAGGCTGTTGGGTGGAGGTGGGCAGCTCGCAGCACTTTCTGACTTCTGGGGTGGAATTCTTTCCGTGCCTCTGATTGCAAGCTTTTGCTAGCACGTCCTTCAGCTGGGAAAGTCCCCTCAAGCTGCCCTGCATACCTCTGCCTACACTGAGTAGAGTCGTGAGCTTGACGCTAACGCCGGTTTTCAGATGTGTTTGCTGAGCTCAGGGCTAGCTGATTCTCTGCAGGGATGAAGGGGACTCATTTCACCAGGGTAGTCAATTTCTGTCCTGTCTTCCTAACCACGATGAGAGAAACAGGGAAGGTAGACAAGGGTCTTTCACACGAGGCAGAGTGGGGAAGGACGTTGGTTCTGGGAACCTGTTGGCAAGAAATAGCACGGGACCAAGAAGCCAGAGTCTGAGCTCCGCCTCTGAAGCAGTCTGACACAAGAGTCTCCATTCAAAAAATGGAAGAATCAGTGTTGGACCATCGGTAATCTTTCATAAAACCAAGTCTACAAAAGCCACAGAAATAACATTGGAATGAAGTTTTAAAATTATAAATATTAAGTTTGCATTAAAATTATAATACTGAGGGTTGGGATGTAGCTCAATTGGCAGAATGCTTGCCTAGCATGCATGAGGCCCTGGGTTCGTTCCTACCCCCTCATAAACTGGGCATGGTGTTACCCTGCAATCCCAGCACCTGGGAGGCAGATGCAGGAGGATCAAGGGTTTGGGGGTCAATGTAAACCATGCAGTAAGATCCTGTCTCAAAAATAAAATAATTTTTATGTTTTTGAGACAGTGTCTCTTGTAGCCCAGGTTGGCCCTGAACTTGTTATGTAGCTGAGTCAGGATATTGTCAAACTCCTGGTTCTCTTGCCTATATTTTGCAAATGCTGGGACTACAGGCACACTTCACTGCATCTGGTTCAAAATGGTGTATTTTGAATTATGAATAATTTACCATTATAGAGCATGCATATATATTGAGACAAGGTTTCTCTGTAGCTTTGGAGCCTGTCCTGCAACTTGCTCTTGTAGACCAGGCTGGCCTCAAACTCACAGAGATCCACCTGCCTCTGCCTCTCAAATGCTGGGATTAAAGGCATGCACCACCACGGCCCAGCTCATAATAGATCATATTAAGGGAAGAAACATGAAGGCATTTGGCAGGAATGCATTAGTGTTCCTGGAGCTTTGCAGGGTAAGGCTGGAGGGTGAGGCTGGTGTCTCATGCATCTGTGTTCTCACTGGCTCTGGGAACTTACAAGGAAGCTCTCAGGAGAGGTTCCTTCTGTCACATGACTAGACATGAATTATGAACTGTTGCAATCATACTCAGGGTGAGATTAGGCTTAATTAATTTTTAAAATACCATTTCTCTTTGATTAGAGTACATTGAAAAATAGATTCAAAGATGCGCTCAAGTCAGAGATCCATACCCAGCTTTAAATGACCAGACTGGCCACCCTTGTCCTGCTGTGTAATTCTACAGATGTCCAGAGGTAGCCATCTGGTTCCGCCCACAGTCGGCAAGCTCCTGAGCAGAAGCATGGCAGGGACCTTGTTTGTTTATTTGTTTTTTATATCGTATTGTTTTGGCGAGACCCAGAGTAACGGGCTTCACTGCGGTGTTTGCCGTCACAGGCTGTGCTCACTTCTCCCTGACAACGCTCCCCCTCCCCCTGCCAGCCTCCCCCACCTGAGTGGCCACAGGGTGTTCTCTTCTGCTCCATCACCTGTATTATTCCATCACCCACCCCCAAGGTCTGTTCCTCCCCTCAGGATCCCCTTTCTAGTTTCTGTCCTTTACTGGGTGTCCGAGTATTCTGGAGTGACCCCTCCTGTAATGGCTACTGGATTTCTTTTTCTTTTATGCAAGTAGCAGTAACCCTGTCCTGGATTTTGCTGTTCACTATCTTGAGAACTGAGGTACCAATTTGTTGGGGAGTGGGAAACACTCCAGAAAAGCAATGGATACATAGAGTTGGCCCTCAGCACCTGCAGATTCAACCAACCTCCCACAGATGGAAAATAGTTGAGAGAAAAAAAAAAAAAAAAACAGAATTAAAGCCACAAGAGGAAAAAAATGACAGTTTTTTTTTTTTTTTTAGTTTTTATTTTATTTTGTTTTGTTTTGAGACATGGTTGTCCTGGATGGCCTGGAACTCATAACATAAATTCACAGAAATCTACCTGCCTCTCTCTCTCTCTCTCCCTATTCTGGGATTAAATGCATATGCCCAGCCTATTAAAAATTAAAAATGACATATTTTATAGATTTATTTTTGTTACTCTTTTTTCCCCCCAAGACAGAGTTTCTCTGTGTAACAACCCTGACTGTCCAGGAACTCGCTCTGTAGACCAGGCTGGCCTCAAACTCACAGAGATCCACCTGCCTCTGCCTTCTGAGTGCTGGGATTAAAGGTATACACTACCAGTGCCTGGCTTATTTTGTTATTCTTTATTATATGTGTGCAAGTATGTCTGTGTGTGGGTATGTGTATGTTAGCGTGAGGTATCCTCAGAGCCCAGAAGAGAGCACCAGAACCCCTAGATCTGCAGTTACAGATAGTTGTGAGCCATTGGGCATGGGTGCTGGCAACCAAACTTGGGTCCTCTGCAAGGGAAGTATGTGTTCTTAATGGTAAGCCCTCTCTTTGGTCCCTAAAACAACACTAGAAATATTTATTTATCTATTTTTTTGTTTTCTTGTGAAAGGATTTCTCCATGTTACCCTGACTGTCCTGGAACTCACTCTGTAGACCAGGCTGGCCTCAAACCACCTCCCTCTGCCTCCCGAGTGCTGGGATTAAAGGCGTCCTCAACCGCTCCATTTTGTTTAGTAACGAGTGTTCCCAGACAGCCCATGTCACAGGGAAACTTTTCGTTCCTGCATGTTCTGTCCGCCTCAGTCTGGACACAGCTCTGGTTTGCAATGCTGAGCTCCTCCTCAGCACCATCAACTTTTCCTTCCACCTCCCCCCTCCAAGCTGTTTTCAAATCCCAACTTCCTATTCTGAAATAACTCCAAACTGAATGAAAGTTCTCCATCATAGTGCACGAGTCTCACGTGTTCTCCACCATAGCTCCTCAGCACTAACGCTTCCCCATGCTTGATGGGGCTCTCGCTATTCTTTTACTGTTATTTTTTTTCTTAGTTGTTTGAACAACAGAAACCTTAATTGTGTGTTTCCTATAAACAAGAGCTTTCTCTGATACAACCATAGTGTAATAAGGAAACATATATTGATAAGACGCTGTATTTTTAAATGTAATCTGAAGTCTTTATTAAAAATTAACAAGTTGTCCCAGCAATGTCCTTGACAGCAAAGGAAAGCAATGTTTTCCTGGGCTCCGGATCACGGTCTGTCTGTTAGAGCAGCTACAGGTATGCAGGAAAATGGCTTGGGCAGCCCAGGCTGTAATCCCAGCACTCGGGAGGAGGCGTGAGAACTGAAAGTTAAGATCACAGCTGCACAAGGTGGGAGGCTAGCTGGGGCTGCAGGAGAGACACTAGCTCAAAAAACCTATAACGGAAGGAAAGACAGGGAGAAGAGAGGAAAAGGTGAAAGACCAGAAGTTCGGAGCCCCCATACTGTGCTGCGTGCACCCTTCCACTTCTCCGCCTGCAGATCCCCTGCTCAGCTGCTACACCCTGGACTGATAAGACTTCATTAACCAGCCCAGAGCTGGCAACGTGGCGGTGCCGTCCTCTCCTGTTGTACTTTCTAGGGCTTTTGACACATTTGTAACGACAGCTCCCACTGTGACAGTGCAGAATTCTCCTGTTCCTCAAACACCCTGTGCCCCATGTCCTCATTACTCCCTTTCAGAGTCTGCAAGTCTATTCAAACCAGAGAACCTTAGCAACAGGGAGGAGACCTCAGGCCTGCCTCCTCTGTGTCTCCAGAGCTCACCGTGGCCTGCCAGATTTTTGTTTTTGTTGTTGTTTGCTTTGGTTTGGCCTCCTTTATTCTGACTCAGTTTCCTTATCCTCCTTTTTCTTTCACAGCCAGATTTGAAAGAACACCACTCACTTTCACACGATGTCAGCTCCATTTTGTGTGTGTGTGTGGGGGGGGGTGAGCAATGCCCTGTTTACTAGAGTATTTATGCTCAAGAAGTCAAGAAGTCTTTTAATGATCTGGGGATGTAGCTCAATGGGTCAAGTTTCTGCTTAGCAAGAACAGAGCCCTAGGTTTGATTCTCAGCACAACATAAAACCTGGAGTGGTTGTGCATACCTATAATCTCATTACTTGTGAGGTGGAGCCCGAAGTATAAGTGATCAAGGCCAGCCTTAATTGTCAATATGCACATGACTTTGATCGACAAGTCCTAAAGTTAAGGGAAAGGAGTTGAGGAGGACTTGGTCCTGGGACTCTCTAGGTAGACCAGAAACTCAAATATCCACCTGCCTCTCTCCCGAGTGCTGGGATTAAAGGTGTCCCTTCCACATTCAGCCAAAGTTCTTTTTGTTTTATTTTGTTTCAAGACAGGGGTTCCCTGTGTAGCCTTGACTGTCCTGGAACTCGCTCCGTAGACCAGGGTGGCCTCGAACTCACAGAGACCCACCTGCCTCTACCTCCTGAATGTTGGGATTATGGGCATGTGTGCCACCATGCCCAGCAACCTCAGCCAGAATTCTTTACACAACACCATTTGTAAGCTTCCGGGATAAACTCAGCCTGACACAAGTGAATGGCTGGAGCATAGACCGCTGGGTCTTATCCGCTATAGTATTTAGAGAGACCGCCACCTAAAGCCTGCTAGAGGTGGAGGGACCCTTGAGTGCCACCTCGTCACTCAGCAGAGCTGTGTCAGCAACTCACACCACAGGTTAGTGCTGCTCTTAGCCCGGCTGGAAAACCTTCTGAGTGGGCAGCGATTAATGCAAGCTCAGACCTGGTCACAGAGGTGAGATGCTTCTGTCCCTCCTTCCTGTGCCAGGTAGTTCTTGTCAACTTGACACAAACCGAAACAAATTTGGGGGGAGGAAATCATAAGTGAGAAAATATTCCCATAAGGTTGGCCTGTAGGCAAGTCTATAAGGCATTTGCTTGTTTTTTTTTTTTTTTTTTTTAGTTTATTGAGACAGGGTTTCTCTGTAGCTTTGGAGCCTGTCCTGGCACTAGCTCTGTAGACCAGGCTGGTCTCGAACTCACAGAGATCCGCCTGCCTCTGCCTCCCGAGTGCTGGGATTAAAGGCGGCATTTGCTTGTTTAATGATTGATGTGGGAAGGTCTGTCCACTGTGGGTGGTGCCATCCTGTAGTCGGATTTTTTTTGGGACCACCAGCTCCTCAGTAATGACACAGAGACATTATTAATTATGAAATCTCAGCGATAGTTTAGGCTTTGCCCAGTGGCTGTTTTTTTGCCACAAAGAAAGCAAACTACATATGGAGGTATTTTGGTGCCCATCAACCTTTTTTGATGGTGTCAGGAACAGACATATCTCACTGTCATAAAAAGCCTTATGCTAGCAAAATGTTTTAAATGCTATATTCTGTCACTCTTTGAAGTATTTGAAGATCACCTTTCTATCTAAAATTTATTTCTGTTTGACCTTAAAAACATACCTAACATGACTACAAGTCTGATTTGTATAAGTGACTAATTACTAACCTGCATTTCTTTATTATCTTAAATAATTCATAATAACCTTCAAGGACTAGTAATTTACATTGTTAAAATGAGCTACTTAGGTACAATATATCTTAAGCAAGAGTAGAAATGTATGTACAGTATGTTCTAATAAAAATAACCTTAAATTTGTATCAATATACAAAAATACTTTAAGCAAAATATAAATGTATGTGCTATATAACAAAAATAATCTTAAATTTGTATCAATATACAAAAATACTTTAAGCAAAATATAAATGTATGTGCTGTATAACAAAAATAATCTTAAATTTGTATCAATATACAAAATTCATACCAATGTAAAATATTTAGGGCTAGTAGTTGCTGTTTAGTTTAAAAGTAGATTCCATTATCTACCTTTTGTCCAGTCATTTCTATATCCCTCCTTTTTATTTTCAGAATGAGATCCCTGACTCCAATCTCCTTCACTTAGTTTCCTACTTGACCATGACCAAAACCAACTTGTAACCAATCCCCCTAAATGATGACAAACGTCCATAACCCACTGAACAACCAAAAGCCGTGCACTCTGCCTTTTGGGAATGTGGGCGTTGTGTTCTCTAGACTGTTTCCTGTTGTCAGGAGGGCACTGGAATCTTCGGGGGACCCTGAGAAAATTAGGATAATGGTTAAATCCTGGAGGAGCTAGCTGTTGTCCAAGGCTTATCTGAAGTTCTGGCTAGAACAGTCTGTGAGGCTGAACATCTCAGCCAGCAGTCTTGAAGTTGTTCTGGTTGCAGAACTCTGAGGAAATGTCAAAAGAGGCAGTGCGAGAGGCTGGATCACCTGGGCCACCTGTTTTTATTGGTGTCTGGTCCCCTTGCTGTGAAAAAGCACAACCTTTTAAAGGTAACATCCGTGTCTGCATCAACACACGCATGGAATGTGCTGTGTGTACAAGTCAGTTAAAGATTTTGTTTGTTCTGTGTTTGAGCAGGTAAAAGACATTTGTCAACTTTATAATTCCTTTTGGACTCTATAATCGAACTGTAATATGAATCTCTCCCCATGCCATATGAGAGGATGGCATGCACTAATATGTCATGAGGACTCTGTAGCCAATAGAATTTATCATGTCTCTTCTCGCCTCTGAGCTGTTTCTGTGCAGGGGGATCAGCTTACATGGCACCTGTCCTATAGGCTTTCTTGGCTTCCTCCCCAATGTCTGTAGCCAAGATTCTCAGGAGGACTCCCCTGGTTAAATCTGATCTCTATTAACCTGGATGGACTTCACAGCCTTTCGTTTCTTGTGGAAAAAAAAAACATAACCTCTTCCCCAACATAATATATTTTTTGACTTCCATTTTAAAGTTAAGCCTTCCCTAGAGTATACAGGTTGGTTTAATTCGGCAGTTTCTTCCACAGTCCAGAGTCCTTCAGCTGCTGTTGTCTGTTCATTAGCATTCAAAAGATCATTATTAACAAAGCACCATATAAGGTCCAAACTCCCTGTGTTATACCATTTCCCATCCTTATGTGGCTTATTTTTTTTATTACTTTACTTCTTTATTTAAAGACTTTGTTATTTTTAAACTATTTTTATAACTGCCTATATCCCTTTTCTTTTTTTCTTAAGCCTACAAACATTGTTAAACACACCGTAACCTGTTTAAAGTTTTTTCTGTTTGAACCTGCTCTCCTGCTTATCTATAACTTTCCCGTTTGCACGAGCAAAACCTTAAACTGCCGTGAGGCTTAGCTGTGCGCTGGTGGCTCAAGCCACCAGGGAGCAGCTAGGAGAGGCGTCTCTGTACCATGGCCCACACGAGAGACTAGGGGAGTAGGAAGCCGCATTTGGCTTCGTTTTGTGTGTTTGGAACCCTTTAAGAAAGCTTTTTCCCAGAAAGACAAACATAATATGTACTCACTCGTAAGTGACTTTTAGACATAAAGCAAAGGAAAGTCAACCTACAGTTCACAACCCCAGAGAACCTGGACAGCAAAGAGGACCCTAAGAGAGTCGTACATGGATCTAACCTACATGGGAAGTAGACAAGAGTAACTTGTGAGCGTGGGGTTCATGGGAGAGGTAGAAGGGAGGGAGGGGAGCAGAGAAAAATATGAAGCTCAGTAAAAACAATAAATTAAAAAACCTTTCTCAGCTCTCATGTGGAAATACGTGCCCCCATGGTGGATGCCATTTGTAGTCAGACTTTCTTGTTAAGACCGTTGAGTTCCCAACATGATTAATTATGAAAGGTTGACAGCTAGTTTAGGGTTGTTTCTAACTAGCTCTTATAACTTAAATTAACCCATTTCTATTCATTTAATTTCTGTCGTGGCTTTATTACCCCATCTCCACAGTGCCCATCCTGCTCGCTCTGCGTCTCCTGGCGTCTCCGCCTTCTCCTTCCCAGAGTCCTCTGTGCCTAGAAATCCTGCCTGTTGGCTAGGCACAGCTCCACAGTGCACGAGAAGATTATTCCACAACACCATCCCTGGGTAGGTGGTCCTGGCTCCAGGTCTCTGCCCTGACTCCCACTGGTGATGAGCTGTGACTACAGCATGAGAGGTAAAATACACCTCCCTTCCCAGTGGGATTTGGTCGTGGTGCTTTATCAAAGCAATAGACACCACAAGACACCAGAGGCTTAGGGACACCATGGAAAAGGGGGTGCGAAGAATGAGCGTTAGGACTGGGGGATGGGGAGGGCGCTGTGAAATTCTGCCTTCTCCATAGGACGCAGTCATCACACTCACAAACTAAGTGCACAGGGTCCAGTCAACAAGCTCAGTCAGCCTTCCAGAAGGCAGCATGGAGCACGCTCAGTGGGGAGGGAAAGGACCCAAAGGTGGGAGAGGGACTGTGGGGTGAAGTGGGGGGAGGCATGCTGGGGGAGGCTAGGAGAATGCAATTGGGTTGGATGTAACCAATGTACACATATATGAAATTGTCAAAGAATAAATCAAATATTTTTTTAAGGAAAGGATCTTCAATAAATGAAGTTTTTTAAAAAAAAGAAGCCAATTTTAGGGGCTGGGGAGATGATGGCTCAGCAGTTAAGAGCACTTGATGTTCTTGCAGAGGACCCAGGCTAAATTTCCGGCACCCACGTGGCAGTTCACAACTATCTGTAATTCCAGTTCTAGAGGGTCTGGCTCCTTCTTCTGGCCTCTTTGGGCAGTGGTCATGCACACATGGTATACAAACATACATGCAGGTAAAACTCTCATACACATAAAATAAAAATAATAAATCTTTTTTAAAGATCATTGTAATTATAATTTTGGTATGTTTTATTTCCTCTTGGGGGGTTATCCTTCTCAGGTTTCAATGGGATTTAGTGATACTATATTAGTTAAAACATTGAATGCAATGTTTTATGTAAACTTTAAACAAGGCATGAAATTATTATATGATCTAAAATTAAATTAAAATGTTGCATATATAATAATAAAATAAATCTTTGGGGGATGTTATGGAATTCTTTTTTTCTTTCAGAAAACATTTCATTGTGTAGCCTTGCCTGCCTTAAAACTGACTGCCACAGAGATCGTCTTGCCTCTGTCTCCCCAGTGTTGGAACTTAAGGCCATCGCACCTGGCTGTTGTGGAATTATTTATTTTATTATTTTCAATTATGCATAGGTGTGTGTATTTGCATGTGAGCGCAGGTACTGGAGGAGGCCAGAGGCATTGAATCCCTTGATTTATAGATGGTGTGAGCCTCCTGATGGACCCATCTGGAAGATGGGTAAGCACTCTTAACCACTGAGCCATCTCTCCAGCTGTGTTGTGGAACTCTTGAAGAATAAATGGGATCCTCGGGAATGTGTGGCTATTATACTTCAGTTTATAGAAATTCGCTAGTAACATCGGTCTGGAAACCTGGGCTGACTCAACCCCTCAAAAGAAAGAATAGAAGCCTGTTGTGGTGGCTCATGCCTTTGTTTCCAGCACTTTGGAGGCAGAGGAAGGAGGATCTCTGTGAGTTCAAGGCCAGCTTGGTCTACAAAGTGAGTTCCAGGACAGCCTGGGCTGATACACAGAGAAGCCCTGTCTCAAAACAAAAAGAAAAGAACAGAAAAACACCCAGGCATTTACTCAGCTTCTATCTTTCAGGATTACGTGGGCAGAACGTAATAGGTTCGTGTCTATGCATTTCTCCAATGCATGTATTTAACGTAAATCTTCCCTGCACTGACATGCCCGTGTTGCATATGTGCACGTTGAAATAGCTGCGCTTTACCTTGCTGGAACTTCGCACACAATATGAATGTAAGGGCTTGGTGATTGAATGCTGTCACTCTGGCAGCTTAAGGGACCTCTCTCTTAAGCATCTATTTCTGTGTCCCTCTCCATCCATTATCACTTAATCACCCCCATTATGGAAATGAGGGAGGAGAGGCCCAGAGGGATAAACGCACACACCCCAAAGCATGAAGCTTAACTTCCTGGTGGACCCAGGCCATCCGCCCTCTCCACTGAGCTGCTGCGCCCCTCAGGGTGCCTGGAAATGTCCTACTGCAGCTCAAGGATGGATTGTGTTTGCCTCAACACAACCTTCATCCTCAAAGATGACTTTAATGGGACATAGTTGTGAAAGTCTGAGGGCAGAACTTAAAGCTGCTTGTGACTTGCCCAAAGCCACACACTCTCTTGTCAGGCAGTTACTTGTTGGTCTGAGAACCAAGAGGTCTTCGTGAAATAGTTGAGCAGAAGAGAAGACATCTTCACGGCCTTAAGACGCACAAGTGTGGCAGACGCTGCTTGCTGCTCGAAGTTCCAAGGCTTATCTGGAGTTCGAGAGTTCCGGCAAGATTAAAGGGGTGCATTTCATTCAACTCTCACATCCCAGATAAGGGAGAGTTTCTTTTCTCTTTCTTTTTCTTCAACTGTCTTGCCGAAGCAGAGGCAGCTGTGAGATTAAGATCAGATGTTCTCAAGAAGCTTTAATCTGGCTGGGCTGGGTGCTGAGTCAAAGCGGCTGTGGGACGGAGATTCCCAAGTCTGTGTCACTGGGAACGTGCGCTGAGGCAGGTAGGCTGTCTCTGCTCTGGGTGGGAGCCGCTGGAACCTTGGGCTGATAAACCTAGGAAAGTTGCCCGGGAAGTTTCTGCTTGACTTGTGTCATAGTCATTTGTTTTGCCCAAACAAGTTGATTTATTTAGGTATGTATTGACTTAGCTTGGCTAAACATGCTGATCAAACCTAGTCTGAAGTCAGCAGAAAAGGGCCAGTCGTGGCAACCAAAAAAAAAAAAAAAAAGACGCGTCTGAAGTCAGCTAGCTTGACTAATCACGTGGAGCGGGAGTCCCACAGTCTTCACCCAGACTCTAGCCAATGCCAAACAGGACAACCATGGCAGATGTGTGGACAACACATGGTTTGATCACTTTCTCTGAGGCTGACACACAGCGAGCATTGGTTATGGATCCAAGTCAAGTTAGAATATTGTTATTGTAACAGGGCCCCAGACCTTAGTACAACTGACTCCATGATGGAAGTACCAGTCAGGCTATAAAAACTCAACAGGTAGACAGAACCACCTGCCAGAATGAAAACACAGACTTAATCCATCAAAGCCTATAGTTCTGGAAAAGCCTCTAAAAGTACTAATCTTGACTTTTGGCATTTGTAGTTCCAATTCTGGCTAACTGTTCTTGTTAACTGAAGTATGTCAACCCAGGATGTGATTGTGTGCTTAAAAGTTCACCCCGAGAAAGGGTCAGCGCTGTACTTGGATCCGAATACCCGGTGTAGTTGCTGGCTAACTAACAAAGACTTTCTATTGGCTTAAACCTGTTTCTGCGTAGTTTTCTCTGGTGGATACCCACAACAGTTATCAAGTTTCTATTTTATGGAGAAAAACAAACAAACAAACAAACAAGTCTGTGCTTTGTAAGCCGAGGAGGGCCAGGGCTATATAGCTCAGTGGTCAAGAGATTGCCAAGTGTGCCCAAGGTCCTGGGTTTGGTGTCTAAGATGAGAAAAGGTGGGGAAGGCAGAAGCCAGAGTGAACTCCTGGCATCAACACCTCACATCAGGAGGAAAAATTAAACAAGTTGCTGAAGACCCATGGGAAAAATGCTGAGGGACCTTGAGGGGACGTGTCACTACCTCACATCAGCTAAAGGGGAGCTTCCGGGGGCTCCAGCCCGGGGAAGGGCTGGCTGAGTACAGAAAGCAGGCATGCAGGAAAAGGAACTTGAGCAACCTCTTCTCCCTCCTGCCCTGGGAAGATCACAAGCCATAGACGCTAGGACCAGGGCCTGGCCCCAGGATAACACCAGGGGATCCTAGAGTCCTGCTGGCTGAACACGAGGACCTATGCTTGCTCTCTCTTCCTAGGCAGCAGCCTCCTTCAAAGACTTTCATAGGAAATCCCTGACTGAAGGAGTCCCCCACCCCAGTGGTGCAGGAAGCAGGACTGGCGCCAGTTCCTGCACGGTCCCTAAGGCTTTGCCCTGAGGGTCATCAACTCTGTGGTTTTAATATCACCAAGAGAAAGACTTACATAGGCTGGGCTTTGCCCCTTCCCTAGAACACACAGCACAACTAATTAGTAAAACAGACTGCATGTACCATGTGAAGTCCGGAGGCAAGGCTGTTAGAAGCATTGGTTAGTCAAGCTCGAGTATAGGTAACAAACACTATCACAGAGAATATTAGTAATACAAAGCAGACACTGGAGGATGTGCAAGCTGGGTGTGGTGGTACACTCCCATCACCCCAGTACTTGAGAGGCAGACACAGGAGGATCGTTGCAAGGTGGAGGTTAGCCTGGTTTACACAGTGAGTGCCAGGCTAGCCAGGGCTAACAGCAAAAGGCTGGAACCCAAAAAACCGGCTATTTAAATTTTTTTTAAGGTAGTTGGGGCCATTTTGGACAAAAACTGATAAGTGTGAGGCATTAAAGCATGAGGCCAGAGTGATAGGTCTGGATGGCTTGGCTCCCATGGTCAAGGCCGTGCAAACACCCGCAAAAACTGTGGCACCTCAAGCCTACAACGAGAACGGCTCCCCGTTAAGATGAGATGCAGATGGCATGAACACCCGCAGGCCCTATGAAAAGGTGTCCGATTCCATAGGGGGGGCGGTGTTATAACCTGGCTGAATCGACTCGAGCCTCCGGGCTTCAGCCAAGATCAGGCTGCACCATAGAGGTGTGCTGCACCAAGCAGCGTAGCAGCGTGCTGCACCGTAGCAGCAGTTACGACGAAAAGAAGGAAGAAAAGGAATGAAAAAAGAAAAAGAGGAAGAACTGGAGACCCCAGGCCTCCAGGCGCGGGTGAGCTGAGGGGCTGGCTAAGGCAATGCCATCCCAGGCATGGGCTTAGCACAGGAGACAAGCCGAATTGAATGCCAGCGAACGGAACAACCGAGGCCCTGAAAGCCGCAGTTGGAGGTCCCCCCATCCCTAAAAGCCGTGAAGGGTTGCCGGGAGCTCAACGGTCAATCCCTTAAAAATCTCTTAAAAAAATAAACAAACAAGCAAACCCGAGTAAACTAATGGGTGAAATATGTAATAAAGGTTACAATAGGTGAGAACCGCATTGTTTTCTGTGTACCAGGCATTTACGAGTGTAACCCTGGTTGGCCTAGAACTTGTGGCCATCCTCCTGCCTCAGCTTTTTGAGTACTGCATTAACAGGTGTGTGCCATCACCCCTGGCTTCCACACTCCCTATTCTCATTTCTTGTTTAGACACACTTAATTCTCATGGCACCCATGAGGTGGGGACTCTCCTTTCTGCTGTACAGAAATCGGGGCCCGGAGAGCTTGAGCAAACCCCCGAGGTAGAGTTAGAATGTAAAGGTGGGTCTTCCATTTGGTTACAGCCAGAGCAGGGACGAGTGAGTGAGAGAGAGGAGGAGATGAGCAAGGGGAAGTGTAGATGAGTCAACATCTGGATAAGGGTCCACGATACAGTGGGGGAGGGGGAGGAGGAGGGGATGAGACCTTTCCAGCCGATGCTGATAAAAATCTGAAAAATTAAAGGTGAGAGCTTCCAGACTGACAGGGCTCAGAGCAGCCTAAAGGAGACAGATAAGGAAAACCCAAATCCAGCCCTATGATGCAGTGCAGGGGCCGGGCTGACAGGAAGACTTCCTAGAGTGAGTGAAACCATGGGCTGGATCCAGTACAGCACAAACCGGGTGTGCAGACCCATTCTTATAACCCCAGAACTTAGGAGGTGGACATAGACAATCTTTTGCTACATAAAGAGTTTGATGCTAGCCTGGGCTACAGATTTTGTTGTCCCCCCCCCCCCACCCAAAAAATGTACTAGAAGAACAGCTAGGCCAAAATCCAGAAGAAAGTTTATGCAAAGAGCCCAATTTCCTCAAAGCCAGAGTAGCTTGACAGGACATGCTTGTGGGGGTGGGGGTGAAGAGTGAGGGACTTTGAATGCTGGGATTGATAGGGGGTGGAGTTTGAGACCGAAGAGGTCCTTTGTGCCTTGAGTCTTCCATCCAATCTAACAACCACTGTCCCCTCTGTGGTCCACCTGCTGTGGACGCTCTCCTCTGGTCCGGAAACCAGGCTGCTCTGGGCTGAAACTTTGTTCCCATCACAGACAGAACATGTCTCTCCCCTTTTCCCCCACACAACAATTCCTAATCAGGCTGGGATTCCTGCCCCTTCAGTCCACTTCTGACTTACCCGCCACAAGCTGACTCTGCTGGGTTCTGCTTTGCTGTGCACAACTCGGGCTCAGCTCCATGTCCTGGGCACGTGCTTCCCCGCTGCCCGCAGTCACACCCGGGGCTGCTGAGGAGTGGAGGCCTAGACAGCCAAGGAAGGAAGGAGCAGGTAAGCGAGCTCCCAGCAGAAGTCTCAACAAGAATGAGGAACTTTGGGGAAGGGATGGGCCTGCTAAAAGATGGAGATTCTTGCAGTTCTGGGAGGTCAGAAAGAACAGAGCTTCCGAAGATGACCTGATCACCTGGGAAGGACTCAGGGGAGTGAACTGAGATGTCACCCATCACTCATGTGCCTCTCAGACAAGAAGGGGAAGACCAGCTGAGAACCAGGCACGGTGGAGCAGACCAATCTGTCAGATGTTGCTACTCCACGAGTTAAAAGTGGGCCTGGGGTCTATGTTCCATGAAGCGCTCTGATTTCTGTTGCTTCATTTGACGGACTTCACTTGCCATTTTCTGCGGTATTGTGTTTCCCATATAAAGAAGAGAACATGCTGAGTCACTAGATGATTTTTTTTGTTTGTTTGTTTTTTTGTTTTGCAGAGTTTAAAGATAACTTGGAAAACATATTTAAAAACAAGGCTCTAAGTAGATGATCAAGGGTAAGAGACAGTGGTTTATTTACAGGGAGGAAAAAAACGAATCTGATGGTTTCCTTTAGGCTTGTCTGCTGGAATACACCTCCGTGAAGCTGTGTCCTCTCGTTTCAGGGTGCTCTGCAGCACAGCCTGTACCAGAAGAGCAGGACAGTGCCCGCTTCTACCCTTTGTGTCCTGATAGTGAGGAGCTGGTTTACCAACTGCCTCCAGTCAGTTAGTGCGGTTTCTTTGTTTTGCTTTTAAGAAAATGTGATTTTTGGATGTATGAGTTTTAACTTTTTCTACTTATTTGTATTTTATTTGTGAGAGCTCTGCAGAAGAGGACATCAGATTGGCGATTGTTGTGAGCCACCATGTGGATGCTGGGAACTGAACCCAGGTTCTCTAGAAGAGTAGCCAGTGCTCTTAACCTCTGAGCCATCTCTCCAGCCCAGATATATGGGCTTTCCATATATTTGATGTATGTCAATATATGTTTGGTGGATTGCAGTTCTTGGTCTCAAATTGTTCCTCCCCTCTTCTTTTCTTTCTTTTTCTCCTTCCCTCTCCCCTTCATCCTTTTCTTTGAGACAGGGTCTCTTCCTGTAGCTCAGGATGACTTACTCTCGAGGCAAGCCTTCTTCAGCCTCTCAAGTGCTAGCATCAAGATATGAGCAGCCATGCCTGAGTCTCTCCTTACTCCTTGACAGCCTGGCCAATTTTCACATGCATTTCCCATGGGTATCCGACTCCTTTACGTATATAATTGTTTTTTGAGACAGGGTTCCATGCATCCTAGGCTGGCCTTAACCCCCTATGCAGTTGTGGATGACCTTGTTCTCCTGATCCTCCTGCCTCCATCTCCTCAAAGCATGGTTTACATGTATATGACACTATACTCAGCCTGAATATAGATGAAAATATAATTCAAAACCAAATCTTCCTCTGAAAGACCTTAGTGTCTGTATCACGGTATGTTAAAAAGATAAGAATTTCTCTGAACTTAAAATTACATTCAGGAAACTTGAAGGAACAAGCCCAGTGGAAGTGAAATGAACAGAATCCAGACTACAGAGCCCTCCACTGCCCAAGCCATCTAGTTTTCTTCTATATACACATAACCCTACATTGTGATGTGATTTAAAAAGAATAGTAAAGATTTGTAAACAAAGAAGACTTTTTTATGGTTCTTGAAAATGAACAATATGTTTCTGTGTATAACTGAATTTATTTCATGTACTTTTAAAATGACTTCAAATAATAAATATGCAATAAAATATATTTTTCTGTGTTTTCTTTTCCTAAAGTTTGTTACTGGCATAGGATGCCAACCACAGAGAACCAGAAACTGGACGTGTTGTTATCCTATCTTCTGAAAGACCAGAAAGAAAGCTAAAAGACTCAAAGAATATGCCTTGATAAGGATAGTAAACAGTTATGGTTATATTGGTCAACAATTAGACTAAAAGCCATGGGATGATTTCCTTTTAAAACACAGACATGTTACTAACACTTTGGAACAGTGCCTTTATGTGCAGTGTTTATGATAGAGACAACTGGGTGCAGTAATGGAGGCTAGTGCCAGGGAGGGAGGGAGCTCAGAAGTAAGAAACTCACTTTGCACTCATGAGTAGGCCTTGGGTTCTAACCCCAACACAGAGGAAATGTCAGATCAAGTAAAAAAAATATCAATCGAATCAAATCATTCAGAGGTTTTCAGAATGAAGCTCACACCTATTTCTGTCACAAGTGATAAGGAAATTTAGAAGTGTTGCTGCATTCACTTATTTAGTGTGTGTGCACACATGGGTGTGCATGCCGCGGTGCGTGTACGGAGGTCAGAGGACACAGAGTCGATTCTCTCTTGCCACCATCTGTGTCTTGAGGCTCAGTCTCAGGTTGTTGCGTGTGGCTGTAGGAGCCTTTATCAGTCGAGTCACCTCACTAACTCACAATCAGAGCTTTTACTCTGCTTTCCACGAGTCAGCTTCCCCCAATCCCCTTCAGTCAGTCCTCTGCTGTACCTTCCGCCAGAGCCACTCCCTTGCTGCCTCCTGCCACAAAGCCGCAGTTGAATGCTCTGCTCTCAGCGGCATTTTCTTCAAGTTTTTCTCCCAAGGTGCTGGCTTCTTTTCATATGCTCTTGGTTCTTCTAGTGATGTTTTCAGTGCCACAGCTGATGGCCCAACCACGTCTGGCCACCATGCCCTATTTTAAAATATGTTGAGCCCATTCCCATTTCCCCGGTTTCTCCCACAGTTATTTGCAGTGCCTAAGGCACTGCCTCCCCTCCAGTTGCTGAGCGCTAGTCATGATGGGTGTGGGCAGGCGTGGGCAGCAGAAAGAAAGGTCTGGTGGGAAGCCAGCGGTGGCAAGATATTTTTAAATAGCTTAAGATAACTACCTTAGATTTCTGTGCCCAGAGAAAATATCCTTTAACTAGGCTGAAACCAAACAAAACATATCACATCTTTTCCAAACAAAACCCAAGAGGTTTGGCATGAATAGACCTGCACAGAGGGAAAGAGCCAATAGTGCTACCCGAGTAGGAGAAACTGAAACCCCAGGTGGAAGACTGCAGCTGGGAGAAGGAACGAGCCTACAGAGCGTTGTGCTAAGTGAAATGAGCCAGGCACAGAAAGACAAATAATTCGTGATCTCACTTGTCCATGGAATCAGAAAAACATTACATGTAGGAGGGGGAGTTTTGGGGAGGTAGACTGTTGGTGCCAGGGGCTGGATGGTTTTGGTGGGAAGCATTGAGAGTTATAAGGTTTCAGTTAGTTAGGAGAGGAAGGTTGAAGACACCTATTGTATAAGGTGCTAACTATGGCTTATAGCATTCTATATATCCTAAGTATGTGTGGCAATGGGTATGCTAAATATCTTGATTCCAACAAAAATGTAAAACAAGTGACTAAAGAATTGGTGGTTTGAATAATAAAGCCCCTATAGGTTCATGTATTTGAATACTTAGTCATCAGGGAGCAGTACTGTTTGAAAGAATTAGGAGGTGTGTCACTGGGGGTGGGCTTTAAGGTTTCAAAGGTCCATGCCAGGCCCAGAGTCTCTCTCTTACTGCTGCCTTCTAATCAGGATGTAGAATTATTAGCTACTTCTCCAGCACCATGTCTGTCTGCATTCTCCCTGGTTTCCCACCTTGACGATGACAGACTAAATATCTCAGAACGTAAGCTAACTCCAATGAAATACTTTCTTTTATAAGAGCTGCTGTGGTCATGGTGTCTCTTTACAGCAATAGAACAATGGCCAAGATAGAGTAATAAAAGGGGCTATTTGACTAGTATGCAGGACACCCTGGCTTCAATCTGTAGCATTTGAGACTAAAAGGAAGAAGGAAAAAGAGCTACAGAAGCTCTATGTAATCAATATTGGTCATCTACACTGACAGCGAGAATAATAACCTCTATGGAGTCTGAAGCACACAGAAACACTTTGATTGTGAAGTAACACCAAAAGAAAGAAAATGTCTTGATGTTATCTTCAGGGACTGTCCTGTCCACATAGGGGGCAAAAGCACCAAGTAGCACTGGGCTCTGAGGCTTCCAGGATTGTGTTGTACACATTAGTTAACTGCTGGTAGAGGAGCAAGGTAGGCTCTGTAGTGATCACATGACTGAGAGAGAGAGGTGGGAGTGACGACTTAAAAAAGAGTAGTCAAAGACCAGAGTTACAGAATTAAACAGGATTGCATTAAATATAAATGGAATAACTTGTCTGATTAAAATAGAAAAGTACAAGGGTCAGCAAGACAGCTCCTCAGATAAAGGTGGTTGCTGCCAAGCCTGATGAGTTGAGTTCAATCCCCAGTATCAACATGGAGAAGGACAGAATCAAATCCTGGAAGTGGTTCTCTGACCTCCATGTGTGTTGTGACAAGTGCATGTGTTTCCCTCCAATAAAAATAAATAAAATAAAAAGGGAAAAAATTTAAGTTACCTCTACCCACTTCTAGTCAGCTGTATTTCCTACCATGATAGAGGTGACTAAAATACAGAACTGACTTAAGACACAGCTAAATCTACAAACAAAAACCCAGCCACCCCTGAAACACCACTTCCCCAAAACAGCAACAAAAATAGATGGACTATATACAGGTCATGTCTTAATAAAATATAGATCAAATTAATACCAAAACACATATATACTGCATTGCATAGATGTGGTTTATTTGCAACTTACCTGAATACATAGTTTCAATGTTCCCTCTGTAGCCAGGCTAAGCCACCTGATACATTGTTCCCTCTGTGTGTGTGTGTGGGGGGGCTATTCCACCAGATTCATTGTTTCCTCTGTGTTGGGGCTATTACACTAGATACATTGTTTCCTCTGTGTTAGGGCTATTCCACCAGATACATTGTTTCCTCTGTATTGGGGCTATTCCACTAGATACATTGTTTCCTTTGTGTGGGGGCTATTCCACCAGATACACTGTGTTCCCTCTGTGTCAGGGCTATGCCACCAGATAAGTTGTTCCCTCTGTGTCGGGGCTATGCCACCAGACAAAATGTAACAGGACTTTGGCTAAGGTTAAAGGGAGACAAATATCACCTAGAGAAGAGATCAGCACAGGACTTGAGGTTGATAAAAACAGGCAGAATGTAACACAGGCACAGAAGGAGTGGAGGAGCAAGGACAGACTGATGGATGGCCCAGCTTTTTGCAATGCACTGGCTTCCTGGCCAGCGGATCTTTTATTTGGCTTACCAGGTGACCGTCTGCCCTAGTTTCATGCTGTAGTGAAGGACCCCTTGTCCTCCCCCATACAGCTGCAATGCAGGAAGCTGGAACATGCCTGAGGGCCAACCATACAGGCTCTCAAGGGAACAGAACACCAGGGAGACCAGAGGAAGGAAAGACATTTATTCCTCACAAGACAAAAACCAGGATGGGAGGCTATTTCCCAGTAAGAAGGTGCTCCAGGCCCATTGCCCATCTTTATGTAGCTGAGTACTTGACAAGGGTAGACAGACTATGTGAGTTTGCATTTGCATGTGTACATATGCACGTGCGCGCGCGCGCGCGCACACACACACACACACACACACACACACACACACGGGGGGGGGGGGGGGTTTGTTGAGGGATTCTAAGAAGTAGGAAAGTCCCTAACACTAGATCTTTATGTACTTGTCTGATAAAGCATGCAAACAAAGATAATACATATCCTTGGGCTGGAGAGATGGCTCAGATTTTAAGAGCACTGGTTGCTCTTCCGGAGGTCTTAAGTTCAGTTCCCAGCCACCACATAGTGACTCATAACCATCTGTAATGAGATCTGGTGCCCTCTTCTGGCATGCAGGTATACATGCAGATACAACACTGTATACATAATAAATAAATGTTTAAAAAAGTCTTTTTAAAAAAATACACATCCTTTCCATCCTTTCTTTATCACTCAGGATCTAAAGGATGTGAATGACAGTGAGCACAGGTGTCCTAGAACTTCACCTTAAGGACTGGTTCTGCTACTGATGAGGGCTCTCCTTTAGAAGCTGCTTGGGTACTCTGTAACCTTGGATTTAGAAAGCATGGGGATTAGGTCAGGGCAGGGTTGCCTGTTGGCCATCCAGACAAATGAAGCCTCAATTTGCTTAATCTTTATGTACTCTTCCTCAGTTCACTTCTGCTCCCATTCCTGCTCAGTATCCGTTCCATAAAAACAACCCAGCAGTAACCACTGTACCATAAATATGCTTCCTCGAGAAAGGAGAGAGCAGTTTACATAAGACAATAGCCAAGTGTAGAGCCAAGGCAGGGAGATCGCTGCTTCTGTAGCTGGACTAGGGAGACTGTAGCTCCCTACCTCCTACCCCGTGCTCCACCTGTCTTTGGATCACCCTATAGCTGGTTGGTACTTTTTGCCCTTGGGACCGGCCCTTTGTGTGTCTGGTGCCCGAATCCTCAACAGTCCTCTCTGTGCCGGGTTGACCTTCTCCTGATAACATGGCCATTGTCTGTGGTCCACACTGTAGCACCCACAACGAAGGGCCCCTCGGGTATTTCCACATTGCAGCTTCACTTTTCCCAGCATCTACTGCAAAACAGCACCGATTCCCTTTGGTTGTAAAGGTCAGAAAGCAGATGCCCCCACCTGCCTATTCAGTGGAGGCCCCCCAGTTTCTCAGTGTTGATACTTGGGGGTGGGGAACTGGGATGGAGATGTGCTATGCACCATAAATGTTTAGCAGCCCGCTTGATCTGTCCACACTGGTGCTGGCTGCAACCACACCTCCCAGTTATAAAGAACACTTTCCAGATACTGGGGTGGGAGTTTCTGGGAATAGCACTTCAGACTCATTGCTTAACAGAACGCAATCTTTCTCATACAGTTTCTGAGGTTACAACTCTGAAAATAACATAAAAAAATCATTTGAAGGCAGAGGGGTTGAGTTGGGGTTTCTCTGTGTAGCCCTGGCTGTCCTGCAACTCACTGTGTAGATCAGGTTAGCCTGGAACTCAGCAGTCCACCTACCTCTGCGATTAAAGACTTGCACCACCAGCAGCAGCCATGAACGTGGCTTGAAGCCATTGATCTATGCTGCCTTTCTGTGGCCACCCACTCAGACTATGAGCTCTACTTTCCAGGCATGCTCAGATCACAGTTCGTCTCCCTAGACTGCACTGATCTAGCCCAAGCTGTGCTGTCTTGCATCTGAAATGGGTTCTAACCGCAGCTAACATTCATTGTCCTATATAAGCAGAGTCTGTTTCCTTTCTTCTAAAACTGAATTGGCCTTTTAACTTTGCTTGATCCTGAGAATGTCAAGAATGTGATGCTGGCTCAGCTCCAGGCTTTCTACTGAAGCTCCTGGAAACTGTTGCCACCATGTATGAAGTCCTTACCTTAGTGGACAGAAAGGCCTGACTGGTCCTACAGCCCCCCTCCCCCAAGATACAAAGTATAAAAATGAAGCCATCAGTTAACATTCCAATCAACTAAACTCAGCTCTGAATGCCACAGCACAATGGCCCTGGTCATCACCAGCCAACCTACAGTATGACAAAACAACAGTATTGTTTTAAAGTAATTAGTTTTGGGGGTGTTTGTTACACAGTAATTGACAGCTCCTGTGCCATTTGGCCCACTCTTCGGCTGTCTTTCCATGTAATGCCCAACAAAATTCTATTACAGCACACCAGATAGTGTGGCTCACCACTTCAACTTTGTAAGGACTTACTCCCCTCAAGGCAAAAACCAAAGTTGTCACAAGACCCCACAGTGTGACTCTGGTCCCGTTACTTGCCCTTGCTACTGCTTGCTAACTGCTCTGTTCTATTTGGACTTCAATTCTCAAGACTGCTGAGCCCAGAGCCCTCTTGCTGTCATTCCCTGAACTGGCATTTTGCCTATAGACTCTCTCTCTCTCTCTCTCTCTCTCTCTCTCTCTCTCTCTCTCTCCCTCCCTCGGAGGTTGGCAGCATGGTGGACTCTCTCTGGTTTGCACATGGATACCTTCTTAGCTGTGTTCTTACCCTGTCTGTTTTGGGTGTGCATATAAAACACTTTCTCTTTTTATTAATTAATTAACATTAATAATTTTTTAAAAGAGTTTCTCTGTGTATCCCTGGCTGTCCTGGAATTCAGAGAGCCACCTGCTTCAACCTCCTGAGTTCTGGAATTAAAGGTATGTGCCACCACCACCCGACATAATTAGTTATTATTACCATTATTATTATTATTATTATTTGTTTGTTTTTCGAGACAGGGTTTCTCTGTAGCTTTGGTGCCTGTCCCGGAACTAGCTCTTGTAGACCAGGCTGGTCTCGAACTCACAGAGATCTGCCTGCCTCTGCCTCCCGAGTGCTGGGATTAAAGGCGTGCGCCACCACCGCCCGGCTATTATTATTATTTTAAGACAATGTCCCACTGTGTAGCCCTGGCTAACCTAGAATTTGTTTATGCAGACCATTCTGGTCTCAAACTCTCAGTGTTCTGCCTGCTTCTGCCTCCCCAGAATTGGTATTTGAATGAAAAAAAAAAGAATAAAAAGGAGAGGAAAGGCCATGGCTGCTCCTTGGTGTGGGGGAGGAGAAAGGTTATGGTAGCTGTGTGGGAGAACACAGTCAGGAACATCTGCGGGGATGATCCAGAGAGAACGTGGCCATGCTGAGCTAGGCCATTTGAAGAGAGAAGGGGAAGGGAGAAGGGAGATAGGAGAGTCAGGTGCAGCAGCCAGGAAGGTACAAAAGGGGTGGGTAAGCAAAATGACTGGATTCTATAGGGGAGGACCTCTGGGGGAAGGGTGGCTCAACTCCTGGCTGGAGAGTTCAGGGCAAAGAGCAGGGTATTGGAGCCATACCCTGTGATAGGTAGGTACTGAGGGGTGCTGGGAAAACCTGGCCACCAGATCCTCTTTGATAGGTTAAATAGGCACCACAGCGGTTTGGTGGTGCGTGCCACTATGCTGGATTATTTATTCTTGAACAATGATTTATTTATTTATTATCTATCTGTGTATGCACATGTGCTTGTGGAGGTCAAATGACAACTTTGTGGTGTCAGATCTCTTTTTCCACCACGCGGGTCCTGAAAAGTGAAGTCAAGTCATCAGGCTTAGAGGCAAATGTCTTTACCCTGTAGTTTTGGCTGTCCTGGAACTCGCTCTTTAGACCAGGCTGGCCTCGAACTCACAGAGATCTACCTGCCTCTGCCTCCTGAGTGCTAGGGTTAAAGGCGTGCGCCACCACCGCCCGGCCCTAGACGTGCATAAGTAAGCCACGTTGTGCCGTGCTTAGGTAGACATGCAAATGTCTAAGATTTAAAGTGAGTGCAAAACGACAGCCTACAGAATGGGAAAAAATCTTCACCAACCCCACATTGAACAGAGGTCTGATCTCCAAAATATACAAAGAACTCAAGAAATTGGTCATCAAAAGAACAAATAATCCAATAAAAAATTGTAGTACAGACCTAAACTGAGAACTTTCAATAGAGGAATCTAAAATGGCTGAAAGACACTTAAGGAAATGTTCAACATCCTTAGCCATCAGAGAAATGCAAATCAAAACAACTCTGAGATTCCATCTTACACCTGTAAGAATGGCCAAGATCAAAAATACTGATGACAACTTATGCTGGAGAGGTAGTGGGGAAAAGGGAACACTCCTGCATTGCTGGTAGGAATGCAAGCTGGTACAGCCCCTTTGGATTTCTCAGAAAATTAGGAAACAACTTCCTCAAGATGCAGTAATACCACTTTTGGGTATATACCCAAAGAATGCTCAATTGTACCATAAGGATATGTGCTCAACTATGTTCATAGCAGCATTGTTTGTCATAGCCAGAACCTGGAAACAACCTAAATGCCCCTCAACCAAAGAATGGATAAGGAAAACATGGTACATTTGCCCAATGGAGTACTTGCTACACAGCAGAAAACAAAACAAAACAAAACCAGACATCTTGAAAATTGCAGGCAAATTGATGGATCTAGAAAACATATTGAGTGAGGTAACCCAGACCTAGAAAGACTAATATCACATGTACTCATTCATAAGTGGCTCTTAGACATAAAGCAAAGAAAACCAGCCTACAAATCACAATCCCAGAGAACCCAGACAACAATGAGGACCCTAAGAGAGACATACATGGATCTCATCTACATGGGAAGTAGAAAAAGACAAGATCTCCTGAGTAAATTGGGAGCATGGGGACCATGGGAGAGGGTTGAAGGGGAGAGGCAGGGAGAGGAGCATAGAAAAATGTAGAGCTCAATAAAATCAATAAAAAAATTTAAAAAAAAAGGAGCCGGTGGTGGTGGCGCACGCCTTTAATCCCAGCACTTGGGAGGCAGAGGCAGGCGGATCTCTGGGAGTTCGAGGCCAGCTTGGTCTACAAAAGCTAGTACTGGAACAGGCACCAAAGTTACAGAGAAACCTTGTCTCAAAAAAAAAAAATTTAAAAAAGGAAAGCAAGGGCTCTCTGGATTATGGGGAGAAAAATAATTTTAAAAAATGAATGTTTTCTGTCACTTTAAACAATTAAAAAAAAAAAAACAAACAGGTCTTACTTTGTAGTCCAGACTGGTCTTGAATTTGTAGTGGTCCTTTTGCCTCTGCCTTCCAAGACCTGGGATTATGGGTCTTTGCCCCCATGCCTGGTTCACTCTTTAATAAATAATAATGTTTATTGAAATACAATTGATAAACCATAAAATTTACATAGTGATCAACTGGAGAACTGTTAGTATTATTATAGATTTGTGTTACCACCATGGTCAATTTCAGAACATTTCTATCACCCAAAAAGAAAGCCCTTACCTTTGGCTATGACATTTCTTTCTTCCTTGTCTCCTAGCCCTAAGTAACACCTCATAGGTTAGTTTAGTGGAATTACATGTGGCCCCTTTTGACTGCCTTATTCCAGTCAGCTCATCCTTGTGTCACAGCACAGATGGCACTTCTTTCCACTGCCAGAGAGCAGTGCACGCAGCTGTCCCTTCTCACTGCCGGCTGCTTTCTGCTCTTGACTGCAGGTGTCCTAGCTCACAGGGAAGCGATTAGTTCCTGATTAATCCCTCTGCATCCCAACTTGGCTTCCTTCTCTTGGGTTATCAAAGGAGACATCTGTAATCTCATCATTACAGGGGGCTGAGGCAGCAAGATTATTTGAATCCAGTCTAATCTCAATGACAAGTTTTGGGCCGTGTTGGGCTACATATTAAGACCCTGCCTAAAAAAAAAAAAAAAACCCAAAAACCTAAACTGCCTGTGCAAGTGATTACACACTTCTGTAATCCCAGCTTTTAGAAGGTACAGGTTCATGGTCATCCTAAACTATAAAGCTAGTTTGAAGCTAGCCTGGGTTAGCTCCTTCATCCCAATTTACTCAATCCTCCAAGTTAAATTACTAACCTGTGAAACTGAGAAAACAAAACAAAACAAAACAACAACAACAAAGACTTTCCAAGTTCCCACACCCAACCTAAAACTGTAACTCAAGTCTCTGTTCTTCTACCATGATCCCAATCCCTAGTTTATGTAATAACGATGTAAAGGAGACGGTGAAAACACCAGCGCTTGAGCGCCTGTTACCTGATTTCCTGGAGCTGAACGCTAGTTGAAACATGACATTTCCCCTGTAAAGGTGACTGGGGAGGATTGCTACAGAATAACAGCAGGTGCCTCTGCAAGGCTTCGGCTTCCCTCAGTCCAACAGAGGCAATTACAACAGAGGGAGGGACAACATTCCAGGCTTTAGATGTTACAAGTCCTCCTCCTTTCCATGATTTAGGGTGGCAATGACCCTTTAAAAACAAACAACTGTTTGACTGTGTACCGACACTATGTGTTAGTGCCTGAAACAATCAAAGAAGGAGGCAGAAAGGATTCTCCTGGCGGTACCACAGCCGCTGAAAGATGTTCCGGCAAAGGTGTAGCTCACTGGGACACTGGGGAGGCCTGGGGTTAAGTACATATGCAAATTAGTGCTGGGAAAATGCTCAGGGGATTTACCTCCCTTAAATACCCTGAGAAGTCATGGCAGGTGATGAAACTCTGGCTCCATGAAAAGGAATGGGGGCAAAAAAACCAGTTCAGGTGGCAGAGCTACAGCTGAACCAGGGAGTGGACTGCTGGAGAAGGAAAAGGAAGATTCAGGCTTTGGGAAGTGAAGTCTTGGGCGAGTATGATAAATTAGCACATACTGTATGACTGTTACAGGACTGCTTTCCTAAAATCATGCAGGAAGTTAGTTTATGATGTTGATATCAGAGCAGTCACGCTCTCTCTCTCTTTCTCTCTTAAAAGCATGGTTGAGTCACATTTTTGTTTTTCTGTTTGTTGCTTCCAGGTATGTGCCATGCATGCATGCATGATGTTCATATATGTATGTTTGCGTGTGTGTTCAAGCCAGAGGAACCATGGAATACCTTCTGTGATCGCTATCCCCCTAGTATATTGAGACAGGGTCTCGTGAACCTAGAGCATGTAGGCTAGTCTTCCCTGGGGATCAATCTCTGCTTTCCCTGAAATCACCGGCAGCATGTTGCATCCATCGGGCTTTTATGTGGGTGGAAGACAAGAGCTTGACTCACCTGGCCATCTCCTCCCTTTCCCGGAGTATTTGTGTGTGTTTGTCTGAGCGTAATATCAGGTGTTCCCCACCATTTAGTGTTTTAAAGACAGGGTCTCTCACAGGCTCAGAATTTCCGCAGTGTGCCAGACTGAGGAGCCAGCAGGCCCAAGGGCTGATGTGTCGCCACCATCTTCCCAGTGATGTTCTATGTGGGTTCTGGGTATCACTCAGGCCCCTACTGCTTTCATGGCAAGCCCTTCTCCTACTGAGCTCTCTCCAGACACACATCATAGTCTATCAGAAAGCAGAGGAGGACTGGTGAACGTGAACAGGCTCATCGATCTCAGAAACTCAACAGAGTTGTGTTCAACCCTGATCAACTGCCATTCCTGGGGGCTATTGCATCCACAAGGAACCTGTCTAACCCCTCCAGCTTCTGTAGATTCAACAGCTCACGGCCTGCTTTTGACTTGGAAGACACTTTGGAGGCCACTGAAGGCAGAAAACCCTCCTGAGATGCTCCTGGTATGGCCTCGAAGTCGCTACCTGACTGCGTTTTCCTTTAACTGTCCCTCGGTTCCTAAGTTAACAGGGAGGAAAGACTGACACCAAAAGTCTGCAACATAGACATGCCTCAACTTACTGAAGAAGATGGCGGGCCTGTGTTCAGCGACTAGTTATATTTGAGCACAGGTCTTTAACGGGGGCGGGGGGGGGGGGAGGGGGCTGCTGAGGTCTCCAGGTACCGGCCAGTGTCAAGGTATCTGGGGTGGCCAAAGTCAGCTAGATGGGGCAGCATCTGCTCAAACTCATGACCTAACAACGGGATCAAACTTCCCATCTATTTCAAAGCTGCTTCTCTTCGAACCTCACGATGATCACCACCCCTATTTGACAGAGGGGGAAACTAAGGCTAAGGCCAACACCTCCAGGCCCGCCCAGGGTGTTGCAGTGGCGCGCATGCGTGTATGCGGGAGGCTGCTCAGAGGCCTGAAGGGAGGCCCACCATAATCAGCCCGCCAAGCTCCAGGCTCGGCCCGCACCCCGCCTCCATAGCGCAGGTGGGCGCTCCATCTTCGTGGTCAAGGCCGGGAACGCGCGCGGCTGAGGGTGCGCGCCGGGGACGCGTGTCTCTGGGACACAGGCCGGAAGTGTGCGCGGCCGGAAATGCACGCCACTGAAGCGGCGCACCCGTCGCGGCTCCGGAGGCCCGCGCCGGAAGTGTGCGTGGTCGAGGGAACTCCGCGGCTCCGGCTGCTCCGAGGCTCCGGCTGCGGGAAGGCTCCGCTTCCGGTGGCGGCGGCGGCCCACGACGACGAGGACCCTGTGCTGCTCACCACCGGCTCTTGTAGCGCTCTTCGGAGTCCGGCGACAACCTCTCGGCTCGCCCGCCGAGCCGGCCCGGGGACTGCGGTCCTTGCGTGTGCGAGCTGAGGCCCCGCGGTCATGAGCGGCAAAGAAGGTGCGGGGCCGGGGCGAAGGGGAGGGGCTGGGCCTCGTGTGCCCGGCTCGGCTGTCACCGATCCCAGGGCCTGGGCACGTCCCGTGCGGCCGGGGAAGCGGCCGGGGAGGCCAGGCCCTACGGGTGCCGCGGGAGGAAGGGGTACGGGCTGTCCAAGGGCGACGATGGAAGGGCACTATCCAGCTCCTCTTCTTTTCTACGTAAGGACCAGGAGGCTTCAGGAAGAGGAAGCATGACAACTTCCCGCATAACCAAAGGAGGGAAGGGAAGGATGTCAGTTCGTCTTCGCCGGTGATGTTGGCCTTCAAATGTAAGTTCCCATAAGGAGAATTAGAACTGTAACGATCGTGTATCCGTAATGTTGCCAAAAAGCGGCCCTCAACTATTTAGGACATCCAGGCTAGCAAGTGCTACTTAGTGACACCTTGCCTTAAAAACAAACAAACAAACAAGATAGAAATTACGCCATGCAGATGTGAAGCTTAGTTTTTTTCTGATTGGTTTGTGTTGGTGCTAGGTCTGCTCTGAAAATCCGTATTCCAGACGTTCAGGTATCAGGATCAACATGACCAAGTTAATAGACTAAGGGGATTGTGAATACCTGTGTACATGTAACAAGACAAGATTTACTAACAGTTCCTATTCTGTGCAAAGTGCTACCTCAAAATAAGTTTTGTGCTCAGTCTAACACACTAAATATAAATATATATGCTAGCTAGTAAATGTTCCATGAGAAGATGATGTCACGTACAAGACAGTTGTAAAGAATGTTGCATATTTCCGTATAAAGTAACATTTAATGTGAAACTTCTTTTTTGTTTTTTTCGAGGCCGGGTTTCTCTGTAGCTTTGGAGCCTGTCCTGGAACTAGCTCTTGTAGACCAAGCTGGCCTCGAACTCACAGAGATCACCTGCCTCTGCCTCCCGAGTGCTGGGATTAAAGGCCTGCACCACCACTGCCCAGCTTAGTGCCACCACTGCCCAGCTTAGTGTGAAACAGTTTCCCTGTTCACTAACGTTAGCATCTTCATAGGACACAATAGTCAAGGGCTTCCGGATGCAGACTGTGTTTGCCACATTGCGTTTGTTAAGAGCAAGGCAAATGAAGAACTGCTTCATGTTTAGGAGAAGGAAGCAGGTTGCACCCGTAAAGAGAAGGGTCTCACTAACTTGTGGACGGTTTGAAAGCACACAGTGCCTACAGTGATCTGCATAGCGTAGAGACCAGGTAGAATTGAGCAGAGCATGTGACTGGAGACCGAGTGAAAGCAAGCTGTGTGTTTCCAGCGTTCCTCTGGTTTCCTGTTTCTCTTGTGGGCTACTAGTTCTTTGCTTCTGACTTAGTGCTTTCATTACCATTCCAGTGGACCATGTTCTCTTCAAGACCCAACTTAAGCAGTTCCTTGCTGACAAACACTGTGTTCATTCAATTTCCATTCATAAGATGAATTTCTCTCCCTAAACCCTCTCCATGTATTTATTTTATTATTACTGTATTTTACTTACTTGCTTGTTATTTATACCTATATCTCCTTGAGACTATGCGGTCATCTAACTTTGCATCTGTAATATCAGACTGACAGCATTTATAATATTAGGCAAAATTCAGATATCATCATCATTGAGATAGGGTCTAATAGCCCAGACTGGTCTCTTAAGGATGACCTTGAACTCTAATCCTCCAGCCCCCGCCTCCTGAGTGTTTGGGGGTTGTGCAGGCCTCTGCCACCGTGCCCTTTTTTATAGAGAAAAGATTTACTATTCAGCGTAGCCACGTTGGGAAGAGCGCAGAGAGATCGGTGACCCTCCAAGTACGTACGTCTTCTGGGGATTGTTTCCATGCAGTGTTGAAGACTAAGCCCAGAGCTAGTGTGTGCTGGGCAAGAACCCTACCAGCTGAACCCTGTCCCCAGCCCTGTAGGAAACTACACCCTGACAGTGATATTCTGAAGACACAGTAAGGTGGTTTGTAGTATTCCCTTACTATTCCAGTGTCACTTTAAAATAGTTTACAGGTTTCTGTACAAGCTTCCAGGGATTCTGAAGCCCGTGTTCCTGTGCATCGCAGCTAGAGGGGAGCGCTCAGTGTCTTTGTTCTGAGAGTTACTGTCATGGCCTCTGTGTTCTGCTTGTTGAGTCTTCGTGGAGGCAGGCGACTACAGTGTTGGCTACATCCGCACTGGCATGTGCCTTCTGTGTTTGACCAGCTGTGAGTCAGGAATGAACGCTCATGGTCATCACTATGTGTTCTAGCATTTCAGCAGGAGCTGGACGCAAGGCACGACAAATATGAGAGACTTGTGAAGCTAAGTCGGGATATAACTGTTGAAAGTAAGAGGACAATTTTTCTTCTCCATAGAATTACAAGGTGGGTAAACATCTTTGAAATTTGTTATTTGAAGGGCTGGGGAGATGGCTTAGTGAGTAAAGGTGCTTGTCACCAACTATAATTACCTCAGTTGGCTTCTGACCTCCATACACACGGAACATGAGTGTGCGCACACACACAGATACACACATAAATATAATTAGAAAATAAATTTGCTTTCTGATGCATTGTATTTATTTTGTATCTCAATAGATAATAATGGATGTTTGGATATATTTTGGATTTTAAACAGTATCAGATAATACAAGTATATACATTTAAAAAATTAATATTTGGGACTGGAGCTATATCTCAGTGGTTAAGAGCACTGATTGCTCAGTTCCCAGCACCTACACAGTGGCTCACAACTGTCTACAGCTCTAGTTCTAGGACATCTGATGCCCTCTGCTGGTCTCCATTGGGCACACAGATGGTGCACAGATGTACATGTTGGCAAAATACCATAAACATAAAATAATTTAAAAAATATTTTAGCCAGTCAGATCCCTGGAGTTGTGAGCTATTCCACATGGGTGTTGGGAAGTGAGCTCTGGTCCTCTGTGACGATAGTATGCACTCTTACCTGCTGTGCCATTTCCCCAGCCCCCAAAGCAGTGTTTCACATATAGGTGGGAAAGTTCTTTCTTTTAGCCTACCTAAGGATTTCTTTTTTTTTTTTTAACTTTAATATTTATTTATTTATTTATTATGTATACAATATTCTGTCTGTGTGTATGCTTGCAGGCCAGAAGAGGGCACCAGACCCCATTACAGATGGTTGTGAGCCACCATGTGGTTGCTGGGAATTGAACTCAGGACCTTTGGAAGAGCAGGCAATGCTCTTAACTGCTGAGCCATCTCTCCAGCCCCTACCTAAGGATTTCATACTCTGTTTAGATCATTCTGTTATTCCTTGGAAACTACAGCTCCCAGACTTCTCCTGGATTACCGTCACCTGTGTGCGCGCTGGCCGCGCCCAGGTGAAGGCCATTCCTCCCAGATAACCTTGCGCCCCCCGTTAAAAGCGAAGGTCCACGAGGCTTTGCCCTCTTGGCCTCTCTCTTGGCCTCTCCCTTGCCCCAACCCTTGTGTGTCTGCACGTCCCACCCCTTATTGTGTTCCCCTCTCCCCATTAAAGTGCACCCACATGGGAGCCGCGTGTCCGTCTCTTCCTCTTGCGTCTCGTCTATCCTGTGTTTGTCCACACACCCACGCCGCCGCCGTTTTTAAAGGAATAATAACTTTAATGGAGAGGGGAACACAATAAGGGGTGGGACGTGCAGACACACAAGGGTTGGGGCAAGGGAGAGGCCAAGAGAGAGGCCAAGAGGGCAAAGCCTCGTGGACCTTCGCTTTTAACGGGGGGGGGGGGGTGCAAGGTTATCTGGGAGGAATGGCCTTCACCTGGGCGCGGCCAGCGCGCACACAGGTGACGGTAATCCAGGAGAAGTCTGGGAGCTGTAGTTTCCAAGGAATAACACATTCATTTACATATATTCATATATTTTGTGTGTATAAGGATAGTCTGAGGAAAATACATTAAATTTTGGATTTTTTAAAAAAAAAACAACTATTTATTCTATATGTATTGGTGGTTTTTGCCTGCATGCATGTCTATATGATGATGGCAGATCTCCTGGAACTGGAGTTAGAAACAGTTGTGAGCTGCCATGTGGGTGCTGGGAATTGAACTCAGGTCCTCTGGAAGAACAGCCAGTGTTCTTAACCACTGATCCATTTCTCCAGCCCCTGGATTATCTTTTGGAACCTGTTACCCACTTAAGTTACAGTTGATGTAAAAAATTTAATATTAGATTTGAAAATATGGTTAATTTCTCATTCAGCTTTCAGCTCATTGCAGTCTGTTTCTGGTTCCTTTGATGATTATTAATTATATATTTTTAAATTGTTTTTGAAGATAGGATCTTACAATCTTTCATCCAACTCCTAAGTGCTGTGATTAGAGACATATATCACCACACCAAATTTCTTTAAAAAAAAAGCAACGAAACTATACTTTTAAATAGGATTTCTTGTTTTTCTTACATTTTAAAATTTAATTGTGGCAATTTATGTTAAATAGTGGAGATGCTTATTAAATAGATCATTTATCTACCTCATAAGGATAGGTGTTCATTCCCTTCCTTTGGCTATTTGTCCTTTTGTGCAGCTATTAATGTCTGAGGCTTCTTTCCAGCCCTTTTGTTGTCTTTTGAGTCAGAGTCTCTGTAGTCCAGGCTGAACTCAGGATTCTTTTGCCTTCACCTCCCTTGTAATAGAACTGTGTGTGCCACCATGCTGGCTTCTGCCTTATTTTGGATTGAGCATATATGTGTTTATATGTAAGTGTGTTTGCAAGTGCATGTGGAGGGCGGATGTCCACTTCTGATATCTTCTCATGTAACTTCTTTTTTTTTTTTTTTTTTTTTTGACAAAGGGCCTTTCAATGAACCTAGAGCTTGCTACTTTGGCAGACTGAACTCCAGCCACTGTGTGTGTCCACTCTCCATAGCACTGGGTTAGAGATGTGCACCATCATGGCTGGGATTTATTAGTGCAGAGGATCTGAACTCACGTCCTCATGCTTCCATAACAAGTACCTATCCTCTGAATCATCTCCCCAGCTCTGGACCTTCTCTGTCCTTTTGTCTGTGTGTGTGTGTGTGTGTATCGTTGCTTGATGGTGTACAGTGTGTGTCTCATAGTCTGGATCATCTTTCTCAGATAGCCCTGGGCTAGTAGAAATTTATGGATACCAGACTTAGAGCTGCTTTACATGGTTCTGTATGACAGTTAACTTGGTGAATTCAGGTCTGGTGTTGCGGTACTTGTCAGTCACTACAGTGCATTGGAAAGTAAGGGCCGCTCCCATGTCATGTTACATCAGGGCGAGCAGCTTATATGTTGTAGAGTGGTCTTTCCCTCTCAGCCTGGCTTCCATTGTCACCTCAGTATTTTATCCCCAGGACACATTGTTTTTACTTTAAACTATTTCTAATGTCATTTATTCCTTGGCACATGGATTCAGAGTTCCATCTGGAATAATTTTCCTTTAATATCTCTGTAGTGTGTGCTGCTGCTGTCCGTAGGCTATGGGAATTGTTCAGCCAGCCTTCTCTGGGTGGTTCCTTTGTGGCTTTGGGTGCCAGGCCACAGTTTTAGTCCTTGCCTGCAGTGACCTATACTCAGGAGGAGACTTGAGGAAGTCCCTTGTGTGGTACAGAGCTCTGAAGTTCTGTCAGTGTTGCAGCTTCTCCTGGCTTTCTGCCCTGCACGTTGGGCTTTCTTGACCTTTCAACTTTTCAACTCAGGCCAACTTTGGCTCTGCCGAGCTTCTTCCTACATCGTCACTTGGAAACTCTTCCAAGCCTTGAGATGGACATCGGGTGTCTCACTTCCCTGATTGTTGTCCTGTCCCACGTTCATGGTGTCTGGTTACAGGGCTGAAACCATTGTTCTGTATGACTATTTTTTTTTTTTTTTGAGTTGTTTTAGGTGGAAGCAGCCAGCTACAGAAGTTGATTTTTTTATGAATAAGGTTTTTCTTATAGTTAGTTTTGATCACAAGGCTGATGTTTTCAATATTCCTAATGTCTTTATAGTGCTCCTGATATAGAGGAGATACTGACTGAATCAGAACTTAAACTGGATGGTGTCAGACAGAAAATATTACAGGTCGCCCAAGAGCTCTCAGGAGAAGATATGCACCAGTTCCATCGAGCTATCACCACAGGTGAGTCTCAGAGTTAATAGAGTGCTGTGTGAATATGTCAGTTTTCACTAACTTACACACCCGTGTGTGTGTGCACGTACATATGCCAGGGCCCATGTGTGGAGGGAAGAGAACAACTTATGGAAATTGGTTCTCTCCTTCCACCATTTGGGTCTCAGTGTTTGAACTCAGGTCGTCAGGTGTGGTGGCATGTGCTCTTACTCACTGAGCCTTCTCACTGGTCCCGTATGAAGTCTTTAAAATGAAGTTTTGACAGTCTCATAGCTCAGTCTGGCCTCAGCGTCTGTAGATAGCTAGGGTTGCCTTTGAACTCTTAATCCTGCCTCTGCCTCCCAAGTATTGGCATATTTAGCATGCATTACTTTCCTGAATTTAAAATGAAGTTTTTGATCTGAAGAAGCAGTGATACTTATTCTTAAGTTTAGGATGATGCAGTCAAAAGAAGCTCTTATCTGTGACTTAAAAAGTTACTTAGATTAAACGTAGGGAAATGAAATGTGTTTGCAGTGTTGACAGTATGATGCTCAGGAATGAAATGTGTTTACAGTGTTGACAGTATGATGCTCAGGAATGAAATGTGTTTACAGTGTTGACAGTATGATGCTCAGGAATGGCCACTGCTTTACTTGGTGAGTGCTTGCCCTGGTGTTGCTCCAAAGGACACTCCTTTGGCTTAGAGATAAAGCAGCTCTGGCATTGAGCTAAAGGAACACGGTGCTGAGGGCAGAAAGGATGCTTCCCCGGGAGGGTGTGTGAGTGCAGGCAGTGGCCTCGTGTTCAGCAGTACATTCAACAGTACACGCTGGATACGAGTAGTCTTACCTGTCAACAGGGACAGCTGAATAAGCAAATGTGCAGTTAGTTGCCTGACATCAGCTACTTAAGAAATGTGTGGCTTCTTTGTTGTTCTTGTTGAGAAGTTAACAGGTCAGGGAATCCCTTGCATCTTAAAGGAACACTTTTAAAAAAAAATTTTTTTGTATTGTTTTAGTTTAGTCTATATCACTGAAACTTATGGTTTGAGATGTTTACATGTGTAAAATACTGTTTACCAGTGTTTTAATTAATTTATTCAAGAATGTGAAGGATGGGTTAGATGAGTGTTTGTGGTCAGTTAGAAATTTTTTTTTTCTTTATTTTGGTTTTTCTTTTTTTTTTTAAATTCATTTATTATGTATATAGTGTTCTGGGCACCAGATCTCATTACAGATGAATGTGAGTCATCATGTGGTTGCTGGGAATTGAACTCAGGACCTTTGGAAGAGCAGTCAGTTCTCTTAACCTCTGAGCCATCTCTCCAGCCCTATTTTTGGTTTTTCGAGACAGGGTTTCTCTGTAGCTTTGAAGCCTGCTCTGTAACTGGCTCTTTAGACCAGACTGGCCTTGAACTCACAGAGATCCGCTTGCCTCTGCCTCCAGAGTGCTGGCATTAAAGGTGTGCACCACCACCGCTTGGTGATATTTTTGGTTTTTAAAACAGATAATGTCTACTCTGCCTACCTGGCCATGAACTGGGCTCAAGGTGTCCATCCCTGTGCCTGAGCTTCTCTGCTGGCCTTGCTGGAGACACATACTCATTCTTCTTTACAGTCACAGGTTTTGCTTTTGTAGCTTCTAAATTATTTCTACCACTTATGCGTAAGGAATTTGAGGCTTCACGGGAGTTTTGATGAAGGTCATCTTTGGTCTCTTTTTTTCCAGACTCAGTTGAACCTACTGACTTTAATATCAGGTAAAACCTAGTACAGGACTAACAGTCCCCGAAGTCAGCCTCAACCTCAAATTGTGTTTAAATGGGAAATGGTTCAGTAAATACTTTGGGGACCATTTTATCACAATGTGGTAAGTCTGTATTCTATACTACAAACTTAGAAAAATCTCTGTAAAATTTTGAGGACTACAATGCACAGATAGAGTCATTTTCTAGATGACTGACGGGGGTGTGCTACTGCGGTGTCCTCCTGCCTGGTATTTCAGTCCCGGTTCTCCAGTATTTCTCCAGGTTCATTTCTAAGCATCCCTTCGCTTTTCTCAAATCCTGTTTCAGAAAGTTGACAATTCAGTTTGGACGCTGTAACATTGTGTTGATAAGGATGACACTTCTTACTCTGTTCTGAACATGCTGCACCAACCTAATCTCTGCCTTCTGGAACAGACAGCAGCTACTTGCAGTATAGCTTGTTTTGATCCAGTCCCTCTAGCATGCACTAATTCACTGTCTCTTTGGACTTGTCTCTTCTGCACATCTCACAAAATAGGGTTGTATAATGGACACATAGCATCATGGTTTCAGGGTTCATCTGTGGGGTAACACACACCAATACTTTCTTGTTATGGTGTAACCATGAATGGATAGACCACATTTTGTCTATCAGTTGATGCACATTGGAGTTGTTCTACTTTTGGCTCTTATGAGGGATGCTGCTATTCACATCTGCCTACAAGTCTTTGTATGAGCATGACCTTCCATTCCTCTGGGGCTTGTACCTGTGGTTAACAATTTTCTATGAAAAGCATTAAAATCCTGCAAAGCAGGTTGAACTTGCTCATGTGTTCATCCTCAGGCTAGGCTTGGTGTTGATAAGATTGAATGTGTGTGGCTTAAGTACAATGAGAATCAATAAAAAGAATCAGAAGCCTTTAACTGGGTTTCCCTGTGTATGTTCTAACAGAGGAATAAAGTAAAAAAGAACAAATTACATAAAAGCAACCTCCAGAGTTCTCTCTTACTGGAAGCAGGTTCTGTAAATAATTCCTTTTGGATTTCCTCCAAGGTAGAGGCACAGGGGAAGGCATTGTTTGGAGTATGGCAGTGGGCTGAAAATTTTCACCTTGGGGATTATACACTGAACATAACGGATGTCCTTTTCATCAAGTTGAAACATAGCTTGTTTAAACATCCTTTTACCTACATGTGACCCGGAGTGCTTCTCTGTCTGGGGCCAGGTGTCCTTGAACTCTTGTGAGATAGCACAGATCTTACGTTTCCTCGTTTTATTATTTATGCCTGTTATGTGCACGGCACGCATTAGTGATCAGGACATGTGCCCCAATCACCATCCCAGCTGCCGTAGACGGGCCTTGGTACAGAGGCCCAGGAGTGCGTGTGTGCCCTGCCTCAGCTGATACAGTCTGCAGGGACATCCGACACTTTTATCATGCTAGGTGATAAGTAACTTCTAGCTTTTTCTGGTGACACGCTTGTAATTTGGTGCTTGTTCCCAGTGGCCTTCTTCGCTGTTTTTCAGGACTGCAAGAATATGTGGAGGCTGTGTCTTTTCAACACTTCATCAGAACTCGTTCGTTAATCAGTGTGGAAGAGATTAACAAGCAGTTGACATTCACTACAGAAGACAGTGGGAAAGAAAGCAAGACGGTGAGGGTTTAAAATCATGTTTCATTATATAATTTATACAGCAGCATGGGAATTGGCTTCCTGAAGCTGGTTTGCTAGGTCTCACCAGGGAAGCACTGTCTTAAGGTGACAGAAGAAGAGTCACAGGGCTTCAAGGAGTAAGAAACTCGCCACGTGCAGCAGGGTGTTCAGAACCCAGGCTGTGCTCTTGAAGTCTGCTGGGAGGGGTATGTAAGGGACCCCTGGTGTGTGCACCTACCTCAAAGGGCTTTATGAAAGAGTTTAACGTACAAAGGTCTCTTAACTAAGCAGTGTTTATACTTGACAGCAGTTCATTGTTACAACAGAGCTGTCACGTGGTGAGAACCATTTGTCATCAGACCACCATATGCGCATAGGCATTGCCTAGTTCTTCTGAATTCAGGAAAGAGTGTTTGCAGTTTGACTTACGAGGTACTTCTTTCCCCTTTTGGATTTGAACATACAACATTCAGGCAAGCAAGTGGGCGTTTGATCTCTTTTTTCACATGTATTAAGATAAACAGGATTTTTTCTACTCCTTTTTTCCCCTTTTATTAATTTTTAAAAACACCACTCAGTCAGGCTAGGTGGACAAAGAAACTTAGACGTCAGGATTTCCAGAGCATGAAATAAAATGTGAGAATGCAGGATAACCTAGCTGGGGACGGGAGCGACTCGCTCCCAGGAGTCCACTGTGTTCTCAGGAGAGGCAGTGGGGCCAGTCATTTGTCCTGCTCCATGAGAGCAGCCTCCTGGAGACAGTGGGGGTGGGGCAGACTGAGCATGTGTGCTCTTTCAGGGCGTTTGAGATTATGACCCGGATGCACTTCTCACAGGAGACGCGTCTGCATTCACCAAGAACTTTCCCTTTAGCATTGGATTCTTGGGACAGGACATTCTGAAAATTTGATAAAAAAAAATTTCTTTTAACTTGACTTGTGAGAATATTGTCAAAATCATTAAAAAATGTCTATGATGGATGTCAGACAAGCAGAAGAGTGGAGGAAGCAATAGCCATTCGTCAGCTCGTAGAGCAGGGCCTGCGTAATGGCCGGGAGGGAGCCTTGGAAGCATTTGCTTTGTCCAAATCGTTCTGCCTGACCCACTAGTGATATCACCGTCCTCTTAAACACTCGGGTGTTCATCTTGAAAAATTGTACCTTACGCAGTTTTAACCTTGCTGATAGTTTCCAGGAAGCAGATTTTATTTTGACAAATTTAACTTTAAATTTGTTTATTTTTTAACATGCCTATTTCTCTAAAGTCAGCTTACAATCAAGACCCTTTCTGTGTAATAACAGACTATTTATTTTCTGAAATATATTCTAAGTGGCATGTGAAATGCATTCCTCTTCCATCTACTATAACTTCCTGTTTTCCTAAAACAAACAAACAAATAAATACCAGTCTCAGCTCACAGAATCCCCAAAACCCTTTATGATGGATGTGCTTTCAAAAGGAAGCAGGCTTTGGGGGCTTCCTCTTTCTGTTACTACCTGGCTCTCATCACCCCTGCTGTCAGTAGGCCTTGTTTCTCATGTTCTGTCATGGGCCATTGGGCCACAAGGTCTCTCTGAAGTGTCTGAGTAGGACTGAGATCAGTGCACAGCAATCACAGTAATAAAAAGAAGTTCACTCTGCCACTTCTGTACTTAGTTCTCAGAGACTCTCAACAAATTCCTCAGTGTGGGGTCCTGCATGTGTGTCTTTAGTCTCAGTCTGTGCTGCACTTTAACTTACTTAGAACAAGGACTTCGTTAGTCCCTCAAACACAGCACGGCTCGCTCCTGTGTGCCTTTGCAGGCCACTGCCCCAATGCACTTCCTGCTTCACCTGGCCGCGTCCGCGTGCATTGGTTACAGTGTAGGTATCACTCCCAGAAAGAAACTCATGCAGAGAGAGGCACATGATGGAGGTGGTGATGGCAGCAGCTACATTTATGGGATGTTTTCTTGGGCTGCACATCATGCATTCAAGGATTTACTGAATATTGTCTTAATTTAATCCATAAAAGACTTCTGAAGTAGGTAACATAATCAATCCTATTTACAGAGGAGGAAACTTGAGGTTTAGAGAGAGATGAAAAAACTTGCCAAGAGACAAGTATGTTAGGAGGCAAAGTCCTAGAAGAGGTGGGAGGAGATGAATCAAGGTCATTTGTAAATTAAGTTCACACCGGAGGAAAGATTTGTGTCCTTGAGACTGGAGGATGATAGGTGACGATGGAGGGGGCTGTAATATAGGTAAGGATATTGTGGTACTACAAAGATAGCTGAGAGGCAGCGTGAGGTGACTGAGTCTGTGAAGTTAGGCTAATTCATTTCCTGAAACTAAAGAGTTTGGGGATTGAGTAGGGCACAGAGGAGAGTACCAGAGACTTGGACTAGTGTATGAAGAGGCTACACAGGAAGGACATATAGGAAGGAACCATGCTATATTTGAGAGTGGGCCTGGGTTTTCAGAGAACTTGGTTCAGTTCCCAGCACCCACATGAAGGCTCACAACCATCTGTAACTCCAGTTCTAGGGGGATCTGATGCCTTCTTCTGGCCTCTGAAGGCTGCAGGCATGAACCTGGTACACAGACATGCATGAAGGCAAAACACCCATACACATAAACTAATAAAGAAAACCACTGGAGAATAACTAAAAGGATTGGTGAGTAACTTGCAGTAGTTCGAACTCTACAGTCTGTAGACATGATTACTGTTTCTAAACTCACTTGTACTCGGCTGCTTAGTGTAGAGCTGACAAGGATCTCAGCACTGATTCAAGATTCTGATTTGCTGGACATGAGAGGTAGGAGATGGAGGCACTGACAAGAACGGGGTACAGCTGCAGACTGTGATGGGCAGTGCAGAATAGTGAAGAAGCAGCCGGCCGAAGATGAGGGAAGAGAACTGAAGGAGGGTACCGTACTGCTGTCTGATAGGGAGTCACAGTGACGTCAAGTTGGCCTTGCTAGCATGCGTCTACTGTGCTTGTCAAGTGAAGTGGGACAAAATTGGTTTTACATTGGCTGTATTTGTTTATTCTGATACGTCTGTGCCACCTGCTCAGCTCCTTACCCAGTGCCTGGTTGGATTCCTTGTGCCCCTGCCATATAGTTAACACATAGGGAAGACCAGGATGCCTGATTTGTTATTGTTTTCCTACTTGATGGTTGTGATGCCTGATACATTCACTTTATCAGTGTTTTCTTTGTGTGTGACTTTCTTTTGTGTCTTTATCAGCCCTCCTCTGATGGACAAGATAAGCCGCTTGTTACTTGGAGACTGAAAATCACCCCTGTTGATTACCTGCTGGGAGTGGCCGACCTAACTGGAGAACTGATGCGGATGTGCATCAATAGTGTGGGGAATGGGGACATTGACACCCCCTTTGAAGTGAGCCAGTTCTTACGCCAGGTTTATGATGGGTTTTCTTTCATTGGCAACACCGGGCCCTATGAGGTTTCTAAGAAGCTGTACACCTTGAAGCAGAGCCTGGCCAAAGTGGAGAACGCCTGTTACGCCCTTAAAGTCCGGGGCTCAGAGATTCCCAAACACATGCTGGCAGATGTGTTTTCAGTTAAAACAGAGATGATTGATCAGGAAGAGAGCATTTCTTAAGCAGCTGCACTCTGCTTTCTGAAGAGCTCCTGGGAGGCCAGTTGGTGAGACTGTTTTGAGTGTGCATTTGACTTTATTGTGGCTTTTGTAGATGTTTCTAGTTGTACTAGTTTGAAGTTGTATACAGCTATGTATAAGTTTGTCCTCAGGAACATTTCTTACGTTCACAAGCATTTGCATATGTGCTTATTCCTGGTGTTTGCTTTATTGTTGTGTGAACATGCTTCCTGTAGCACTTTCTGCCACACCTACTTTAATTCACTTTGAACTTGGAGCGACATATTTCAGAGGAAGCCTCTTAAGTGGGTGATTCTGTATATGGAGAAAAAAATGGAGTGAAACTTCTGAAGTGAGCTTCCTGTTGGAAGTTTCTTGGCAGTATCATGGCAAGCCTTTAAAATAGGCTTAGTACATGGAACAAGAAGTTAAAAATGTAAGATATCAGTATTTTTAAGTACAAGTTTTAGTGGTATTATAATGAGAATTCATGCAAAATTTTGAACAAGTTCAGACAACTTTGAGTTTATTCAAAGTAACTTTGCAAAAAAAAATTGATGGGTATCCAGATGTTAATTTCTCCACTTAGTTTTTCCCTTTATTGCAGATGTGAGGAATTGGAGCTGGCGTTGTTTTTCACCAGCGATGCTGAGTAATTCTACTCTTGTCCCTAGTTGTGAGCAGGTAGGCCCGTGGTCCTGGTGTTAGGTGTGGTGGCTTTCCTAGTCTGGCACCTCTTAGAAATCACAGTAGAACAGCTACCGTGGTTGGAATGCTGACAGCCCAAACCTTCATACTTGTCCCTTGGTGTTAGCCAATAATGTTGCCAAAGAAAATGAATTATGTATAATTTAGCAATAAGACAATTGCCAACACAGAGGAGGACCAGAGGTTTGGAGTTCACCTTCCCAGTCGGTGAGAGCTCATCTGCGGTGTGAAGGTGGTGTGAAGGTGGTGTGAAGGTGGTGTGAGCGTGACCTGCAGGCTGACACCACCACTGCTTCCAACTAGTTCTGTGCGCATTAGGGCTTAGATGCTGGGTTTATTTTGGAAAGAGTATCTATTTGTAAGGGCTGGTTCTTTGAAAGCATAATTTTTCCAAATATTACTACCGGAAGGAAAATATAGTGCATACAAGCCCGATAAGTTAGGCTTGTTTGTCCTGGTGACGGTGGGCTTTGTTCTCCTGCTTGCTTATAGTCCGTCCCTTTGCCTGTTTTGTTTGTTTGTTTTTTCAACTACTTCAAGTTGAATTTATAATGTTAAAATGATGAATTGAAGAATGTTTTACAGAAACTTAAAGCAAATTTTGAATAAAATATTAAAATACAGAAGCTCATTGTTTTAACTTTTTAAAAATGTCTACAGCGTGAGTAGAGGTCAGAGAACAGCTGTGGATGTCGTTCTCTCCTTCCACCGTGCAGGTGCTGGGACCTGCTCAGGATGTCAGGCTTGGGGGTTAGGACCTTTTCTATTCCAGCTAACCCATTCTTGAGTCTGTTGTTTGATAGCATTGAGAAATACCTGGTAAATCTAATCATGTAATTTCTGGATAAAAATGAGAAACCTAAGATAGATTAGGTTAATACGGAGGTTTTTTTTTTTTTTTTTCTTAAAACAAATCCCAAGATAAGGAGGCTTCCAAGTGGTTTGCCTCAACCTGAAATGCAGTCAGGAACTTCCTTCCCTTCTGCTCTCTGTGCCGCATCCTCTGCTGTTGACTCCATTGTGGTTGGTGGCTGGGTTTTCAGGCATGGTGGGGACACTTGTGGACTTGTTTGTGTTCTCTAAGGTTAAAAACAAGTTACATGTGCTCTCAAGAAGACATTCTTCACAGACTAGATGATGTCCCTAACTCTCTAAGCCAATTCCTGGAAGGGAAGATAATAGTAGCCTAACTCCCCAATTGAGTTGTTAAGGAATAGCAGGTCAACCGCTGGAAAGCCAGGCTGTCAGGAGCAAGAAAGGGGCCTTTGGTATAGTCAGCAGCGCCTCCTGCAGGTGACTGAGCGCCATTGCTCCTGATGCTTCCTTCGATTTAAACCTAAATTTAAATCATGTTAATAAATAACAGCATCATCAATTGTGGTGGGCTTTCTATTTATTACAAAAAAAGAATTGGCTGTAGGGACTGGCGAGATGACTTATTTGGTAAAGGTGTTTGCCACCAAACCTCACAACCTGCCTTTGATCCCTGGAACCCACATGGTGGAAAGAGATAAACTGGCCACAGCATGCCCCCCGCCCCCCCCCCCCCCCCCCCCGCAAACAAAATAAATACAAATGCAACTAAAAAATTAGAAAAAGGAACTAACTGGGTCAAGGTCCCATGGCAACTTGTGACAGAATTTTGGGATGAAAGTGGCTTATTTCTTTTCAGTTGTCATCATGTGTCTATTAAATGAGTGGTTTTTACAGAGAACCCCGGGGCTTTGCTCACCCTCAAAGACTGGTCCTTAAGTGAGAGACTGGCAAATGGCTCCATGCTCTGTGCGGTCCACAAAGACCCACGTTAGATTCCAAGATACGTTGGCTGAAGTAGGAGGGTTGAAAAGACACCCCATAGACATGGTAACCCAAAGAGAGTCCGTGATTGGCTGAAGTAGGAGGGTTGAAAAGACACCCCATAGACATGGTAGCCCAAAGAGAGTCTGTGATTGGCTACTGGTAGCAGATAAAATAGACTTTATTTTTATCTTGTTGCAAAGAACAACATTATATGATAAGTTCGATCCAGCAAGAATATATAAATAGCCAAAAGCTAATCAGTGGTGTCTGTGTGTGTGCAGGGGCATATTTACATGTATGTGGAGGCGGAAGGTTAATGTTGAGGATATTTTTATATTTTTCAGTTTTTTC
>NW_026067937.1:19479335-19506228 GCF_014885135.2 Alexandromys fortis | reverse complement strand
TTTTCTCCTGGAAGAAGTCTCACTGTAACCCTTTTCAGTAATCTTTTGAAAAACAGAGCTGCTTTAAGATGGCAGGGGTAGAGGAGAGCCGAGGATATGTCTCCGCAGAGGCTGCTCCCGCAGAGGACCACAACCATCTGTAGCTCCAGTTCTAGGGATACCTCCATGGGCATCTGCATACTCATGATGCACACACAAAGGGGCACACACACAAATGAAAATTAAATACAGTGGGACTGCATAGCCCAGAGCTATTGCTTAACATGTACAAGACCGTAAGTTCAGAAAACCAACAAGCCCTAGGAACACGAAGAACATGGGAGTTCAAGAATTTTTTTCCATGTACATAATGTCAGTAGATGCCTCTGTGCCTGCCTTGTCAGCATACACACACACGAGAGAGAGAGAGAGAGAGAGAGAGAGAGAGAGAGAGAGAGAGAGAGAGAGAGAGAGTGAGTTTCTCTGGGGTATCACTTAGTACTTGCATGTGTGTATCACCAAAGAGCAGCTTCCTCAGATGGCAGAATCCTAATGGCATGGATCTGCAGGAAGGAAGAACTGGGTCGTCACCACTTAGAATTCCCAGGTAGCCAGTTTTGGAGCTGCGAGCCCAGGGGCATGGGTGGTAGTGGGGGGGGGCCGGTATGGAGGTCATGGAGACATCTAATCATCACCTCAGGAGTTGCTCTGGGCACAAGGGCTTTAGGAATGGCACGTGTTTTTCTCTTTCCTTTGTAATGTATAAATTTTATAAATTAACTAGTGTGTGTGTGTGTGTGTTCCCCTCTCCTTTTAACTCTACCATAGGCTATAGTGTTTTCATTTAGATTTCAAATTATAGGGTGTTGAGGCAAATTATTGGGTATCGTAGAAAGAAATGGGTCTATCAGGTAGGGCTCCCTTCTTCCCCCCCCCCCCACTTTTCCTCCCCTCACCCATTGCACCAAGGCTAGGTGCACCACCCCAGGTTCAAACGGGACGTTTAGAAGTTCTGCTATCTACCACACTGGGTGTGAACACAAATGACCAAATGGGTGGATTGTGTGGTGTTGTTACCTGTTGGTTCTGCTATAGAGGGGAGTCTTGGGAACTCAGCTTGTGTGACTCACTTGCCTTGAGTGCTTTACCTACGTTATAATTAAGGGCCCCGGAGAAGAAGCAAGGGCTGGCGTGTGTGCAGATGGCATACGTGAGGGTTTGCAGGCGCCTTTTTACTCTGCTGCTCACCTGCTCAGGCTGCAGGCAGCAGAAGTCGTGACCTGGGTTTCCTGCAATTCCTGCAATCCCTCGACTTCCTGGACTTGCTGGCTGCATTCCCAACCTTCCTTTCCTTCAGCCCTTCCACTGTTTTGGAAGCACCTGTGCCAAGTCCTTTCCTGAGCAGGCTACCTAAAGTGCTTTCTGTTTTCCAAGTGTATGTGACAAGGAGGCTGCCTTTGTCAGCCAAGAAATCGAAATGGAGCCCGGGTGGTGATGTTGTATGCACTCGGGAGGCAGGCGCATCTCTGTGAGTTCAAGGCCAACCTGGTCTATAGAGCAAGTTACAGGACAGCCAGGGCTACACAGAAAAATCCTGTCTCAAAACAACAACAACAAAATGGTTTTAGGCATGCATAGCCAGAGAGGTGTAGATTGCAGGACTTAATGCTCCTGTATCAAATGGGCCAAGATTTGATGTTTATAGGAAGGCCGTGCAGATTCGGTGCTCAGGTCAGATCATTCTGTGTGTCACCGTGATACTATGGTAACCACATGCAGAAGACAACTTGTCTTCACTGCCCTCCGTGGAGCAGACAGTACCTGGTTCCCACTGAAACAGCTCAGTGGTTAAGAGCATTGCCTGCTCTTCCAAAGGTCCTGAGTTCAATTCCCAGCAACCACATGATGGCTCACAACCATCTGTAATGAGGTCTGGTGCCCTCTTCTGGCCTGCAGACATACACACAGACAGAATATTGTATACATAATAAATAAATAAATATTAAAAAAGAAAGAAAGAAAAAAGGTCAGTTGCTTCAAAGAAATACCTACCCTCTAACAAGCAGACAGATGCAGGAAGGACGTCAGCTCAAAATCAGTGGGAGAAAATCAGCATCGTGGATGAGAACGCCAGCAAGGATATCGAGATTTTTAAAGACACACACATGCAAATACACATACACAGATACACATATAACCATACAGAAACAAACACATTTAACAATTGTACACTTACATTGACACATGTACACACACCATATACATATGCAGACATACACATGCACACCTATACATGCCATAATGAAAAGAATCAGTGCTGATTGGCAGTCTGTTCTGAGGACTGTTCTTCCTCTCTTCAGAATAGATTGTCGCTAACCTGATCTTCTCATTTATGGCGTCTCTGGAGGCTGCTCTAATCCACCATCTTATCCCAGAAGTCTGTTACCTTCTCAGCAGTTTTATGATTATATTGTCCTTCATCCTGACACATACCTACTTCCTGTATTATTTACATATCCTGGATACATTTAAAATATGTACATGTACCCTTATATACCGCATACAGTTATTGCTAAGTAAAAGGGAATTAGGATTTTATACTATTTTTAATTTTTTTTTCATGGAAGATAGTATCAGAACGGGATCATACATTAATTTACATGTTGATCGATGTGTTTGTGACCACTGATGATTAGTGGCTATGGCCAGCCCTGGTGGCTGTGTAGCAGCTCCCTCAGCTGGATCTGTCGTAGTGTTGTTTAAGGGTCGTAACGAGTTGTTAGCCAGGTATCAGGGCTCATGCCTTTAATCCCTGCACTTGGGAGGATTGCTGGGGATGTGATGCCTGCCCAGGCTAAAGAATGAGACCTTGTCTAGAACAAACAAAAATTAATTAGTAAAAAGTCTGTATCATAAACAACACTGACACAAATGTTCTCATAACGGCATCTGAGTTTGCTTTCTTGGCGTAAGCCACTGAGAGTACAATAGCTAGGTGACACAAATGTTTTTGTTATTTACTGAAACTTGAGTTGATTTCTTCTGGAACATTTGTGAGCCAGATCCCCTTTTAAATCATTGTTCCCCAGGTAAATGTTTACAAGTGCCTCTTCTCAGGGCCGTGGCATCACACCGCAGTTTCCCCTTGAGGTTACGGTCGGGTGCTCTGGCACAGTCTTCCACTTACTCAGCCCTAACACCAGTGACAGGAACTCCAAGCACCCACTGCGCTGAAGCACCGGTACGTGCTCCAGAGGAGAAAGGCTTCCTGTGATTGCTTTCCAGCATGAAAATAGAGCGTGTGTCTGCGATTATCGGCTCCGTTTGCCAGCACCCAGCCCCATCCTGATTTGGGGATTATGAGATTAACAGATGTGAGTTATTTAATCTTCATCAGCACATGGTCAGGTGACAGCGTCATCAAGGGTCATTAGAACTGAAGCATGGAACCCTGATGGCAAGGGCTGACAGTGGGAAACGGAGCTTCCGCTTTCTGTTTCACACACGATCCACCCAACACTGTCTTAAGCTCCTCAGAGACAGGCTGCACCAGAAGCCTGCAAAATGTAGTTGGCATGTTCAAGCATTTTTATGGAAGTCTTTATTATCTAAAAGGCAATAGCCTTATTCTTGCTTAAAAACAATGACAAGACAGCACTCGGGAGGCAGAAGCATGCAGATCTCTGTGAATTTGAGGCCAGCCTGGTCTACAGAGCTTCCCTGACAGCCAGAGATACACAAGGTACCCTGTCTCCAAAAACAAAAACATTGACAAGCGAAGAGAAGATGTGCAACAATTTGTTCATCCTGTTAGGTGTCACGTGGCACTGTGGTCATTTGTTGGTACACACATTTTCAGATACTCATGCTCATGCATTTAAGAGGAAGCAACACGAAATTCTTTACCAACTTAAAAATTGCTACTAAAGAGGAGTCTTTGGGCTGGTGAGATGATTCAGCAGTACAGAAGTTGTCCTCTGACACTCAGACATACCATGGCACTATTCTGAAGTGTCCTTGAAGTGCAGTGAAAGGGACACTGACTTTGTGTGGTCGCCGGATGTGTGGCCAGCTAAAATAGCCTGTTTCTGAGTACAGAAACCTGCCATTTGCCCAGCTGGTATAACCTGCCGTTTATACACCTGGGCCAAAGCTGGTCCTGCTGCCCTCTTGTATATGACCCGTGAAGGAGACAGCTAGTAAAGTACCAGGATATTCTGTGCCATCACTGCTAGGCTGCAGCTTAAGTAAGTTGGAGAATTCTGCCTGAGCCAGGGAGATGACAGATGTGGGCCAGTCACTAGCCAGGAGGAGCTTTGGAACTCCTGACCCAAACGTGTTTCCTTTAAATAGCAGATTTGATGTCTGCTCAGAACAGCTCCAAGCTAGAGTACAGAAAGTTATTCAGCACTGAGCATCTTTGGTCCCCAAAATAGGCTCATCCACTAAAGAAGGAGACTGAACGGTGGTCAAGGTCAGAAGTGCCCTGAGGAGAGGACCTGGAAGATGCCTCCCCAGACTGAGGGCCCTGGAGACAGGACTCAGAGAAGGACAGCAAGAATCATCTGTTCAGTGTTGAAATAGGAGCGGCGGGGCTGCGTCCCCGGCACCCGGCCGCCCGCATGGCTAGTTTATACCCAGAAATAATTACACGGAAACTGTATTCTTTCAAACACTGCCTGGCCCGGCTAGGTCCAGTTTCTTATTGGCTAGCTCTTACATATTGTTCTAACCCATTTCTAATATTCTGTGTAGCCCATGAGCTGGCTTACCAGAGAGGATCTTAACCTGCATCTGTCTGGAGTGGGAGCATCATGGCGACTCCTCCTCTAACCTTCTTTCTCCCAGAATTCTCTTCTGTATACTCCGCCTACCTAATTTTCTATCCAATAAAATGGGCCAAGGCAGTTTCTTTATTAGTAAGAAATCATTCCCACATCATTTCCCCTTTTTCCGTTTAAACAAAAAAGAAAGGCTTTAACTTTAGCATAGTAAAATTACATATAACAAAACAGTTATCAAGTAAGAATTACAGTTACAATATTTATATCTATTTTATCTCTTATCATAACTAAGGAAAACTATAACTATTTATTCTTCAACTCCATCAAAGACTCCAGAAGGATATAATATTATCTAAGTAAACAAGAAATAAGAAAACTCTAGAAATGACAGAGACATCTCGCTGCCTGGACAGTCACCCAAAGTTCCTCTGTACCGTTGGGGCATCCATCTTCGGCCTACAGGCCCATGGTATCCAGATACATTTCCATGAAGCAGGAAATTTTAAAGACAGTTCAGTCACTTTCTGCTGTGTTCTGTAGAATGTCTTGTAGACTCTTTCATGAATCAGGAACCCCGAAAGACCATCTCACCTTTAGGCAAGTTCAGCAGTCCTCTCTCTGAGGGTTCTCTGTGTCCAGTTTATGCAACAGTCCAGGCAAGAGCAGTTTCTTGCCCAAATGACTATCCAACTCCATAAGGATCCTCTTCGATGCCCATCTTCCTCTTGAAGTAGCTGGTGCTGCCAGGAGCAGACGTGTCTCCTTGTCATGAAAAGTCCTAAGTTATTAAAATATTTTAAATGCCATATTCTGCAGTCTTTGAAAGATATGAAGAATGCCTATCTAATTGAAATATATCTCTATATATCTAGAAAATCTAACTAACATGACTACAAGCTTAACTATTAGCAATGATTATCCATTAACAACCTATATTTCCTAATTATACATTACATTTTAAGTGAACTACATAATCACAATACCTTAATCAAGTTCAAAAATACATATACATATAACAAAATTGACCTTAAAATCCATACCAATGCAAATTATTCATATCTATATCATATCCCCCTTTAAATGTAAAAGAACATTTATAAACAATATTTGGGAACATGGGCGTAGTTTTTTCTCTCCAAACTGCTTCCTGCTGAATGGGGGCACTGTTAATCAGATCATTTAGGGTGTAACCTGTGTGTCAGGTTCATCTCGGTTGGCAGTTGAGTGAAGTAATTTTTTGAGGGTGTTCACAGCAACCTTTCAGGAGGGCGTGGTCTATCATACCATACCGGGATAGATGCAATCCATAGGGTCACATCCTCTGTGGAAACAAAAGAAGACCCTCTCCAAAGCATCATATCCTTAGATCCAAATTTTGAAGTCAAGATACCTTTAGAACATATGTGCAGGTTCAGCTTAGCAGCCCATATAATAAAATGTCTCTTTGTACTTAGCTCCTTCACAGTCAAAAATTTTAAAGAAAACACAATGTACATAATCCAGACTCTCTGTGAATTTTTCATTTTTACGTGGCTTATTTTTCTTTATTTCTCTTAATCTATAACTATCTGTACTTCTGTACTCTGTCTCTTTAAAGACTTTACCCTTTTTCTTTTTAAGACATTAACTTTATTCTTTATATTCTCTTTTTTTCCCCAAGCCTACGTACATTCATCCAACGGTGTCTGAATCTGTTTTACTGTGAATCTGTATTTTTTTTTTTATTATCCAGGAGCATTTCTTAAAATGTTAAGCATTTCTTAAAAACTTAAGTTGCACCATGTATAGGTAATACGGTACTGCCTGTGTCCTGCCCAGTCTAAACCTTAACTGCACGGTTTTAAGGTAATTACGGTAGTTCCTGCCTGAGATCAGCACAGTTCAGCAAGGAGCAGCCGCTCCTGCCTCAGAGTCATTTGGTGCTTTTGAGCTGAGCACAGTTACAGGCAAACAGCAGTTTACATTGGAGCCGCAATCAGCAATTTAATTTTGAGACTGAGTGTGCAGCACAGAAACTCTTTTTATCCAAGTTACAGCCAAATCTGACACGCAGAGCACTGCGCAGTCTGAAAACGCGTCTCTGTATGGCAGCAGGAATCCGCCATGCTCTTCCGCCTGCCTAAGCCTGATTCCGCCATCTGCCCAGGTGTAGGCAGGGAACGCTGAGCCATCGGCAGGTCTCAGAGCAATCTCCTCCGATCCCAAGTGGGAACAGAAACATCCAGTCCCATAAAAGCCTTGAAATGCTTTAAAGCCAGAGTTCACGCTGGCAGCACAGCACCAGGAAGCCGCGCTTTAAAATGACGCAGCTTTTTTTCTCTGCTGCTGTTGCTGAATCAGGAATCTCTCTACAGCACGCCACCAACAAAACAGCAAAAATCTGTGTTAAACTCTCTCTCCCTTATTTTTAAGCCTTCTCAGGTTTTTAAGTGGATTTAGCCCATCACGTCTGGGCGCCATCTGTTGAAATAGGAGCGGCAGGGCTGCGTCCCCGGCACCCGGCCGCCCGCATGGCTAGTTTATACCCAGAAATAATTACACGGAAACTGTATTCTTTCAAACACTGCCTGGCCCGGCTAGGTCCAGTTTCTTATTGGCTAGCTCTTACATATTGTTCTAACCCATTTCTAATATTCTGTGTAGCCCATGAGCTGGCTTACCAGAGAGGATCTTAACCTGCGTCTGTCTGGAGTGGGAGCATCATGGCGACTCTTCTTTTAACCTTCTTTCTCCCAGAATTCTCTTCTGTATACTCCGCCTACCTAATTTTCTATCCAATAAAATGGGCCAAGGCAGTTTCTTTATTAATAAGAAACTATTCCCACATCAGTTCAGGGCCAGGGAGTCTGCTCAGTCATTAAAGTGTTTTTCTTGCAAGCACGGGACTTGAGTTTGATCCTCGGGCCCATGTGAAAGAAGCCAGGAGTACATCTTTCAGTTGTAATCCCTGCACTGGGAGGTGTACTCTGGCCTGCTAGCCTCGCCTCCTCGGCAAGTTCCAAGTGACACAGCCTTCATATTCACTCAGACACGCGAACGAACATGCACACACGAGTATACACACTGTACTGGTTAGTTTTATATCAGTTTGACACAGTCTATAGTCGTCAGAAATGAGAGAACTTCAGTTAAGAAAATGCCTCCATAAGATCTGACTGTCGTCAGGTGGAGACAGGTGGATCTCTGAGCTCAAGGCCAGCCTGGTCTACAGAGTGAGTCTCAGGATAGTTAGGGCAGTTACACAGAGAAGCCTTGCCAACCAACCAATCAATCTGGCTGTCAGCAAGCCTGTAGGGCATTTTCTTAATTGGTGATTAATGGGGAGGGACCATTCCACTGTGGGTGATACCGCACTCAGTCTGGTAGTCCTGGTCTCTATAAGAAAACTGGCTGAGCAAGCTATGGGAGCAAGTCAGTAAGCAGCACCCTCCATGGCCTCTGTATCAGCTCCTGCCTTCAGGTTCCTGCCCTCATTGCTTTTTCTGATGAACTGTTATATGGAACTGAGTGAAATAAACCCTTTCCTCTCCAAATTGCTTTTGGTCATGGTGTCTCACCACAGCAATGGTAACTCTAGCTAAGACATACACAAAAGAATCATCTCTACAAAGTCGACATCGAGGTCAACCTGAAACCAGTACCCTGAGCATGGGCGTCCCCCACTGTATCTGCCACTGTCACCTGGTTTTGTGCTTCCAGGAGGCAGACAGGGAGGAGCTGAAGAATGGGTACCTTCCTCTCTTTGAGGCTGTTTCCCCTCTGTGCACACTCTACATCCTGAGCTAGCCTGGTCTCAGAGCTAATTTGGTCTCAGAGCTAGGATGCTCAGTATGTGTTCTGAGCAGAGACAAGCACTGCTCAGAGCACAGGAACGGAAGAGCAGGTGCTGCGGTTCCATTGCAGCCTGGGTTCAGGGCCTGAGACAGGGAGGGGCATCAGCATGAAGAATGAATTGCCTGACCACCAGATGGTTTCACACAGTGGCTGACCCTGAATAGCCCAAGCCATCTTTATTTACACTTAAAAACAAGTGTGTTTTTGCATACTAACAGACTTTTTTTTTTTTTTTTTTTTTTTTTAGGCAGGGTTTCTCTGCGGCTTTGGAGCCTGTCCTGGAACTAGCTCTGTAGACCAGGCTGGTCTCGAACTCACAGAGATCTGCCTGCCTCTGCCTCCCGAGTGCTGGGATTAAAGGCCTGCGCCACCCACCCTAACAGACATGTTTTTCCCACCCTCGTTGGGTAACCTCCGGCAAACACAATTATGTCAAGTATGTTTTTCCCCCCAATTTATACATCAAAACATCTTTTAAGCCAAAAACAATACCATTTTGCTAGCTTGACCAACTATTGAGCCAGGTACATTCTGTCTTTACAAAACTAAAAGGTGATTGACATAGGCACCCATTTTCAAGAACAACAATATCATTCAAACTTATCGAAGCATATTTACAGAAATGTGGGTGATCTGTCTCTGATGCTGTCAGCGCTGAATCAGGACAGGGTGACACCTGCCATCCCCAGACAAGAAACCTGACAGCATCAGCTCCCAATGGATTTCAGCAGAAAATATTCAAGGAAAAAAATGGGCTTTCCAAGTCCTGTGTGTGACTGACAAAGTAACCCTAAAAACCGCCAAGAGAGAATAGTGTGCAGGCTGTATGGTCCCAGCAGTATTCTGCTGGTCCACTGGTCCTTGCTGAATGAGACTGTCCGCATGGGCTTTGTCTCATCCAGAGACCCATTGCACAAGCACCCATTGGTCCCAACACAGTGAAGACCGGACCGGTGAGGAACACACTGGAAACCAAACCTCCGTGTCACACCGACTGAGGAGGTCAGAATCGAGGTTCACAAGAACATTTTCTTCTCATGAGACTGGGTGCTCAAAGGACAGCAGTAGGCTGGCCCAGGGTCAGATGTCACAGCACAGGTGTGTTCGTTTGGCTTGGAGCTCATCAAGTAGGTAAGGCTGGCCGACTTGATGGCTTCGGGTTACTGTTTCTCTCTGCTCAGACAATTTTACAGGTGCCGTCTTATCAGATAGACGTTTGGTTTTAGCTGTCTAGAGAGGGCTATTTTAGATAGGCAAAGGCTGACTTACCTTCCAGTCCTCTTGCACATTAGGGAGAGAAGGCATGCTGACTGGGTCAGGTTTCCAGAGTTGCTGTTGCCCTCCGAGCCCCTCACTGACAAATATTCACTGTACATATTTAAACTATCCCACATTCCAGGGAGATGCCCAGTCCGTGAAGTGTTATGGTGTAAACATGAGGACCCAAGCTCGATCCCCAGGGTCACATGAAAAGGCCTGGCATGGTAAACATTTGTAACCCCAGAGCAGGAAGATCCCGAGGCTCACTGGCCAGCCAGACTCATCCCTGTGACAAATTCTTAGCCAAATGAAAGACCCTGTTTCTTAAAAAAGAAAGAAAGTCAAGGTGTATGGCTTCTGATAAGTAACATACATACCACATATCTGCACACGCACATACATATACATGCACGAGATTCTACACACGTATGAGAGTGTGCTCTGCTCCTCTGTCTGATCTGGTTTCCTTCTCAGCAGAACCTCCAGGTCTGTCTTTCCCTTGGGTACACTGAGAAGTGGTGGGCAGATTGCAAAGATTTCCTGAGAGCACCTGCTATCTAGTGCCAGCCTGAAGTGCCCCCCCCCATTTGTTCCCTTGTCTGCTTCAGTGTGAGAGACTGGACTAACAGGACAGCTGTTCAATGAAGAAAATTGGGACACTCGGCTTAGATGGATCCAGAGCTGTGCCCCTCATGTGGCCCAATTTCGATTCTCTTCCACCCAGCCCTTATGTGATGGAGAGCGTCAGGAGGCCAGTCCATCACTCTTCATTACACTTTCATCATTGTGGCTCATCACGTGTTTCTTCCTCTCCAGAGAGTGTTGTTGTTTTGGTAGCAAAGTGGATCCAAGAGAAATATGCTGCATTCTACACCAGAAAACGTCATCCTATAAATCAGCCTGTATCCATGACTAGGCTTTAATTAAAAAAAAATTTTATTCTGATGTTTTATGTACTGATTTTACTTTTGCTTTGAGACAGGATCTTACTTTATAGCCCAGGCTGACCCCAAACTCATGGCATCACTTATCCTTTGAAGTAAACCCTTGCTTTCAGCTGTGTTTTCACAGGCCTGCGCCTGTGGTCAGCACCAAGGAGGCTGAGGCCGGAAAGTGGTGAGTTGGGCCATATGGCAGATTCCAGATCTGCTTGGGCTACACAGTGAGACTGTCTCAGAAATCCAAATAAAGCCAGGCATGGTGGCACATACTTTTAATACTTGCGTGCAAAACAGCCATATACATAAAACAAAAATAAATTTAGAAATCCAAATCAATCAGCGACAAGTTTTTTATGACCACAGGAGCAATCCTGGGGACAGACAGAAGAGGGAAAGCCCCCCACCCCACCCCGCTGCCACACACACTCTTACTTCTCCCGCGGGGATCTGCTGGAGTGTGGGCTAATGGTGGAATTCCAGGATGGGAGGAGAGGTCAGTGGAAAGAAGAGCCAAAGAGGCCTCAGAGAGCATCCCACTGGGGACTGGACCCGTCCGTTGTCATCTCCATCACAGGGTCCTTCTCCAAAGGCCCAGGTCCTGCTCTCTGCCTGGGTGTGCATCTAACACCACCATAAGCACCCTCAGTGTGCTTGGCTTTCAGCTTGCGGCTGCTCTGAGAACTAAGCAGTGGGGGATAGGAGGTGCTGACCCCTTGGGGGCAGACGGAACCGGTGCTGGGTGGTCGGTGTTGCAGCTACAGAGCAGGTGTGACTCTGGTGCTGCTCGGGTGCCTGGCTGCATCTGGAATCCTCGTTGGCTCCATTGGCCATCTCTGCAGAGAGGTCAGGCGGAAAACAATAACAGACCCACATGTGAACAGATGAAAAAGGAGAAAGGAAAACGGTTCATCACACCCCTGCACCTCCCTCCTGAACAATACAAGGCTCAGTCTGGCAGCAAGTAAATCGCTACAGAAGAGCCGCAGTGGGAAGCAGTGGCCTTTCTTCCCACGAGGTCACTGTCACGTACTGAAAATTAACAAGGTGTGACACCCACACACGTGCTTCTGTTTACAAACGTAATTCGGGTTGTTATTCCTTTTCTGCTCTTTCCCCGTCCGTACGCCTAGGAAATGCTGTCACAATGGCACATTGAAACGAATCACTTTCCCCTTTTCCTTTTTTCCTTTTTGATTTTTTTTGGGGACAGGGTTTCTTTGTGTAGCCCTGGCTGTCCTAGAATTCACTCTGTAGACTAGTAGTAGACCAGGCTGGCCTTGAACTCAGATCTGCCTGCCTCTGCCTCTAAAGGTGTGTGCCACCACCCACCAGCCAGCTTGCTCTTCTGTTCCTAAAACTGGCAGTCCCTGCCTTCTTCCGTTCCTGGCTCTGCATATGAAACGTCCCAACAAAATGGGCCACTCAAGGCTTGGCACTGTTTTAGTCTTAGCTAGTTAAAGCCATTTGGGTTATTATTATTTTTTAAATAAGGGCCCCCTGAAGCTGCTGGGGAAGGACAGCTGGGCTGCCAAATGCCACTGCCTGGGAGCAAGGGCTCCTTCCTTTCCCTCCAGGACTCTAGCTCTTTGGCCCCAGCTGTAGTCAGTCCTGTGTTCCCATAGCCAGAGGTGTAAAGAGGCAGGTCTGTAGATGAGGCTTCCAGGAACATAACCTGAGGGTGGGTGGGGACAGACCCCAGGGAACAAGGTCCTGTGCAGTACCTGTTAAGTGGCTACTTGAGGTTCTGTGTGAGGCATTCCTGTGTGTATGCCCAAATCAGCCCGTCCTGACTGGGACTTCTGAGAATGAATGATCTTTAGTCACGGGAAAGATCAGAAGGGGCTAGAGACTTGGGCTGCAGGGCAGGTAGAGCCTCGCAGATGATGGGGAGTGTCTGGGCTGCCCTCCATAAAGTTTAGCAAGTCTCCGGGAAGAAACTGTAGACCACTGACCCCCAAAGATGGTTTTGAGAATGGAAACCAGTTAACACGACCGAGTTTAACTTTTGCAGACTTGATAAATTTGTAATTCTAGGACGAATCCTGAGGGAACACTGACCTGGACAAAAAGCATGCTCGATGAGCCCATGACATGTAAGTCCATACGTGTGTGTAGTTTGTTTGTTTCAGTTTTTCAAAGCAGGGTTTCTCTGTGTAGCTTTGGAGCCTGTCCTGGAACTAGCTCTTGTTGACCAGGCTGGCCTCGAACTCACAGAGATTTGCCTGCCTCTCCCTCCGAGTGCTGGGATTAAAGGCGTGCGCCACCACCGCCCGGCTTGTGTGTATTTTATACTACAAAAATACCTAGAGGCCTGCCCAGGTTGCTCCTCTCTCTGCCTGTCTCTCTGTGTGTTTGTGTGTGTTACTTTTTTAGGCAGGGTTAAACTCATAATCCATCTGCCTCAGCCTTTTGAGTTCTTGAAGTACAGGCATGCACCACCACACCCAGATCCTGTCCATTTTGTATGTGTGAGCAAGTGTGTGTTTGTAGCTGTGTGTTCGTGCGTGCAGGTAGAAATGGGTGTGTGTCAGTCAGAGGTCAACTCTTCACGTCGTTCCTCAGGCCTTTGTTTCTTGTTTTGTTTACTTGTTTATATTACTTTTGAGACAGGGTCTCCTTGTGTAGCCGTGGCTGTGTTTTAACTGATTATGTGGACCAGGACAACCCGGAGCTCACAGTAATCCAGGAGTGCTGAGATTAAAGACTGCTCCACCAGCTAGTTTAAATCCTTGTTTTTCTTGAGATAAGATCTTCCCTGGCCTTGGGCTGGCCAGATAGGGTAGGCTGTCTAGAAGATAAGAGATCCTCATGGCTGCTTCTCCAGAGAGATTACAATCAGGGGCCAACAAGATTTTTTTTTTTATTTTTATTTATTTTTGCATAGTGCTGGTGTCGAACTCAGGTCCACGTGCTCGCATAGTAAGCTCTTTGCCAACAAAGCAGTCTTTCCTACCCGTTCCCTTGTCCTCCAGCTAGGTTTGAAAGGGGAGAACTGTTTGCACAAAACCCCAGAAATAGCTGTGTGTGACAAATCACATTGCTAATCCCCGAATGTGGGAGGCAGAGGCAGGAGGATCTCTGTGAATTCAAGAGGCCAGCCTGGTCTGCATTGCTAGTCCTAGGTTAGATCTTTTACAGCGAGACTTTATCCAAAACAAACAAACCACAAACATAAAACCCCCAAACACAAAATCTAAAGGTGTGACTGACTCAGACACAGTTGTCTGGTGGTGCCTTTAATCACGCCCCATTAACTCTTGAGCAGGGAAAGTGCTAGAAGATGTGATGATGTAATGAATGTGTTCACATAAATACAAGTTTATGTCTAACTCTATCCTGCCTTTTCCCTCTACAATTGGTGTCTCTGGAATAAGCTCTGAGCAGGCTCTTATGGCACAAATATTATTTCTTTTCTGCATTTGTTAGTTGTGGTATAGGTTTTTTTTTTTTTTTTTTTTTTTTGTTTTTCGAGACAGGGTTTCTCTGTGGTTTTGGAGCCTGTCCTGGAACTAGCTCTTGTAGACCAGGCTGGTCTCGAACTCACAGAGATCCGCCTGCCTCTGCCTCCCAAGTGCTGGGATTAAAGGCGTGCGCCACCACTGCCCGGCAGTTGTGGTATAGTTTTAAAGGCATTATTTAGCAACCAATGGCAAACATGAGTTCAAGGTCTTCGTGTGGTAGATGGAGGCCTTAAGAAGATGGGTGTGCCCTGCCCATCCTTGTGCTCCCCCTTCTGATGTTACTGCTATAGGGGGACATAAGAAGTGATTTCCTCTTGGGTTCCTGAAGCCAAGTGCTGAGCAACAGGGTCGGCCTGGCAGGGAAGGGACAGTGGGGCCCCTGTGGGTAGAACCAGTGGTGATGTAAGAGGCCCGATGGAATTTCTTTGACCCTGTGATTTTGTTTGAAAAAAACAAATCCTTACAGAATTGTTTTCTAACATACTATGAGAGTAGCCAAAGGCATCCGAGTGTCAGGAATGCTTAGCATAGTGGTGAAATGAAAGATCCAGCCGTGGATATCCAGTCGTATTTGAGCCTGACATTCCAACACCAAGGCTTGGGGAGCAAGATCCACCGGCTCCCTCACGCCCCTCCTCCACGCTCCCTGGCTGCTGAATCACAGCTCCAATTACTAAGCATGCTGACAAGTGACCAGCAAAACTCCACATCTGGTTTTGATCTTAAGTGTGTTCCTTTGTCTCCTCGCCGTGGAAAACACCCGGAAAAGTCTTGAAAGCTGATTAGCTCCAAATTTACTTGAAGAAAGAAGGCCAAAGAGTTTGATGCAAACTTTCTTTGTTCCAGTTGCCAAGCAGCCTTCGGCCTCCTCATTTGATCTGCGTGATCCTCTCTTCGCACATAGGCCTGTGCTCTCAATGCCTCGGTCTCTCTCCCGGAACCGGGGCCTGCTTCTTTACGTTTACCGAGTCCTTGCCATCTCGGGCAAGCATTTGAGTACCGTGGGGGATTTCTCCATCACATGCCACACACAAGCCCCTTTGGCAAGCTGCTTACCCATCTCCAGGCTCTCTGGGAGGAAATGTGTTATCACATGCATTTCCCTCCAAATTAATATGTTTGCTTTACAAACTCGAATTTCCTGCCTAGTTTTCATATTTTAACACACACACTTTTCTATTCCCTCAACCCTTCCCTTGTATTTAAGGATGTGTGATAAATCAGGCATGGAGGCTGTGTACAAGGCCGCCATGTTTCTGCTGACTTCACCCTGGTGCTGGGGTTGCAGGCTCTGATCCTGCCCAAGGAAAGGCAGCTTTCTTCCCGTATAAACATCTAGCAGGGGACACTTTCCTGTTTTCATTTTCTAGTGTGAGTTTGGGTGCTGTTCACTCTCAAGGCAGCTTAAATGGTCCACTAGAAGTCCCCTAAGTGTAGCAAGCACCCTCAACTGCTGAGCCGTCTACCCAGCCCCTGATTTTCGCTTGTTACCAGTTTTCAAATGCTTTTCAGTGTAGATAGTAATCTGATCTTTAAACTGACATATTATAATTGCTACTTAATCAAATGTTTGGGGCCACATTTCCACTTTTGTAGGTTTCTGGGTTTCTATTAAAATATTTCCTCAGGGGCCTGAGCTCCATTGACAAAGTGTTGCTGTATGAGTGTGATGGCCTGAGTTCCATCTCTGCTGTGAAAGCTCACAGCCGTGAGCCTCTGTAATCCCAGCTCAGGGAAGGTGGAGACAGGAGGATGCCAGGGACTTGCTGGTCAGTCAGCATAGCTGAATCAGTGATCTCCACGACAAGCAAGAGACCCTGTTTCAAAAAATAAAATTGAACCTGGCATGATGGCCTTCAATCCCAGCACTCAGAAGGCAGAGGCAGATAGATCTCTGTGAGCTGGAGGCCAGCCTGGTCTCCATCGTGAGTTCCAGGATGGCCAAGGATATATAATGAGATCCTGTCTTAAACAGACAAACAAAACAAAAACAATAAATAGAAAAATGAGATTATTTAAGAAAGACACAGAATGTTGAACTCTAAAGTTCACACACACACACACACACATACACACACACGTTTTCTCAGATTGAACTTATAGTAAGAGTTTCTGGTGGGCTGCTGCTCTTTGCTTTTCTGACTTCAACACCTTTTTTTTACTTGCCTGCTTGTCTTGTTCTCCATGTTTTTATTTACGAGACAGCACATCAGCAGAAAGTGTGAATAGTGTGTCAGCAGAAGGTGTGAATTTGCTCTTCGTTGTCCTTATAATCCTGGTGCCTGCCCTTGGGTCCCAGGCTGCTCATGACCACCGTGCCTGGCTGGTTTTATTACCTTATGCGATAGTTTCCCTGGATGTTTAGACACTGTGCCAGCTCAGGGAATACCTAAGGATTGGGAAGGTCCTTTGTGCCCACTTTATGAATGTAGATCTGAGGACGTTTCAAACTGGTAGGTCTTTTGAGCATCTACGGCATACTATGGCAGTGCAAAAGAGATCCCGGAAGTGCTGACAGAGGAATGCCTTTCTTCCCCGGGTGCAGAAGCTGGCCGGCTTCTCTTTCCTGGACTAGAGATGGGCTTGCATTGCTCTGCTCTGGAGAAGAGCCAGGCCTCTCCCAGCCTTTGTCTGTGGCTTTGGGGGCAGTATCTAAAGCCATTCTACTTGCCTGACCCCTCATTGCCAACTGCTTACCTTCAGGCCTCTTCCTGCTCCCAGGGAAGCTGAGAGGTTGGTGCTCCTGTTCCATCGGTTCCGTAGGCACAGGTGGATAGCCCCCTAAGCAGTGCAAGCGAAGGTCTGGAGGCCCCGGTGCTGGGCACATTCAGAGAGGACCCAGGGAAAGTCAAGATCTCCCAGCAATTCCTCTAAGGAAAGGTCACCCAGGACACTGCCTGGTGCAGGATTTTTAGTCTACTTCTGCCTCCTTGTGGCTGCTTCTTAGAAGTTCTTATCCCTTTTATTCATTTAAAAAAGTATTTTGATATAAGCAAAAACTCATCTGTTTATATTTGTTAATTGATGTTTTCCTTTAAAATGTTAAGAGAAAGACAACGTCCCATCATGAGCAAGGGGCTGTCGTAAGCACTCGAACCCAGGGTGTTTCAGGATGGCTCTTTGGGCAGTCCCTTATGTTTTCGTCTGTTCTTTTCTGCCCTATTTGAATTTCTTTCTTTTCTTTTTTTTTAAAGAAAACAATCTTTTTTTCATTTTACATACCAATCCCAGTTCCCACTCCCTTCCCTCCTCCCATTCCCTCCTCATACCCTCTCACCCCACCCCCATCCACTCCTCAGAGAGGGTAAGGCACGTTGTTTTGAGGAAGGTCCAAGGCCCTCCCTATATCTAGGCTGAGCAAGGTATCCATCCAAAAAGAATGGGTTCCAAAAAGCCAGTACAAGCAGTAAGGCTAAATCCTGGTGCCACTGCCAGTGGCCCCGCAGTCTGCCCCAGCCAATCAACTGACATCCACGCTCAGAGGGTCTAGTTTGGTCTCTCAAGTTCCTTTGCTCACTGGCCAACCTTTGAATGTCTTTTGTAATTGAGCTCCCTTGCTTCTTTTCTGGGAAGCTGCCTGCAGTTCCTGCAGCCGGCTGTAGATTTACCCCCAACACATTTCTGAGCTCACCATACTTAAAAAAATTATTTACTTTTATTTTATTGGTATGGGTGTTTTGTCTGTGTGTGCAGTGCCCTTGGAGGCCAGAAAATGATGTTGGGTCCCCTGGAACTGGAAATATTGGCAGTTGTCAGTGCCGTGTGTGATGGGACCCTAATCCAGGTCTTTCAGAAGAACAGCCAGTTCTCTGAACCCCTGAGCATTTCCCCAGCCCCCAAAAGTCTTTTGTTCTTTTTCTTTTTAAAAATGTGTCTCTGTATATCTCCCAAAGATCTGAGGACTCTGTAGGCTTGTACCTAGATACTGATGTGTTCTGTCACCCAGTCCACGAGGTGCCAAGATTGACTTCAGCACCTTTCTACAAGCTACAGAAAATCACAGGAGCCTCACCAGGCCTTCCAGGAAAGGTTTTGAAACACAAAGGGAATGTTGGTGACCCCGAGTGAATGTTTGTTTGTTTATTTAAGACAGGATTTCTTGTAGCCCAGACTGGCCTCAGACTTTAAACTGATCTTTTACCCTTCTTGTTCTGACTGCTGACCTACAGGTGTGTGCATCACTGTGTGGTACTGGAGGTGGAACCCAGGGCTTTGTCACTACCAACTGAGCTCTCTGGCCCTCAGCCCAGCAGGTTTCTAGTTTAAGCCCCGACTTTATCCACGTGTGTTATTCATCTTACTCCAAACAGGTGGGTCCAGACTTCCCAGCGCTAAGCGTTGCTTGGATGGATCACTTCAGAAGGGAATTGCCCCTAGGCCCCAGGATGTCAAAAGATACCAACAGAGTGAGGTGAGGTGGGCTCTGGCTGAAGGGCTCAGATGATGGGGAACTGGCTGAGCCTGTCCTCCCTGTCTGCCGAGGCATCAGTCCCCAGCTCAAGCAGGTGACACCCTGCTGATCAGAGTGTGGAGCTTGAGGTCTCTGATGTGTGTGTGTGTGGGGGGGGGTAGGGGGTAGGGGTAGTTGGGTCCTGAGATAGTGACCCACACTCACACACTCCTGACTCCTGTCCCTGTGTGTCCCCTGCCATACCTGAGACCTTTCACGAGTAAGCAAGAAACCCTCCAAACCAACCTTAGCCAACCAGCCAAAATCACTGTGGTAAACTGAGGCAGAAATGGGCTAACAGACTTTGAGTATTACATCTCTACGCAGACTAAAGCTCAGAAAACCTTCTCCTAACAGCCTTAGCCATTTGGTGACATCAGCCCGTCCTGAAAACAAATCTCTGGCGGAGCCAGTCACCCACAGGGGAAGACAAGTCCGCCATAGGGAGTGGGGTGGGTTTCTGGGAAAATTCTGGAAGTCCGCAGCCTCCCCTAGTGCCTCATGCTCATCTTCCTATGACGGGTTTCTAACAGCATAAAGGGTGGCTGCTCCTGTGACTGCGTTAGCTTAGGCCACCCTGCCGTCCTTTGTGGCTGTTATCTGATTCTGTGCTAAGTGGGAAGCCGCTTCCTCCTTCCAGGCATTCACAGATGCGAATCTTCACGCTGTCTACGCTATTTCCGGGGTTGAAGACAGATTACTCTTCTCCAATTCATTCCAGTTTATTATTTTTTTTTTTTTAAAAAGAAAGATCTCTTTTAGATGATCACAGTTCCCAGAATTGTCTAGGCCTTGCCATTGTTCTCTGCGAGGACCTTTCTTACACCAGCCGGCACAGCCGGCACAGCGAGCTGGGAATGCCCTGGGCTGTCTTTGCACAGGACCCTTGAGGGATAAATCTCCCGGTCACAATCCAGTTTAGCTAGCACATTCCAGCAGGCTCCAGCTGGAGGCTGCCTGGATGAACAGGGCTTGGCTTCTCAAAGAGCTCAGGACGAGACCCCGAGGAGGAAAGTCAACCCAGCGCCTGCCTGGCATGGCTCTCTCCACCCACTGTGGGGCACACGCAGGGGGAGGATGCCATGCAGGAAAATGTGGCCACATACAGGATTTATATCTTATAGGTCTCACCACAGAGAAGCAAATCAATGTCATTTTTGTCTAGTTTAGTGTGTCCCGCTAGCTGGACACCTGCCTTCCGCAGCCTGATTGCCTGTGTTTAAATCTCTGTCACAGCGACTGAGCTGAATCCTGGGGTACTGGGTACCCGCTGAAGTTTCCAGGTGCCTATGCCTCGGGACAAAGGACTGCACCAGGAACACACTGTGAGAAATAGAGATGGTTCGGGCCCGCGAGGCAGCTCAGTTGACAAAGGCACTTGCATTCAACTCTGATGGCCTGAATTTAGTCTAAGGATCCCATATGATAAGGAGAGAGCCGTAGCTGACCGCTGAGAGTTGTCCTCTGACCTCCATCTACATACATGTTGTAGCATGTACACGTGCCCCCCGCCCCCAGGAAAGAAATAAGACTAAAGAAGAAGGAGAAGAAAGAAGCAGAGGGAGGGCAAGGCAGCGCACCCCTTACAATAGGGGCGGACCAGTGAACTGAGGGCAGAGCCCTCATGACCCTTCCTCCGTTGCGCTTTCTGACCGTTTATGCATCACGTTTTCTGCACATGCTCTGTTTGCTGTGTGTCGTGCAGGTGGGGAGGGGCTTCCAGTCTCACGTGGTCAACTGGCTTCTCTCACGTGTTCATCTGGAGTCTGCTTTCTCCAGTCCCTACTCTCCTGGCCGGGCCTCTTACAAGAGCTCCCGCAGGCTCTGCCCTCGCTACGCTACTGTCTGTGAAGGTGAACTCAATAGAACAAGCTTAATCAGGGTAGGACAGCACCCCGCAGGCAGGACTTGTTACCAGTCAGCTCCTAAGAGCGTCCTGGGTTCTCAAATGAGTCTTTTGAAGTTCATTGACTTGGCAAAGAGTTTTATGTTTTGTCCTCTCAGCTCGCGGTCCCGGCTACAGGTGCACACCCCTTGGTTTTCATATGCACATCACATGCAAATTCCTATAGGAAGAGCAATTGTGGTTTTGGCCAGTGATGGATACAGACTCTGCTGTGGCCTCAGGCATTATTCTTTGAGGTTGCCTCATCTTCACTCTCATGAAGAAGAGGAAGAACTTTCTGACAATATTTAACCTGTTGAGGGCTGGAGAGATGGCTCAGTGGTTAAGAGCATTGCCTGCTCTTCCAAAGGTCCTGAGTTCAATTCCCAGCATCCACATGGTGGCTCACAACCATCTGTAGAGAGGTCTGGCGCCCTCTTCTGGCCTTCAGGCATATAGACAGAATATTGTATACATAATAAATAAATATTAAAAAAAATATTTAACCTGTTGATAGAACAATGATCTCCTTGCTGTGTGCTCAGTAACCCTTTGTGTGGAGACACAACACACCTCGGCATTCAGAATGAGAGTCAGAAGCACAGGAAGTTAAAGGTGTGACTTCTTTGCTTGCAAGCAGCAGGACTCAGCATGGCTGTCCTGCCCACAGAGGCCCCTCGCCCGTGTGTTGTCCTGTGTTCCTGTGTCTCCATCTGGGTACCCTGGAGGCGTGAGTTGTAGGCTCTGACCTCCACTGGGCCAAACAGGATCTCATTCCTGGAGGTCTGGAGTTGACCCCGAATGGGTCATGTTCTCCATGAGACTGGGTTAGAAACCCCTGAAATCAGGAGTAACGAGAAGCAGGAGTTACCAGAAAAGCGGCAGTGATGGTGCCGCTGGGACCTCTGGCATCCTCAAGCTGGCCCTGGTCTTTGTGGAGCACCAGCCTAATCCTGCTTCCTGACTCTGCAAACAGCCTAGATCCTTAGCAGAACTCCTGCACCTGGAGTATATCGGTTGTGATTAACCACAGTTAAGAGCCTTAAATGATACAGTACCACCCCTTGGGGGTGGGGCAGCATCACAACACTGGTCACCGGGGTAGGTCCTCAAGGGTGAGCAGGGACAGCCACTCTAGCTTCTCACCTCCCTCTTGACTCCTAGGTCCAAGAATCCAGCCTGTCACAATGGACGATGATTCCCAGGACATACAGATGACCCTTCTAGATACTGTACTTCCCCGGGGTTGTAATGGAGACCTCAGAAGGCCATCCTGCTGTCTGCCAACTCTGGCATGAGAAGGATTGTCATGAGTGCGGCCTGTTACCACGCTGCTCTGCTCTGAGGGTCGCTCTGTGGAAGCAGAGCCGTGTGGAAGCAGAGCCGTGTGCACAGTGTCTCTCTGCAAGTCACTGTGCAGTGTGCAGCGGAGGACTAACCTCTCTGCAAGGCTTCAGATATTCCTGTTCTAAACCAGTTAACATATTTTAAAATAAAGAGTGTAGAGCCCAGGCTGGCCTTGAGCTTATGGCAATAAATCTCCCAAGTATTCTTTCCAAGATTACAAGGCATGAACCAAGGGCCATTGGATTTAGCAGAAATGTCTTTAGAGAGGAGACTATTTTAATAAGGACACAGTTCTGTCCATTCTGTGATGGAAGCAGTTTAATATAAGCAAGCAGCCACCAGGAAGCTGGCTGACCACTAGGGGGCAGTGCTGAGCTGGAGGCCCTGCTGATCTTTGCAGCTGGCTGGTCAGGCACAGCAGCTTTTGTGTCTGGGTGGGCCTCCCTGAATAAAGATCTAGGTTGCTGAGCCCACATGCCGTGGCTATCCCTGCTGCCATGACCGCCATGCTCATGGATGCAGGGTGTAACAACAGGGCAGCTGGAGAAAGAGGCTGGCTGCTAACTTCAGAGCATGCTGTCATTTGCTTGAGGTCACCTGTAAACGGAGACTGCTCATTCATTTCCCACTGACCTTTGGGCAAAGAACTGCCCCTGCCTCGAATACTGACAAAATGCACGGTGTCTGACTGGACAAGCAGGATACAAGCAAAAAGACTGCCAGACCTTGCCGAGACAGGGTAAGACAGTTTTTCAAATTTTCCTGCCTCTGAAAATGGTCAGTCAGATACTCTAGGCCTCAAAGTTGGTTGCCCCAGCATTGCAAATGAGACTTTAGGTGATGGTCCAGGTAGCCGGTTGTCTCTGTCATTTCTTGCACCTTTTGGAAGTTGCTTGATTACACTTCCTATTTACTCAAGTAATACTATTTCCCTTCTTGGGTCTTTGATGGGGTTGAAGTCATAGTTACTGTCCTCTCATGACTTTGCCAAGCCATTTTGAATATAAGACTTAGACTCCTTAGGATAGGATAGCTACTGAAACATTTAGCATATCTTTCTTGTTTGATGTTGTTCATGCTGATCGTAATTCTAATTTTTTTTTTGAATTTTCAAGACAGGGTTTCTCTGTAGCTTTTTTTGGTTCCTGTCCTGGAACTAGCTCTTGTAGACCAGGCTGGCCTTGAACTCATAGAGATCCGCCTGCCTCTGCCTCCCGAGTGCTGGGATTAAAGGCATGCACCACCACCGTAATTCTAATTTTTATGTATGTTTTTGCCTCTTCTTTTCCCTGGGAAATACTTGATATTTGTTTTTTTATTGTATATAGCTTTGTATTAGGCTTAGAACTCTCTTATTTAGACAAAAAGGGGAGGTGCTGCGGGAACTCCTTCAGCCAATAGCCTTTAAGATACCAGTATACCTTGGGCATAGTCTCATGTACTATAAACGCAGACAAAAAGCATGCTCGCCCCCCCCTTGGCTGCTGGATTTGGCTCCAGTTCCCAGCGCACACAGAGGACTGTGCATCCACCACCCTTACTGAGAGTTTATTCCCAAATAAATAAACCTTTGTTATACTCCATTTCAGACTATTGTGGAACTCTTTTGTACACCAACAGTCTCCTCCTGGTGAGCACTTACAGGAGACAAAACTACCTTCACTTTTATGGGTGTGCATGTGTGAGTATGTGTGTATACAGGTACTCACAAACGAGGTGGCATTTTAATTAAAATATGATTCTGATATTTTATGTTTTTAAAAATGTTTTACTTTCATTCTGTGTAATTGTACATCTGTCTGTCTGTCCATCTGTCTGTCTGTCAGTGTCTGGGGGTGGGGGCGTGGTGATAGCCAGAAGAGGGCATCTGATCCGTCCTCTGGAGCTGGGTTGGCAGGTGGTTGTGAGTGCTCAGTACAGAGCCTATGGAACCAAACTCTGGTCCTCTGCAAGAACTGCATATGCTCTAAACCACCAGGCCGGCCGTCTTTCCAGCCCCGCTTTCAGACAGGCCTTAGCCAAAGTTTCAGCTAGGAATTGGGAGTTCCTAGCTATCCGTGGGTGTGGGTCAGATATACCTGGGAGTGCACTACAGCAGGCTGACTGAGCGCGTTTACTGTGGGATACCTCTCAAGGGAGGAAAGGGTTAATTCTAGCTTCCAACTCCAGAACACAGCCCATCACTGAGGGGAGTCAAGGCAGGGAGTTGAAGGCAGGCCTGCCTGCTATCACACATAGCATTAACCTCCAACCAAGAGCTCCCTTTACTGCCAAGGAGGCACAGCAGGATCCGCGGAGGATGCTGTCTGCCAGCTGGCTCATCGCGGGGCTTCTGTTCGGCTGGCTTTCTCGCACAGTTCATGAGTACCTTCCTTCATGGTCTGCAGTGGGCTGGGCCTTCCTCACTTGCTGTCAAGGCATTTCTTACAGACGTGCTGTAGGTCACTCAGATTTAGGCAGTCACCGGCTAAGGCTCTCTTCTCATGTGACCCCAGGCGGTGTCACCCTGACAGTTAAAGCTGAGTAGGACACTCACTCAGTGCTCTTTTCAACCCTGTCACCCACTGCAGTAAATCCAGACTCTGCTCATGTCTTTATTAACTTGAGGCCCATCGGCCCCGTGCCGTCTGGGAAGGCCCCTGGTGACAGGTAGCATAGCCCGCACCAGCTTCTCCCTCTTGTAGCTGTCACAGGTCCCTCCCCCGCTGCAGGAACTCTCCCGTGCTTCTTCACGGAGTCCCACTCCTGCCTCAGGCTTCACCCACACCTAGGGCTCCAGGCCTTTGGCTTCGGGCTGACTACTTCACGGAGTTCGGTTTTGTAGGTTTATTTTTGCCTCCGGGTCCAGAGGCGAGGTCATGAAGGGCCTGGCCCCTGACTGGCACTTTCTGTACCCACTGTCCTGTAGCAGGTGCTTTGCTGAATGAGCTAAAGGCAAGCGATGGAGGAGGTGAGCCAGCAGCAGCCTTGAGCTTGGCAAGGGCCAAGGCCTGTGCGTTCGGGCCAGCCCAGCGCTGCCAGAGATTTTCAGCAATGAAGTCACAAGTCATTTTTGAACAGCTGCTCCCCCGACCCCCGTCATCTGTCACTTGGAGTAGGAAGGAGTCTCTGCCTTCTCCTTTATCCTTTCTCGCACTCCCAGTGTCCTTCCGTCCCAGGACACCCTGCCCCATCGCACTTCCCCCTCTTGGTTTCGCGAGAGTGAAAAGCAAAACTTTCTGAGTCCTGCGGTCTGGGAGCCGCGAGGGGCGGCGCGCGCGTGCGGGCGTGCAAGGGGCCGAGGCTGGAGAGGAAGCGGCGGTCCTGGCAAGGAGGAAGGAGCCATCCCACCGGCTCGGCCCCCTGCCCGTTTGCCACCGCCTCCCGCGGCCGCTAGCGCTACCGTCGCGGGCGCAGCAGGCGGCACGATGCAGGGCGGGGGTCCTTGGGGCGCTTCTGTCTCCGGCCGGAGCCACGGCGGCGCAGGTAGGGCCCGGGAGACACGAAGGGGGGGAACGCGGCCTGCCGAAATTCGGGCGTGGCTCGGGTTACGACTCTGGTCCTACGCGCCCTGGTGCAGGGGAGAGAAATCGAGGCAAGGAGGGCGTGCAGGGCTTTGGGCGGTCTGTCTCCAGGGGCCACTGCAGTTTGCGTTCTAGCACGTCCTAGCGCTGTGACCCGGACGACCCAGAGCACAGTCAGCCGAGGGCGCGCGGTCGCTCCTGCCCCGCGCGTGTCGGGGTGGCCCGGCAGGCGTGGGGTGCGCCCGACTGTGGTTCGGTCTTGGGACTCATTAGCCTTGGGTGACTGGCGCAGATCCTGCGGGGATACAGGGCGAGGTTGGGAGAAGTGTGGAGCACTGCAGCTCGCACCTCCTGGGGCTGCTCGCCGCCCACTTCCGATTGTGAATGGTGACGCGCAGGGCAGCGCAGACTGAACGGACCCACTCCATTTCCTCTATCAGTCTGGGCCACCTACCAAAACCCCGTGGTGACATCAAGTTAAGTGGGTGGCCGCTTTTCAGCAACGAAGAGACTTCAGCAACCCACTGTCAGAAAGCTGAGAAAAGGAGCGGGTGGCAGCACACGCCTTTAATAAATACCAGCACTTGAGAGACTGAGACGAGAGGGTTGCCGAGATTTTCTAGGACAGCCTGGGCTACGTAATGAGACACTATCTCAAAACCAAAATCAGAACAGAACAAAAACCAAGCACAGAGCCCTGCTTGAGACTGGAGCTCTGCAGTTTGGGCGGGCAGTGCTGAGGGAGGTAGGCCAGGGACTTAGGTGCTTCTTTTAGCTCCTGGAGCCCCGGTTTCCTCATCTGTGAAAGGAACACTAACCTCCTGCCTCCCAGTCTCCATAACCAGGTTGTGTGAAGACATTTTTGCAAATGGGAGCTGGAAAACACGGAATTGGTGGTGGGGTGTGGGGGTAAAAGTCTCCTGCATGCCCCGTCCTAGACTCATGACTCAGTTTCCCAATCTGTAACTTGGAACTAATTTCCCTACCTACTCGGTAGGGTTGTTAAAGGGTAAAGACACGGAGCCTTTGGCCCAGTGTCTGAGATACACAGCAAGCTCTCAAAAGTCTCTTAGTTGCCTAGGCTAGCCTTAAGTTCACTGCGAACCCCAGGCTGGTCTACAACTTGGTATTCTCCCGCCTTGGCTTCCCAAGTGCTGGGATTACAGGTGTGTTCCATTACACACTGGGACTTAATCATTGTTTTGACCATATTAATACCTAAACTAGCAGGGGCGATAAAGGATGCCCGTGTGAAGTGGTTAGCACCTGAGAACAGGGTATTTTAAAAGATGTTTGGGCCGGGCGATGGTGGCACACGCCTTTAATCCCAGCACTCGGGAGGCAGAGGCAGGCGGATCTCTGTGAGTTCGAGACCAGCCTGGTCTACAGAGCTAGTTCCAGGACAGGCTTCAAAGCCACAGAGAAACCCTGTCTCGAAAAACCAAAAAA
>NW_026067937.1:19466564-19479321 GCF_014885135.2 Alexandromys fortis | reverse complement strand
AAAAGAAAAAAAAAAAAAAAAAAAAAAAAAAAAAAAAAAAAAAAAAAAAAAAAAAAAAAAAAAAAAAAAAAAAAAAAAAAAAAAAAAAAGATGTTTGGCGTCCCACAGCAGAAGAGCCCTAGACAAAAGCCTGCTTTCTGAGTTGCCACTCCAATCCTCAATTTTCTCTTTTGTTTACAAAAGAAAAAAAAAGAAAAAAGAAAACACTTGGGCTGCCTTTTGCATTCAGAGTGTTGCCTTAGGGTCTACGAAGCAGAGCGTCTGAAATTTGTGGGGCTGGTGCCAGCCTGCACATGCCAGGCACCGCGTTTGCAGGGACTGCATGGGCCAGGCACTTGCTCCTGCCCTTGGATGGAGTCCTCCCCGAACCTGTGTGGGGCTGGTGCTGCAGTCCTCATGGTCCTTTCCACACAGCAGAGTCTGTGGCTGTCCTGCCCGTTGCCCAGGTTGGTAAGCAGGGACGGAGTCTCAGAACCCAGGTGCGGGTGTCTCTAGTCACTGGATGAAGGGGGGGCATCAGGGAGAAGTGAGGTTCAGAGCTGACCCATGTCAGGTCAGAGGTAACAATGTGTCATCTCTCTACTTCTATCTTTATATCTATCTTTATCATCGATCTGTGTGTCTGTGTGTCTGTCTACCTATCATCTGTCTGTTCACCCACCTACCTACCTACCTACCTACCTACCCACCTATGTGCCGTACTAGGGATTAAACTCAGGGCTTTTTTCATGCTAGGCAAGCACTCTACATTCAATCATACCTCTAGCCTACATCTTTCATAGGTCCTAAAAAATAAGGGTAAATCGCAGAGAGACCTTTGAAACACACCGATTCTGTTTGTATTTTATAAGGTCCTATTTCGTGGTGCCTTTTTGCAGAAGAACTACAAATTACGAAAATTTCTCAAATAAAAAGGCATTTTAAACTTTGAAAGACTGTATAGCGAGATCTTAGCTCAAATCTCAAAGTGAGATTTAGTAAACGCTTTATTTTTAACATTTGAACTTGCTGGAGGCAGGAGTGTGGCCTGTGAGGTGGACATGGCTGCAGAGAGCTCGAGGCTACCTGAGATGAGATGAGGGGCTTTGGAGAGGAGAGCCAAGGCTGGGGGCTCTGCTCCGAAATGAATTCCCAGTTCCTCCATTTCCGAAATGAAGTAGTTCTTGTTGATTTTGCTTTTTGTAGGAAGCACAGAAGTTGGCACACTGGTAAAGCCCACCTCACATTAAGACCACGGAGTCTCACCAGAGCAGACAGCCTGGGGCCTCCACCCCTGTTGTGTTCTCTGCTGTGCACATCAGCTCACACCTATTTCAAAGACGGGGTGCTCAGTATTACTACTTTCATTAAATGAAGAAAGTGATACTTGCTCACTGCTCAAACATGAAGAATTTGGGTAGAAAAAGAGCCAACTTTTAGTGCTCATTAAAATGTCTTTATTAGCCGGGCGGTGGTGGCCCACGTCTTTAATCCCAGCACTCGGGAGGCAAAGGCAGGTGGATCTCTGTGAATTCAAGGCCAGCCTGGTCTATGAAGCAAGTTTCAGGAGAGCCAGAGCAGTTACACAGAGAAACCCTTTCTCGAAAAAGAAAAGTCTTCATTAAAAATAACACAGATTAATTCTTTTTGTGTGTATGTGCATGCATGTGTGCATATGTCCAAGGAGGCTGGAAGAAGGTACCAGATCCCATGGAGCTGGGAGTTACAGGGTGTTGAAAGCCGCTTGATACGGGTGCTGGGAACTGAATTCAGGTCCTCTGGAAGATCAGCACATACTCTTAACTGCTGAGCCATCTGTCCAGTCCCTGAAGACATTTTTAGCATTTTGATCGCAGTGCCATTAGAGATTCAGTTGTGGTGGTTAGGATTTTATTGTAGTTTCAACTTTGACCTTTGGAGCAAAGAGATAATGATAACATTGACATTAGATGATCTACAGACAACCAGGCGGTGGTAGCACACACCCTAATTCCAGCACTTGGGAGGCAGAAGGAGGTGAAAAGGTGGCTCTCTGAGTTTAAGGCCAGCCTTAAACTATAGAGTACCTCTGGGACAGTCAGGGCTACACAGAGAAAAAACAAACAAACAAAGGACTAACCATGTCAGTATCTGAGAGTAAGAGTAAGAATGGGTGATATCTTAGTTAGAACCTCTAGACAAGAAGTAAGAATTAGACTTGTTCTTTTATAATGATAATTATAATGATAACCATCATCATCATCTTCAACAACATTGATGTTATATGCTTTATGCTTTGTTTTCATGCCGCCCTGACTGTGTCCACACTATGCACAGGCCTTGGGCAGCCACTCTGGGTTGGGTGTGGTCCTCTCATGGCACAGCAGGGCCCCCTATGTTGGTCATTTGTCCCTTAGCATCCTTTCAGCTCTGGAGAGTCATGTGCTGTTTGGGACAGCCCCTCAAATGGCTTCTGGACAGCCTCTATGAGTCCTTTTGAATTCACATGCTGTAGCCATTCCGAATCCACTCTCCCAGAGTCAGGGCTCCCTCTTTGTGGGATGCAGCTTTTCACACTAAGCAGAAGAGGGGAGGAAAGAGGACTGGGGCTGTCAATGGATGAAATATTGGCATATGGTTTTGGGAGGTGGTCGGGGCTTACAAGAGTTTCCCTTCCTCTCCCTGCCCTCTCCTTTGGTGACTTGCCTTTGTCAGAGCTCAGGAAATGGATAGGGCTTCCCCCAGTCAGCAGGACCCCTGGTCACTGAGAGCAATAAATGGAATTCTCCAGTTCACTGCTGGATGGAGCTTTGAGTTATTAATTTGGGACATAACTCACTTGGTAAAGTGCTCACCGTACTTGCAATACAGCCCTTGTTTGATTCCCCCTAGGTGTGGGGGCTCATCCCTGCAATTCTCACACCTGGGAGGCAGAGACATGAGGATCCCAGGTGCTCGCTGGTCAGGCAACCTAGCTGAACCAGTGAGCTCCCTGTTCTGTGGGAGACTCTGTTTCTCAAAACAGGAAGTGGAGCATGAAGTGAATGTCGCCTGTCTTGTCCCTGCACACACATGCGTGAACATTTGCATTCACATCTCTGCATACATCCTGATAGGTAAGACTTTGATGTCCCCGTTTAACAAGTACAACTGTGGATAAGCGTGTGTGTGTCCATCTTTGTATGTGAACGAAGTTGCTCTTGAATTCAAGATCTTCCTGACCCAGTCACCTGAGTGACTGTAACATACTGAGTGGTCTAGGTGTGCCCCACTGTACCCCACCTTAAGTACTGTGTATCTGGAGACCTGATTAGGGGAAAAGCAACAGCTCTACTGCATGCATTAAATACATTAATGGGGGCTGGAGAGATGGCTCAGCAGTTAAGACACTGGCAGGTCTTCCAGAGGTCCTGAATTCGATTCCCAGCAACCACATGGTGGCTCACAGCCATCTATAGTGGGATCTGATGCCCTCTTCTGGCATAAAGGTGTACATGTAGATAGAGCACTCACATACAATAAATACATAAATCTTTAAATGCATTAATGAATAACTTTGAGTCACCAATAATGCATCAATATTGCATTAAGGGAAGAAAGAAAAGCACTTCCTCTTGGAGTCATTTAGCTGAGAGGGAGGCCAGATTTAAGTTCTTTACTTCATGTTTCCTGTAGCTTTGTCCTTTGTTTTATGAGTCTGGATCTGTGCCTGCCTGGAGGCTGTCTTGTGAATCTGTGTTGTGTGTCCATCCCCCGCTCCCACTTTTCTCGCAGGATGTCTGTCCCTAACAAAGGGTTTTGCTCTGTATCTTCTGAACAGCACAGAAAGCATCACATAGGGAGGGAACGGGGTGCTTTACAGAAATCTTTAACAGTTTTTACAAGGATTAAGTCACTGGCTCCAACTGATTCCAACTGACCCAGACAACAAACAGTACTACAAGCATTGTTGCTTGTCAATCAATATCCATAAATGGATATTCGTTTTAGAAGATTGCTTTCAACTTCTGTATTTGCTGTTTCCAGCAAATGATACACAGACATGATCCGGGTCATGGGCATGGAAGCATACACAACTTATGATTATAGCCATGCATTAGCTTAGGTTGTAAAAGTTGATGACATGAAAAAAGGCAAGTCAGGTTGACTTTAAATTGCTGCCCTCAAAGCAGACAAAACGAACAGGCCGAGTACATGGTAGTGACCTCAGGTGTATTACTAGCTGTTGCTGTGGGGTCCAGCAAAAGTGCCAGACCCTTAGAACGTAAGAGATATTTCCATAATTTATATCACCACACCCTACATCATCTATTCTGTGTCAAGTTCAAGTTCGTGTCCAAGCCACATAGCCTTGTTCTTGTCCACCTGTCCAGCCGCAGCATCTGCCTGCAGTGGAAATGCTCTTTCCTTAGGTGGGTTTGAACTCAGGAAGATGCAGGTGAGAGTGTGCACTCCTGAAGGGAGGGGCTGCCATCTCTGGGGATTCCTCAGATGTCCAAACATCGAGGGCTGTAACAGTGGAGATCAGCGACCCTGGCTCCTTATTCTACAAAAGAGGAAAGTGGGCATTGGCATAGAGCGGGCATGGGGCAAAGCTCGGTGGCAGAGCATTTACCCAGTGCACATGGAGTCTTAGGTCCTGTCAGCACTGCAAACAAGCTAACCAAGAAAGAAACCAGAAGGACTTTGACTACTTTTTTTGTACCGATCTCACTGTGCAGCCCTGGTTGCCCTGAACTTGCTTTGTAGACAGGGCTGGCTTTGAACTCACAGAAGTCTGCTTGCTTTGCCTCTTAAGTGCTGAGATTAGCCGGGCGGTGGTGGCACACGCCTTTAATCCCAGCACTCAGGAGGCAGAGGCACGCGGATCTCTGTGAGTTCGAGACCAGCCTGGTCTACAAGAGCTAGTGCCAGGACAGGCTCCAAAACCACAGAGAAACCCTGTCTCAAAAAACCAAAAAAAAAAAAAAGCTGAGATTAAAGGCATGTGCCACTCCTGGCGGGCAAGATGTAGGTTCCTTTTTGTTGTTAGTGTTGTTAGTTTTGTTTTCTGAGAGAGAGAGTTTCTCTGTGTATCCCTGGCTGTCCTGGAACTCACTCTGTAGACCAAGCTGGCTTCAAACTCACAGAGCTACACCTGCCTCTGCCTCCTGAGCGCTGGGATCAAAGTGGCAACAGTGTCTAAAGGAGCTGTGGGTTGCCAAAGAGAAAAAGCACATTATTGTGATTTTACTGGGGGAAGTATGGGGACTGTGGGGCACAGGAAGGAGACAGAGCACCCCAAGCTAGCTCTTGAACTGCCAGCATCTAGCACCCCGTCCCATATCCCATCAAGGGATTATTTATCACAAAATATAAAAGTTCCTGAGTCACAGAGAGTACAGAGGTCATGCTGAAGGCACATGCTACTCAACCACCATCCAAGTCCTTGGATGTTCAGTTTTGCAGCCTAAAGCCCTGCTGGGCCTGACACTGTGCCTTTTAGTGTATAAACCGACGGACATGATTGCCCAATGGTGTGGTTAAGGGGAAGGTTTCTATTGTAGATACGTGATAAGAATATTTTCTAACCGAGCCTTTCTGCCAGTGCAAAGAACTCCAATCAAACCAGATTAGACCGAATCAAAATTGCCCACGTTTAATGAATGCTGCTCTCTCAGGTGGCTGGGAGCATGGTTGGGGGAGACACATGTAAAAACCACGTGTTACTTCTCTGGGTGGCTGCCTAAATACCCTGTGGGAGTGGTCCTGACTTTCTCCCAGGGAGGGGTCAGCACTTGGCAGACTGGGAGTTGGAGTCCAGACCAATGCAACTCCCAGGCCAGGGGCTGGGGTGACGCCCCCAACTTAACATTACATTCCAGATTCTTTGTATACATGGGTGTTAGAGGGTTGGGGTCTCAGTTTTGACCAAACAGCTAGTGGCATGCCATCTCGGCTTTTCAAGTCACCGTTGCAGGTTGCCATGGGGATAGATGGTTACACATACCTGCACAATCTGTGAGGTACAGTCTGCACTGGCCACATGAAAAACCTCCCAGAACCAGCAGGTCTTTGGGGTTTTCCTGTGTTTAACTTTGATTTCGACTTTGAATAACTTTCATGTCTATGCAATGGAGTCTGTATAAAGCCCTTTATTAGGATGTGGTGTTTGGTTTCTTCTTGTGACTCTGACAATTGGCTTCTTATGGCAGAACATTCTTGCAGGTACAACTTCATACCTACAGAGGGCGCCCTGACTCTAAAGAAGGCCTATCAGCTTGTCAAGAGGTTTTTTTTTTTTTTTTTTGAGTCTAGGCTATAAGATGAAAATAAGCACACTTTGAAGGTACTTAATAAAACCATTACTAAATGCTCCCAGCCCAACCCTGGGACGGAGCCGGTCTGCCTTTGCCTTCCTCTAAATGCTCCCAGCCCAGCCCTGGGATGGAGCCGTCTGCCTTTGCCTTCCTCTAAATGCTCCCAGCCCAGCCCTGGGATGGAGCCGTCTGCCTTTGCCTTCCTGTAGAATTCTGCTGGCTCTATGCGTTTTTGGAACCACTGCAAGTGAACTGTTAACACTTCTGTCACATTGGTGACAGGACAGTCTACTTGGCCCATGCTCAGTGCGTTCCTTCCGCATTGTCAAAGGCCCCTCAGTGCAGAGAAGGCCAGCTTGCTTCCTGGAACCCCACAGGGGCTGTAGTTAAAGGGCTTTTTTGTCTCAGCCACAGAAAACCCACAGGAAATGCCAGCTTCAGAGCAGCTACACAAGGTCATTGTCCCTCAGATCCAGTGCTTCCCCCTCCCCAGAAGGCAGCAGCTAGCACACAAGCAACCAGACAGAACAGCAGCATTTCAGGCGTCCAGGGGACTTTCTGTCCAAGTCCTCCTAGCGGTGAAAGGACCCTAGCTTGCTTGTGCTTCCAGGGATGGCCATGACCTTTGCACAAAGCCGGCTTCATAGTAGGCGCTCAGTCAGACTACTAAGGAGGGATGTCTGGATTCCAAGTCTCCTCCAGCCCCATCGCTCCCTCGCTGTGTGGGTGGGGATGAGCCATTTGATTCTCTCCCTCAGTCTTGTGCTGAGCGTGGCATGCTTGCTTCCTGGAATGGGGATGGTAGGAGACAATATATAGCAACGGTCACACAGGACAGGTGGCCTGCAGTGTGAGACTGCCCGTAAGGTCCCACACGATGGGGTAAGTGGTCCCAGCAACTGGCTTTCTAATTCCTCAGCCCAGGGACACCCCCTCCTGAGGGGCAGCCTTTGGGGTTTGACCAGTGGTTCCTAAGTAGCAGCAGTGGTGTGTCAACACGGGGAAGGTGAGGTTGATAGTTCAGCTGGCCTAGCCTTCCAGAGGGTGTGCTGGGGAGCCTTCTGCAGGGTGTGCTGGGGAGCCTTCCCGAGGGTGTGCAGGGGAGCTTGCTGGGTCATTACAAGTGCACTTCTGCCATCTGACTGCCCGCCCCGGCTAGCTTCTGTGAGTCTCCAGGGCTCCAGAGGCTGATTTAGGGATGGCTAATACTGGATGGTGACCTGGTGGCATCTAGAATGACCGAAGAGAAGAGACAGCCTCTAGGCATCTTCTAGGTTCTGAAATTGTGGGAAGACTCACCCTACCCATGGGCTGGGGACCCAGATGGCTCAGATAGAATCGAGCTGAGCGTCACCAGAATGCACCTTGCTCAGCTTCCTGGCTGTGGATGCAATGCGCCCAGCTGCCGCAGGCTCCTGCCATGCTTTGCCTGCGCTGATGCTCTGTGCTTGTCCTACTTTAACTGTCCTCTCGACACAGTCCAGAGTCACCCGAGAAGGGAGTCTCAATGGAGCGACTGCCTAACCCAGACTGGCCCGTGACATGCCTGGCGAAGACTGACATGATCATTAGTTGATGTAGGAGGGCCCAGCCTACTGTGGGAGGCACCATTCCCTAGACAGACGGCCTGGGTTCTATAAGAAAACCAGCTAAGCATGAGCCCGTGAGCCCCTAGCAAGCAGCCGCCTTCCGCCATGCTTTCAACTTCAAGTGTCTGATTGAGCTCCTGCCCTGACTTCCCTCAGTGATGGACTGTGAGCTGAAACGTGAAATACGCCCTTTCTCCCCCTAGGTTGCTTCTGGTTAGGGGATTTATTACAGCAAGAAAAACTAGAGCACTGATCTTTCAATCCTTCAGTTTCATCTTACCTACGGTCTGAGTTAAACCTAACGTTCCTCTTCCTTTCCCTTGTCTGAATGCCAGTCTCTTCGGAGCAAACCAAGATATACGACTTAGGTTTTGGAACCAGCATTAAACATTGTGTTTGCTCAGTGCAAGGTCATCACTGCGTATAATCCCTGAGCTTGTCACGTCCTCCTAAAGCCCAAGGTGACGAGTCACGCTTGGGTCTTGTAAAATGTCTGCCATGTGACTTGTGCCCTGTACGGCAAGGAAGAACACAGAAAAAGCTGCACTCCATCAATCTCCCCAGGGGAAGGTTTCAAGACTGGGTTAACAAGGAGAGACGGATGGAATGCTGGGGGTACGATGGCCAGTTCTAGAGCTAATCCTATTAAAGCGCACGGGATCTTCTCCGTAGCCTTGCTGTTTGGTTTAGCATCTTTTAGCAACACCCAGCATGTTGCAGAGGGAACTGAGAGAAGCAGAGAGGTCCAGGAAGGGGCTGTCCATCCTTGGTGCCCTCCCAGAATGCTTTGCTCACAGGTGTGAACCCCTGACGGTTAAATTCCCAGAAGCTAAGGCAGGCAACTGGCTCCAAGGAGAAGGAATAGGGTTACTCTCACTCATTGTCTTAGGAGGTCTGTAACGCATGGAGTCTGGAGACTCCAGGGCTGCTTAGGATGGGAGACGGTGGCCACATTTCTCTTTCACCTAAGAGCAGCTTCCTTGAGGTGGATAGATAACACAGCACCGCGTGTGACTGAGGAGATGGTTCAGTGGACAACACACTTGCCACACTTGATACACAAAGGTGAATTTCAGAGTTCAGGCCCTAATCTCATTACATCTGCAACCCCTCCCTGGGAAGAAGGAGACAGATGACCTCCAAGGACAGCTGGCTAGCCAGACGAGTGAAAGTGGGGTTCAGCAAGATAACCTGTTTCAGTAAATAAAGCCGAACGCAACCTAGGAATACACGGGCACCTCTAATTTTCATGTGCGTGAATACACACATGCATGTGTAGCCACACGTAATATGAATGTGTATATACGGACACAGATCAAACATGCAGGTTTACCTGGACCCACATGTTTTCATTTGCAATACACATGCAAAATGTTGTAGGAGGCTGCTTGTTCATTTCCCGGCTGCCCAGACTCCTGAAATAATCACACAGAAACTGTATTAATTAAATCAGGGCTTGGCTCATTAGCTCTAGCTTCTTATTGTCTAACTCATCTTAATTTAATCCATTTCTATTAATCTGTGTATTGCCACATGGCTGTGGCTTATGGGGTAAAGTTCTGGCATCTGTCTCCAGTGGGGCTCCATGGCTTTTCTCTCACTCTACCTCCTTTCTCCCAGCATTCAGTTTAGTTTTCCCCATCTATCTACCCTATCGGGCCAAACCAGTTTCTTTATTAACCAATGGTATTAACAGCAAAAAGAGGGGAATCCCACATCACCTCCCCTTTTCTGTTTAAATGAAAAGGAAGGTTTTAACTTTAACATAGTAAAATTACATATAACAAAACAGTTATCAAGCAAAAATTATAGTTACAATATTTATATCTACTTTATCTTTTATCACAACTAAAGAAAAATATAATTATAACTATCTATTCTTCAACTCCATCAAAGATTCCAGAAGGATATAATATCACCTAAGTAAAGAGGAAGTGCATTGTAAGCAACTTCCAAAACTATAATTGACAGAGACTTCTCACTGCCTGGACAGTCACATAAAGTTCTTCTGTACCATTGGGACATCCATCTTCAGCCTACGGGACCATAGTATCCAGCAGACTTTTCCATGAAGCAGGAAGTTACAAAGACAGTTCCAATTGTATTGGCAGTTTGTCAGTAACTTTTTCCTGTGTCCTGCAGAATGTGTAACAGAGTCTTTAATGAAGCAGTAACCCCAAAAGACCTCACCTTTAAGCAAGTTCAACAGTCATTTCTCTGTGAGTCCTGCATGTACAATTCATCAAGCAGTCTTGCCCAAATGGCTAACCAACTCCATAAGGAGCCTCTTTGATGCCCATCTTCCTCTTAAAGTAGATTGGTGCTGCCAGGAGCAGATGTGTCTCATTGTCATGAAAGTCTAAGTTCTTAAAACATTTTAAATGCCATTTTCTGAAGGTCTCTAAAAGATTTGAAGAATACCTATCTCTTATCTATCTAAAAAACCTAACATGACTACACACTTGACAATCTATTAACCTATATTTCCCAATTATACATTACATTTTCAAATGAGCTGCACAAACAGAATACCTTAATCAAGAGCAGAAATATACATGTAAGAGAATTGACCTTAAATTTGTATCAATAAACCAAGATCCAAACAAGAACAAAGGATAGGCTGTACCAGTATTGCTCTTGTGGCTCTCTGTGCAGTGGACATGAAAACTACACTCTGCCCAGGATGACATGAGCCACGGGTGCAAATACTGCACTCCATCTTCCCTGGCCAGCCAAGGGGGAATAAGTCCCCAGATCCAGTTACAGCTGGCTTTAACTCTGCGTCAGTCAAAGGCTGCCCTGGGTGGCTCCCACTCAGGATGGTATTTGAGGTGGTAGGCTGCCAGTTGTACCTACTGTGTTTCATTGGCCTTTCAAGCTCTTGGTAGCCTGGGGCTACTCCCAGGCACAACCTGGGCTGTTCCTCTGGTTTGTTGTAACTAAGCATTTTGAGGCTTACTTTGCAGAAAGGCTAGTGTTAGATTGTTCTCGACTGTCTCTGAGAGAACACTCCTCTTCTCCCAGTTCCCCGGCTCGGTGTCTACCCAACATGGCCTTGTTTGGGGACATGGACTCCTTTGAAGTGGCGGGTTTTCTACCCCTATCTTTTTACTTCTTGGGCTTCAGTGTCTCCTACACTGAGCTACCAAGCTCCCTTTCAACCCAAAGGATCACTTTCTTTATTAGAGACGAAGGCTGAGAATTCAAGCTGGCTGAATCTGCCCCACCTTCTCTATGGTCTAACCCCATCGCCCTAGATACAGGGCTCTTCTGCCTGTCTGCCTTTCTTGCTCTGGTCTGTTCTCTGTCTGTTTTAAGCACAGCTTTTTCTGGCCTGGTATACAGTGAGCAGAATCTCGCTCTGGCCTTTCACCAGCTCGCCAGTTTTCCTGCTCCCCATCCCAGTGGTAGTTACTTTTCTCGTGGCCGTGGCCAGGTTCACAAGGGGCAGCTTAAGGAGGGAGGGTTTATCTTGGCTCGTAGCCATAGAGCACAGTCCGTCAGGATGGGGAGGACCAGGCAGTGGGAGCAGCTCTCAACTGTGGCTGCAGGAGTGGGAGGTCACATGGTCACATCCGGGCAGATCAGGAAGAGGGGGGGGGATGTCCATGCTCAGCTCGGTTTCTCCTCTTTGGCCTTTTGGTCAGCCCAGGCTCTGGCCCATGAGTTGCTGCTGCCCACATTCAGGTTGAGCCGCCATCCCATAGTCAGTCCTACCCAGAAGCACTCTTGTGGGCATTCAAGGTGGGTCTCAACGGGTATGAATCCAGTCCATTTGATTTGAGGATTAACCATCACCCCGAGTGAGGGTCCTGGGACCACAGATGTGAACTTAAGTCCATTCCAGTAATGATCTGTGTAGTAACTCATGATTTCTGCCTCCAACCGTCTCGGCCATGCTACCCTGGCAGGTGAGAAACACATTAGCTCAGCTCCTACCGTACCCTGCTTAGTTCAGCTTGCTCTGGTCACTTCTCCAGAAGTTTCCTCCCCGTCCCCCACATTATTAGTGTGGCTGTCAGATTATGACTGATGTTCTTGACCTAGAAAGATGATTCACTAGGGACGGACAGTTCAGTAGGAGCCTCTGTTCGAAGCTCAGTGGACTTGAACGTGTTTTCAAATTCTGAGGGCTCTATTCAGAGACCCTACTGCTGCCCCCTCCTTTGCCTCTGCACTTCAGCTTTTTTTTTCATATTCAAATGGGATAGGACAAACAGCGGTGTGCCACCAACTGTCAAGAGCCCAGGAGATGAACATTTTCACTGGTTCTCCTGCCTACGATGGACAGCTATGTTTTCCCCCTCCCTTCTGCTCTCATCCCCCTCCCTTCCCCTTATCTCCTTCTCTACCTTACAATGTAATCCTGGCCTGCTTCAAACTCGCAATCCTCCTGCCTCAGCCCATGGAGCAGCTGTGATTACAGATGTGTGCTCCCACACCTGGCTTCAGGTTTTTCTAGTTTTTGGCAGTCTGCTAACTGTGAGAGGCGGGACTAGTCTATGCACTCAGCTACCATTCCATGTAGCGGCCCAGCCCTTGAGGACCATCTGAGAATCTGCAAATGTAATAATAGGCCACCCAGACTCCTTAGCAGCCCAGTGCCAGCCGTGGGAGTGAGGATTGACTCCAGGCTCCTTGTGTCTCAGAACAGGGACTGTTGCATGCAAGGCCGAGTTGATGAGGGCTCACTGTCCTTCCACAGTCCAGCCATCTGTGACTCTGGACAGTGTCTGAACTCCACAGGCTGCTGTGATCTTGATTTAAATCCAGGGTAACCAGCCGGGCGATGGTGGCGCACGCCTTTAATCCCAGCACTCGGGAGGCAGAGGCAGGCGGATCTCTGTGAGTTCGAGACCAGCCTGGTCTACAGAGCTAGTTCCAGGACAGGCTCCAAAGCCACAGAGAAAC
>NW_026067937.1:19386999-19466555 GCF_014885135.2 Alexandromys fortis | reverse complement strand
AAAAACCAAAAAAAAAAAAAAAAAAAAAAAAAAAAATCCAGGTAACCATGGCTTTCACCCCATTAGTTTTTTTGAGGCAGACCAAGTGACGTGTTAAAAATGTAGACCTTGTTTGTTGCTTAATAGGCGCATACATGGATTTCTACATATACAGAAATATAAATTTCATATATATATCCCTTCCCCCAGATCACACATATATATATGACTGTGTTACTAAGGGCTGAGTGATGCAGGCAGTGACTGGCTTATTTCTGTGATAGTATTTGCTCCAGAAGCCTTTGGGTGCACCTGTGGAACTTCTCATTCCCATAGCACTTGGCAGTTCCCAGTATGTCTCTCCTTGGACTGTCCCATCTAAACACGAAGAAAAAAAAAAAACATGAAGTAAAGCTGGGACACAAATGGAACCACCGATATTCTGCATGCCTGGTGACCAGCTGTGTGCAGCCTGCCCCTGTGGCCTCAGATCTCTGTGGTATGCTGGAGACTGTTGGTCCACAGAAGATCCATCCCAGTGCTGAGCCCCATGAGGAAGGCAGCTTCACCGCTCCGTGGCCAGGAACAGAGCATTGTGGAGGAGCAGAGCTCAGCAAACCTATGCAGGCACTTGACAGAGCCTGACAAGACGAACCTGCTGGAACCAACCCTGAGATGAGCCATGGGCCTAGGGAAGGTGTAGCATCCTCGAGTCCTTCTGTGTCCGTCCAGTCCCTGTTCCCACCCACACATCCCCTCTGTCACCAGGGGCTCTCTTGGAGGCTGGAAAGGTTTAATCCTTTCTGGTTCTCTCCCAAGATAAGCTGGGTAATTGAATATGTGCCCGCGAGTATAATCTCCAAATTGGTGGATTTGAAACAAAGCCGATTAGAGGATTGCAGTTGTAAGGATAGGAACAGAAATCTTTCTTTAGAAGATGCTGTTGATGGTGAGGAGCTGAGAACCTTAGTGGGCTGCACACAGCCCGTGCGGACTCTGTGCGAAGAATAGGATTGGGGCTGGGGAGATAGCGTAGTGGGCAGAGTGCCAGCACAGGGACCTGAGTTATTCCCTAAAACCCACATATAAAAAAGACGTACATGGTGGTACGTGCCTGTAATCCCAGTGCTTGGGAGGCGAAGAGAGAAGCTCCCTGGGGCCCGCTGGCCAGCAAGCCCAGCCTATTTGTCAAGTTCTGGGCCAACGGCAGGTGTTTAAAATGAACTAGATGGTCAGTACCCGAGGAACAGCAGCCAAGGCTGTCTGACCTCCATATGCACATGTATGTGTATCTGAGCACATATGGCCGTGGCACAGGGTGGGAGAGCTGAGTGGACCACAGGTGGCCTCCATTGTCTCCGTTCCCAGCAGAGGCCTCTGCCGTCCACAGCGTGGAGTCAGGACATGCACGTCTCTCTTTAGAACGCCTCCTCTGTCCCCACCAGGGCTCCAGTTGGGATCAGAGGTGCCTAGAGAGGCCTCAGGAAGGCAGACTGGAGGAGGATCTCAAATTAGAAAACCACCATTGTCTAAGGACAAAGGGCTCACAGAGCCCGCTGGCCAGCATGGAGCTGGACACAGGAAGTTCAAAGAGGATGAATTTGTGGTTTGTGCCTCAGGAACCACAGGAAGGTGGCAAGAGTCAGCCCAGCAGGTGGAGAACTGTCTGCACCGTGGAGACATCATGCGTAAAATCATCTCCACACTGGGGAAGGCAGCGTGGACAAGTGGATCTCTGGGGAAGACGAACTCATGATCCCCACATCTTTCTAATTCTCTCCCAAGAAAGTCAGCAGGCTTAGCTTTCCGCAGATGAGCAAATCAAGGCTGGGAGAAGGGGTACCTTTGTGAGGGGTCAGGGTTGGTATAAAGTCAGTTTGACCTTAGAACTCTGGATGACATTGCTCTGACTTCTGGAAGTCTAGGGTGCTCAGCGTTTCGTCCTCATGGAGAGTCGATGTTTGGGACCGTTCTCCACAAGTGACCCAGATGCCACAGAGCGAGGCAGTGTGTGCCCATTGGCTACCGCTTCTCTTCCTGGCCCACTGACCCCTGCCCTAAGGCTCACTCCCTTCCTGGCAAGCACAGCATAGCATGGCTCAGGCCCTTGCCCCTTTGATTCTCAACCTGCCAGGTCACCTGGCGTCATTCAGGTCTGCACCTGGATGTGATGTCGGCTTGCAAGCCACTGACGCATTTTGAATCCCAGCCCTCGGGGAGCAGCCAGCAGCTCTGGCTCTCAGCCCACTCTGGCAGATGGCCCTGATCTGAGAGTTTATGTAATATCTGTCTGATGGCAGTGACTGCAAGAGACACTGGCATCTCATTTAAATAATTTAACCATCATAATAACCACGCTGCTGTGGGTACTGAAGCTTGCGGGAGGAGCTGGGCGGAGATGTTTGTGCTTTCTGCAGTGTGGAAACAGACAGTTGTAATCCAAGGCCCTCTTCAGATGTTTAGACACTGAGGCATCCTCACACACCTACTCTGTGTAAAAATTTACTGCTTTCTTCAAGATCCGAGCACGTGGAAGCATCATAAAGACAAGGAGAACCAAGATTTCCTAGCAACTCATGTGCTTGGTTTAAATGTAAATGAGTTTTTGAGGAATCGACTCTTGAACACCTCGAGTGCCCCTGCTGCCGCTTTCTGTAGGTATTTATCCATTGAAACAAACTTTTCATCATCGAGGAGCAGTTTAACTGAAGTCCAGCCCCCTGCCTCAGTATCATCATTTCCAAAAGCGGATGGTGTTCAGATCAGACAGACCGGAGCTATTCTCCTTAGTGGGTATGTTCTCTCAACATGTGGAAGAACGTGGAAGCTAAGCATCGACGGGCAGTTATCCCAGCTACTTGGGAGGCTGAGGCAGGAGGATTATAAATTCAAGGCTTGTCTGGGCCACAGAGCAAGTTCAACTTGAACCATGTATGAGAACTTGTCTCAAAATTTACAAAAGATGAAAGGGGCCTGTGCACGTAGGTCAGTGGTAGAGTGTTTGCCTGGCACACACGAGACCCTGAGTTCTGTGCTCAGCTGTGCAGAGTCGACACAGCGAGAAAAACACTAACAGCATGCAGATGTCAAAGCACACGTGGAGTTTCAGTATCAGCGAGACTAGAGAAGGTAAAAGCATTTGTTGTTACATTCATTTGTGTGCGTGCCTGTACATGCCATGGCAGGCCTATTAGAGTCAGGTCTCTCTAGGGGGGTCCTAGGGATTGAACTCAGGGTGTCAGACTTGGCAGCAAGCACCTATGCTCACTGAGTCTTCTTGGTGGCTGAGCACCAGAGAAGTTTTCCAGAAGAATCAAGAGGTTGTATGTTAACCGCTCTAGTTGGCATCGTGAACCTGGGAGAGCAAGGCCTAAAATGAGGCAGATTAAAGTCTCATGCAATAGTCAACTTTATTCAGGGTACCAGGCCAAACTCTGAGGGTTAAGACGTGTCCAGTCACATGGACAAACTGCACATGGCCTAAACATGCTTTTCCTTAGAGTCATGGGGATAACAACAGCGGAAGTGAGTGCGCTCCTGTCTGCTACACCTGGGAGGAGCACACAAACACATTCTAAGAACAATTCTGTGCTTTGAAGAAGCTGAGGTCGCCAGGTCTGTCTTGTTTGCTTGCATTTTTTTTTACAAGCACTCAGAATTTCTCTTGCACAACTAACTCCATTTTTGGACTGTGTTCCCACAGTTGTAAAAGACAATTAATTGTATTATGTCTCATCTCAGATGGCAGCTACAGCTCCCACGCGAGGCAAGCTGCTACAACCCAGGCCTGTACAGATGTCCCCTCGGCCTGTCGTCATACAGTTCTGGTTCCTTCTACTGTCCTCACGAGCCTGCACCAGGGTCCAGAGCTGGCATGGGGAAAAACCATCAAGCCTCCCCACCACACACACACACATGCATGCATATACGCATGCACAACACACACATGCATGCGTGTACACACAATGCACATATACACACACATGCACGTGCGCACACACTCTTTCATGGCAGGATTGTGCAAGATTGTCGTCATGTCGACTTTTGGGTCAGGCATTAAGATTGGCATAAGCCTTTGATGTGGGCTTACATTCTGAGTATTATGAAAATGAAGTACAAAGTAGGGGCTTGCTTGAAGGGCGCTCCAGTATCCAGGGAAGACTTTCCATGTGCCACGCAGATAATTTGGAATCAATTTGTTAATAAACGCATCTCCAAGTTGGCATGCGAATTGGGGCATTTAGAGAGGCTTGGAAATGAGCTCCTGCCGAAAGCGTGGCATTGGAAAGGAAGCTAAGAACTTTGCAGATGACTCGTGCACAAACTCCTTTGTTATGTTGGATTCAGGAACGTGCTCCTCTTTGCTGCACAAACATATGGCCAGAAACCCAAGTTGCTGAGTTGTTTTGAGATAAGAGCAACAGAGAGGGCTCCTTCTGGTTCATCCATATTTCATTAGGGCAGCAGTTAAAAGATTCATTAGAGACACCCATCTGTAGCCCGCAGCATTCTTGAGGGGGTTCAGATGGAGGCTGGATTTCCTGAGTAGCACTTTACATGCACAGAAAAAGACAACCATTTATGAGAATTAATAGCTCAGCAGAGAGAGGCTGCCTGGTAAACACTGGAGTGCGCCCGTGTTGAGGCAAAACACAGCGCTCACTGCGAAAGGAGTAAACGTTTATTCTGAGCTCGACATGCATGACCATGGCCAGGAAACATGGATCGAGTTGCCATGCAGGATACGTTCTGCTGTGGAAGAGGCTACATGATTTTTATAGTCACAAAACTCTCCAACAAAAAAATTATACATCAAGGTGTTGATCAGAAAAGCGGGTGGGGACTGCAGATAAGCCCGGGAGGTTTCTGCTGTAGGTCTCAAATGCTGTCTGATGATGCCTTAGCTTTTATGTGATGGAAGCTAATGATATTCTAGGTTAATGCATTAAAAAGGTTTTACCTGATAAGAGAGTGGCTAGTGAACAGTTATGAAGGGGACTAATGATAGTCCAGGATGATTTTGGCTATGGACCGGTAACATTCCAACTCTCCACAGTCACGAGGCTCTAGTCAGTCTTGCAGAATCTGCAAGATGGGCATGGCTTTTTTTTTTTTTTTTTTTTTCGAGACAGGGTTTCTCTGTGGCTTTGGAGCCTGTCCTGGAACTAGCTCTGTATACCAGGCTGGTCTCGAACTCACAGAGATCCGCCTGCCTCTGCCTCCCGAGTGCTGGGATTAAAGGCGTGCGCCACCATCGCCCGGCATGGGCATGGCTTTTTAAAGGAACCGCGAGCTGACACCCATGGTGTACTTATAACCCTTGACTGCCACTTGCTTCAGCCAGTGCTCCACTGTCTGAAAAGGGCAGGAAGCCAGACCCAGAAAAGTAGATCCAAGTTGGGAAGCTCTTGCTTAGGGGAGGGCGAGGACCAAGGGTCCGTGAGATCCCATCATGGGGCACTCTAATAACTATCCTGGAGAAGCAGAGATGTTCTGAAGAGACTCTCGTGCCTGCCTCCTCGGCTATCAGAGGATTGGGATAATGGTCCCCAAGGGACTGGGATTTCCCTGGAGGAGCCTCACGTCAGGGAAAACGGGCTTCCAGACGGACTACCATCTCTAGAACAGGCTTTTGCTCTGGCTGATGAGTCAATAAAATTGTACGGACAGAAAGTAGAGTGGTGTTCACTGGAGTCTGGGAGAGGGCAGGGGGTGCCAGGCTTTGGTGGGGCCAATGTTTCAGTCTGGGAGGATGGGAGTGATGGCTGGACACCACTGTGAATGTCCCCAATGCCATTGAACTCGGCACTCACACATGGTAAGAACGGTCAATTTTGTGTGTATATGTTAGCACAATAAAAAGTATTGAATATATCCTGGAGAACATAATTTGAAGCCTCAGAGAGGAATAGGAAAGGCAAAATTCCAAGCTCATATTTTTCAAAATATCCTGTTGGGAGTTAGTGAGTAACAATGAACTAGATTTTACTCTTAGACATTTTGGTGGACATTTCTAGGAACAAAGAGAGGAGAGTGTGACAGTCTCATTTCTGTCTCCATTCTAGAAATTTCCATTGGTTACTATATCAGTAAGGGTTCTCTAGAGAAACAGAACTGATAGAATGATTCTCTCTATATAAAACGGGCTGTATTAGAATGACCAGCCCAACACTGGCTGTCTCCCAATGCAAAGTCTAAGAATTCCATAGTTGTTCAGTCCACAAGGCTGGCTGTCTTACAGATGGCCTTCAGCATGTGTCGGAATCCAGAAGAAATAGGCTCTAATTGCGTGAAGGAATGAACTGGCAGTGTGAGGAGGGCAAGCAGGAGGTGATCGATTTAGAGGATTTAGAGGAGGTGATGGATTAGAGAAACCCTTCACGGCTCTGTCCACAGGTGTGGGTTTTGGTTGATTCCCGGGTACAGTCAAGTTGACAACCAAGAGCGGCCATCACAGTTCCCCTCACTGGTGCTCATATGAGGATGTGCATGTATGCTCGTTTGCAGGTATGGTGATGGCAGAAAAGCTGGCTATTTTATCTGTAGTGTTTCTGTGCTATAATATCATTTACCTTTATTATTTTTTAAATAATGTGGCTATGTGCGGTGTGTGTGGGGTTGTGCACCGATGAGTCCCAGAGTCTAGAAGAGGTCAGTGGATCCTTTGGGACTGGAGTGACAGACAATCGTGAGCTACTGTGTGGGTGCTGGGGATTGAACCCGAGTCCTCTGGAAGGACATCCAGTGCTCTAACCACTGAGCCATCTCTCCAGGCCTGCAGCGTGCCTTCTTCACTCTCAGTCATCTGTCTGGCGGCTTTGTGCTGTACTGGCAGTAAGGTGGGAAGAGCAAGCTTCTAGACTAGGCCTCAGTCTTCCTTGTCACTTTGAGGTTCTCACTGAACGACTCATCATGGCCTTAATGTGCGGCCCCTTTTCCCAAAAGTCCAGTGCGCTTCATCTGTGTCTGAGGGGACAGTCAGTGCACGTGTGTCCGTCCCCACTTTCCACCAAGCTCAGCATCTCCCTCCACTCTGGTCCCAGGGGTTTGTGTCGAGATAGTGTGGACACAGCACTCATGCCAGGACAATGAGAACCTTGGGCACAAGCGGAAGTTCCCTTTCTCAGGGCAACTGAGGAAGAAATATTAATCTAATTCTATCATTATTGGTTTTAGATTTTGTAGTCAGGTAAAGGCTTTTCTGTGTGGCCACAAACTCAGAATAGGTGGCGAAGAAGATAGTCAGCCATGCTTGCCACCGGGAGCAGAGCTCCTTCAGGCCAGGAATCGTGACCAACTCTGTTTCTTGCCCCCAGTGTTCTCTTTAGCTCTGTGGCCAGTTTAAAGCATCTGATGTTGCTTCAGTCACACAGGCGCAGCCTCCCACTGCTCTCGGATTCATCTGGACTGAGCAGCGGCCGCTGTTTGAGGCTCTCTGGGTGAAGCGTTAGTTCTTGGATTGTAAGTGGCCTCCTTGAGAACCTGCCTCCTCCCCCAATTGCCCAACTCCCTCTCCCAGCATTTTCCCAGCCAGGCTTTTCAGGGGCTTGTTGGACCAGAGAGGCCCTTTGACATCTAGACTGGTCTCAAGCACGTGTCTGTCCCTTCCCTTCAATCTTAGAGCCATGGGGCTGGGTGGGGGAGGTGAGGTTCTGTGCTTTGCTCCCCAGAATCCTCTGTATCTTCTGGAGCAGGAGGCTGCTCCAGGCCTCTCTCCTGGCTCAGCTATTCCTAGGTCAGCTGGGCAGAATGAAGTCATCCCTGTCTTTTCCACAGCAGGGCCATCACATCTGTTTCCTGGCCACCCTATGACGCCCTCACTTTGGGCCTTACCCTGGTGCTGCCTTGCTTTCCTTCCTGTCTGGCTGAGCCTCTTTCCAGAGCTGACTGTGCTCAGTGAGGAGGAAGTGTGACCTTCTCCAGCTGAGCCATATCGCAGCCCTTCCTCAGCTGCTGCCAGAACAAACCCATGAGGTCATATTTCAGGAAGGATATATGAGTGAGAACTGATTTGTGGTCCCAGAGGACCTCAAAGACTCTGAGGGAAAAAAAAGTGAAACAAACAAAAGCAGAAACAAAAAGATTAAAAAAAAATAAAAGGAAGAAAAATAAAATTGTGTGTGTGTGTGTGTGGGGAGGGAATGGGGGTAGGGTTTGCACACTTTGGTTGTGGAAGGCTAGAAATCTTCCTAGCAACCTCATTTGGACCCTGCAGAGGTTTTTTCTGCTTCTTCTAGCTCATTCCAGAAGTTCCTTCCAGGCCTGGATGTCAGTGCCTCTGTCCAATCCTCTACCGTCTAGCACCTGAGCATTAGAATAAACACCTGTGGTCACCTCCACAGGAGATGGGACATATGAGCCTGTAGTTAGCTGCAGGAGTGAGGTCTATCTTGTGTCCCATTGTGTTTGATGTGTGTGTGTGTGTGTGTGTGTGTGTGTGTGTGGCTGCTAATAGAGCTAGAATCCAGGGCCTCTTACGTGATAGGCAGATGTGTTATCATGAAGTCATGCCCCTAGCCAGGTAGACACTTTTCTTTGTCTGTCCTTAACCTGTGGGCAGTAGGCCTGTGGCTCTCCAAGACTGCATGGCCCTGGCTAGAGCAACTGGTGTTTGTGGCCTCAGGACCCCAGGAGGGCAACACAGAAAAGACCACACAAGACATTTGGGAAGTTATTCTCTATTTAGTGCTGACCTTTGAACAACATGAGAGTTACTTAGGTGATAGTATTTGGGTTACAAAATAATTGGAAGTCTTTCAATATAGTTTCACAGGGCTCATTGTTCAGAATGTGAAGCTGTCAGCATTTTCTGTTGGTCACTGCAACCAGAACTCAGTGTTCTCTGTAACTTGGATTTTGGCTCTTTAGAAAATCTCTTGCCAGTTTTACAGGGGATGGGAGGGACAGCTGTTCTCCTGGGGCTCCCTCTGTTCCCTCTTGTATTCCATAGCCCTGGTGGGGCTCCCATCCTGGGAGGGTGACTGCCCGAATGACCAGCCCTCATCTTTAATTTTTGAGGCAGAGTCTGTGATTGGAGCAATAGCTCATCATTTTGGCTGCACTGGCTGGTCAGTGAACTTCACGGATCTTCGTTTCTCTGCCTCCTCAGCACCAGGATTTCAAGGATGTGCTGTCATACTTGACAACTTTTACCTAGGTTCTGGGGGTTTGAACTTGGGTTCTCATGCTTGCACAGCATACTTTACCTGCCGAGCCATCTCCCCAGGCCTGCAACTAACATTTTTATCACGCTCACGTGTTTCCGACCCTGTTCTAAACTGTTTACACCAATACTGACAGAAACCTTCCACAAGGGGCCCTTCTGTACCCCCACCCTTTACTGAGGAGGAAACTGGGCACAGGGGACTTGAAGAGCGTGTGGAAGGTCACGCAGTCAGCAGGTGGTGTGGTCAGATTGGACCAGACAGTGGGGTCTGGTCTCAGATTTGCTGCTTTTCTGTTTCTTCAGGGGAGCCAGGGGAGGCCCCTGCCCCAGTGGTTTTCTGTGTGAAAGATTGGGCAGCCTTGTACCGCAGCCAGCCACCAAGGCCTCAGGAATGCATGGGGAAAGTGGGGGCATGGGTAGTTGGACGGTGAAAACCCCAGCATCGTCCCTTAGTGATGGGAAGGAACGATGGAGTGAGTCCTGTGATGATGTCTTGGAGTCGGATGGTTGGCTTTCCAAGCCCTCTCTAGAATGCACATGCTGATGTACCATGGGCTGTGCCCCCAGGACCTGCACTGCATACTGTTAGACATACAGCAGGGCCTGCTTCTCTGCCAACCAAGGGCGGGGATGCTGGACCGAGCTGGGCATCAGCAGAGGAGCACCAACTTCCTTTCTTTTAATTTGTTTTTAAGGCAGGGTGTCGTGCTGGTGAGGACGACCTTGATTTCCCGATCTTTCTGCCTTCATGTCCCAAGCACTGGTATTAGGGGTGTATCCCACTGTGCCTGGATTGGAACCATAAGAGTTTTCATGCTGTGTCTTTGACAGGTGTACTCACAGATGACATGTGTGTCTAGCATGTCCTCCACATGCAGTTCCTGCTGAGTCAATAACATGTAGTTTTCTCTTCTCTTCTCAGACAGTGGGCATGGCTCGCCGCCTGCAGCAGCCCCTCCGAGGCGGCGGCTGACTCGGAGACCAGGCTACATGAGAAGCACAGCCGGCCCTGGGATCGGGTTCCCCTCTCCAGCAGTGGGCATGTCATGCCAGATCTCATCAGGGCCGACAGGCCAGGAGCCCCACTACTCACAGCCCAAGGCTGGACAGTGTGGCCCCAGCCCCAGCGGGTGCTGTCAGGTGGTGGGCAGCCCTTTGCTCAAGAGCTCGCTTGTCCCCGCTGTGGCCTCTGTGGGTCACCTTCACCCAGCCCAGAACTCTATGAAAGAAACATCAGTGTACTTTGGGGTTCATTCCAGAAATGGCAACAAGCTACCTGAGAAGCTGACCAGGCCATGTAGGCCTGGGGGCAGTGGATGTTGTCAAGACATTTTATCTTCGGACAGCTCTAAGTCCCTGGCTCCCAGCCTTGGTGTAGCCTGGAACAAGGGATCAAAGGGCCTGGAGACTGTGAAACCTCTGGCAGCACCAGAGCTGAATGGCCCGGCTGATATCCCATCTCTTCCTGGCTCCCAAGACACCTTTTCTTCCTGCTTCAGCTTCATCCGACTCTCCCTCGGTGGTGCTGGGAAACGTGGAGAAGCAGAAGGTTGCCTACCATCCAGAGACACTGAATCCCTTCATCAGAGCCCCCAGGAGATGGCGGCTGAAGCGTCCAGCTCAGACAGATCCCGTGAGGACCCTCGACGTCTCTGGACCTTCAATCTTCAAGCTACTCCAGGCTCGGTGGACTTGGATCAGGTCACAGGGAGCGACAGCAAGCCAGAATGTGGCATAGTCTCTTCCTTGGACACTGGCTTCTCTTCCCAGGTTTCATCCTCAGCTGGTGGGTGGGGCGACCAGGTCAATGGCTGGGCAGGTACCCGAGGATGGGATGCTTTGCTCAGCGAATGGGAGCCCAGGCTACAGGACCATCTACTGATCAACCGCAGGCAGCTGGAGGTGTGTGTCCTTCAGGAGACTGGTACTCCGACTCAGGACTGGGTGGAGGCAGGGGGTGGGGCGGCTGTTCCTGGAAGCAGCAGTGGCTCCTGGGATGGCTGGCTGAAAGGATGTGGTGGCCCTTCTGTCTCCTCTGCCTCTGAGCATGGATGCTCTGCCCTCTGTTCTCTGTCTGTGTGGCTTAGGTGCTGGCATGGACTCGCTGATTGGGCCCATGCTTCTCCGCAACCTCTGACCTGCAGTGCGGTTTGTTTGGTTTAGCTCTGCTGTGAAATAGGAAAATGGGGGCTGGCAAGATGGCTTGGTGGGTAAAGGCACTTGTTGCCAAGCCTGGCAACCAGAGTTTGACCCCCAGGACCCGCAGGGTGGAAGGGGAAAGCAGACTCCTTCAGGGCGTCATCTCCCCTGACCATGCAGTGAGTAGAGGTGATAAAGGACGGCTCTGGGAGGGTAAAGGAGGCAGTCAGCTCAAGTTTGCAAAGCGTGGAATGGGCCCCATCCTCTCCTGCTTTGCTTCACTTGCCCGAAGGGCTGTGTGGATCCCTCCTACAAAGAAACTGTTTTATTTTGGTGTGAACATGTGCTTGTGTGTGTGTGCATATGTGTGCATGCACATGTGTGCCTACATGCATGCATACAATGTGTGAGTATGTGTGTGTGTGTGTGTGTGTGTGTGTGTGTGTGTAGGTTGGGGAGGACAACCTTGGGTGTCGTCTTAACTTCCCATCACTGTGTTGGAGTGCACCGTTTAGGCCAGCGAGTCTCGGGGATTCTCCTGTCTCCTCCTCCCCAGAGCTGGGGTCCCAAGCATGGGTCAGTATGCTTGCGTGAGTTCTGCATTGAGCTCAGGTCTTACACTTTCAAGACAAGAGCTTTACTGACCGCTCCATCCCTGCAGTGCCTGGCTTCAGTGTTAAGGAGCACGTACCAGCCACAGCCCCTTAGAAAGTTGTTCTGGGAGGGAAGGTGTGGCTGCTGGTGATTCTCGACGTCTGCATCCTTTCTTTCTTCTCCTCATTCTATGCTTCCTGTGCTGGGGATAGAACTAGGGCCTTCTGCATGCTAGGTGCCTACCACTGAGTTACAAGTCCAGCCCAAGGCAGTACCTTCAAGTAGGGCCGCAGTCCTTCCTGGGCTGGCCTGGAGACCGCTGTGGTCCATGCCTGGCTCCCCTCGGCTGCTCTTTGAGTTCCCATGTTTACCTTCATGGCTATGCTCTGAGGGTTAGAACAGAGGCCATTTGGCCTGCAGTCTGTGTCCCTTCTCTCCACATAGCTCTTCCTGCCGATAATGGCATAGCTTTGTGGCATTTGTAGCATTCTAAGTATTTCTGGAGAATCATGTTTAAATTATGATTTTTGTTCAAGTAACTTTTTTTTTTAAAAGAAACACACATTTGGCATTGGAAAACTTTATGTTTATGTGGTTTTTAAAAAATAGTTTGAATAGAAGTTTACTTTTAGAAGTTTTCCTTCTAAAAATGGTACTGCTTTTCAGGATTTTAATTTCCTTATTAGATTTTCTATTTATGTGCATGTGGGCGTCATGGTACTTTCATAGAGGTTAGAGAAGAACTTGTGGAAGTCGGGTCTCCATTTCCACTGTGTAGATCTTGGGGATCAACTTCCTCAGGCTGAAGCCAGGGCCTCCACCCTCAAGCCATCAGGACAGCCCAGTTTTGAATAGCTCTTATGCGCTCCTAGATTTTACAAGATGAATGTACTGGAATTTATTCGTAATTTATCTCTTCTGTGTAATTTCTTATGTGTAATTTATGTCTCATGCTTCCCCTTCAAACCAACACAGGTCACTTCCTTAAGTTTAAAGCTTCAGACACTTCAAGAAAAAGCGATCGAGGCTGCTGACTACGATAAGGGTGAGTTCGCATCTGTTTGTAGACATTTTGTCTTTCTCCCTGACACCTGTCTTCCTTCCTCCCCTTCTCGGATTCTGCCTCCTTTGCTCTGGGAGCTGTGTGGTTGACTCTTTAGGGAGTTTCTGCTCTGGGACAGCCGGCTAGCCTGCTGCCCTGTTGGTCTGGGGATTTCAACCACTTGATGGTAGGCTGGACTTTCCTATTGGCCAGGAACAGGTGAGGATCTGCTCTGTAGGAAGCAAACTAACTCGTCACCTGCCTGCCAGTGATGCACAGATCCATGAACTGTACCGACTGGGCACCCATGGGGGCAGCGGAGGTGGGGGTGGGGGAAAGGTGCTGGATGTTGGTGATGGCGTCGTTATGGGGCCTTCTGGCTTCATGCTCTCCAGGATAAGCTAGAGAAATGAATTGCATTTAGGAGATGGCAGACAGTGCCAATGAAACCTCTCATGGTCAAAAAATATCCAAGAGAAGAAGGACAAGTTATAACATGAGGCCAAGAGAGAGTGGGGCCAGTCAGAGAGAGGCCAATGAGGAGCCAAACAGGAGTTGAGCCAGAAAGAGGGGTGCGGACTGGGCACAGATGGATGAAGAAGGGGGAGGTTTTAGGGGTGGCTGATTTGAAAGGAGCCTTAACAACTCTGCTCTATGTGTGTGGGGGTGGTGGTGGTAAGGGAGAGGGCTTAGACTAACTTAAAGATCCTCCAGACAACCGTGGGGTTGACAGGTACTACAGATGGTGACTTGCTTTAGGGTCCAGGACTGGCTGAGAAGTGTAATACAGAGCTGAGGATTCTCTGGAAGTGTTAGCTCAATGCGTAGGCTGTGGCCACTTGGCCTGTTTCTGTTACTCCATCGACTATGCCTTGAGCCATTGGAATTGGGGCCATGTTGGAATCTGTGAGGGACAGTTCCTCCCAGGAACAGAGGTGCACAGTGTCCTGACTGTGTGTGCCTCTGAGCTGCTCTTCAGGGGGTGAGAGGACTTGAGGATGAAGGCGGGGTTTTTCAGGTTCTCCTCTGCCTCCATCCGCAGGCCGTCAGATTTCACACAGTGCTGGGTGAAGGATGAGGGTCAGAGGGAGCAGAAGCTATGAGGCAGAAGTATCTTCCGTGGTAGCCCCTGGGGTCCATGCTACACCATGGGTAGAAGAGAAGCCAGCTCTTCCTGGGTCTGGGCACATTGGTGGTTTGTGTCTGTGAAAGACAGCCCTGGTTCTGATGTCCCCACTACTGCAGCCCTGGTTCTGATATTCTCACTTCTGCAGCCCTGGTTTTGATGCTCCCACTGTTGCAACATTGCAGCCCTGGTTTTGATGCTTGTGAGATATTGCAGTATTGCAGGGGTTTGTTTTCACTGTCAAAGGCTGAGTCTTAGTCCCTCCTCCTTTAGGTCATAGTTCCCACAGTGCAACATTCCATGGACGGAAGCCATGCACACCCTCCACCCCCTCAAGGCCTTTCTGGACTTGGTTCTCCCACTGGTCTTTTTCTAGCCAAGGCCTCACTTCTCTCCCCTTTTTAAAATATTCCTGCCACCCTTTGGGAATGAAATTATGATGCTCTTGTCAGAGAAGTCAGAAAGCAAAGGTGCCTTCCTCCAGAGCTTCTGGAGTGGGCCTTGCACTGTGCATTTTCTCCAGCTTCTAGAAGACTCGGGAACTGAGAATGGAGGAGTTGTGGCTGTAGGGTTTCTTTCATGGAGGGGCAGGCCCCAGGGAAGAGGCTGGGGGTCTTGTGAGGGCAGCTCTTTGGGACCTTGGAGCATACAGAGAGGACAGTTGGTTGGTCCACAGTAAGGCACACCCCACTCTCATCCTGCCCGAGCCTCTGGCCTGCCCAGCTGCCTTGTGAAGTGTGCATCTGGTCACTGGATATTCAGTAAATGCTTCAGGAAGGATTGAGATGTCTTGGTACCCACTATCACCAGCTAGAGGAGGTGAGGAGGAAGCACTCAGGGCTGCTCATGGCCCAGCATCTGTTTATTCTGCTACCCTGGAGTTCATCACAGTAGTGGCGGTGCTGTCCATGGCAGCAGGAGCATATGGTACAGGGTCTTGCATCATGGCTGACCAGAAGGCAGAGAAAACAGACCAAATCCCAAAGGGAGCATATCTTTCAAAGACCCACTCCTACTAACCCCCTGCCATATGCCATGGACTACCACCACCACTACCACAGTGAACTGCAATCCCTCAAATAAACCCTTTCTTCCTTGAGTTTCTTCTGTTAGAACAGAGTAGCAAGAACAGTAACTAATGCAGGGATCTGTGGATTCTCATCGATGATGGGGAGGGGAGGGTCAGTGGGACCTCAGCTGACACCGAGGGTCCCTACTGTAATGAAATTTGTTGAAAGATCCAGGAATATACTTTATTTCTCACCTGGTATCTCCAGGGTTCGTAAAAACTGTTGTGATTGTCCACACGTCCTGTATGAACTTTGTTTCTTTTTGTGTATAGACAACAGCATACTTTGTCTTTATCTCAGGGAAGGCTCTGCAACAATTGTGTATCCCTGTGCACACACAGGAAAGCCACAGGATGGCAATATGTCCCCCAGAGTCTGTTTCTTTTTCTCTTTCTTTCTACTTTCGCTATGGGCTCCAGAGAAAGATTTGGTTGGCAGAGAATAGAAAGTTCCATGTTTTATCTAATCAAAATCACAGCGAGTTTACTCGGCGATGCCTCCTGGGAACCCCCTAAGGATTCTGATTCCATCTCTCCCTCTCCAGGAAAGCCAAGTTCATATTTCTTTCATCTTTGCCAACAGCTGGGAAGGCTTGGGGAAGAAAGAATAATACTTTCGATGTTTGTTTAGGGGCTTTTTCCAAAAGACACTCTGGCTTCATTGTATTAATGCTCACCCCGTGACTGTGGGGGCTGAAGAGCGAGAATGAGACCTGGGGAGAGACCATTGCTCATAGCCTGGGGTATAGAGGAGAGCTTTAGGACGCGGCCGAAGGGAGGGCAAGATTGCCCACAAGGATCCTCCATGTTGCTCTTCCTGATTTATCTCCACAACGTATTCTGTCAGCCCCTGACTTATGCCCGCTGTAACCATGTCTGTCACTTTCCTCCCCAAATGAGCAAGGAGAGGCTGTGAGAAGGGGGGGGGGAGCAAAAATCTCAGGATCTTACCTCCCCCCTAATATGTGTGTTTATTCATGTGTGTGTGTGTGTTCATGTGTGTGTGTGTGTACGTGCGAGTGTATGGAGGCCAGAGCTTTGCTGGGAACTGAACTTGGATCCTCCACAAGGGCACTAAAGCTCTTAACTGCTGAGCAGTTTCTCCATCCTCCACTACGCCTTGGGAAAAACCTGAATCAATGTTGTGGTTTTATAATACTGTTTCTATGTTTAGATATATTCAGATGTGCAAATTCTTGCATTGTGTTACAATTGGCTACATATATATATTTTTTTATCAAGTTGCACACAGTGGTTAGCATAGTGGCGTGCTGTTCAGGTGTGCACCCTGGAGCTGATTGATGCGGCAGGCTGCAGCAGGGAGCAGAGCGGAGTGCAAGGCCTCGCCATGGAACCAAGAGGGCTCTGCAGGCTTCAACATGGGGCTGAGGAACATGGCAGAATGCACCATGGAGTCTGCACCATAGAGCTGAGGGGTGTAGCAAACTGGACGGCAAAGCCAAGGGATGCTGTAGGCTGCATTTCATAGAGAGGTCGAGGGGTGTGGCAAAATGCACTGTGGAGATAGGGTGTGGCTGGCTGTGGCACTAGGCTTGTGCTAATGTATCCCATGGTGGCTGAACAGTGGGGCCACCCCAGGATGCATCCATACTAGACTGTATCTCCAAGTCCTCTGCTGGACTGTAAGAAGCAGCGTGACTTAGGTCTGTATCTACGTCTATCTCTATCTCTATCTCTATCTCTATCTCTATCTCTATCTCTATCTCTATCTCTATCTCTATCTCTATCTCTATCTCTATGAGTTCTACCTCTCTACCTCCAAGCCTGCTCTCACAGATTTGTTTTAAGTTTCTCTGGTTGCCAGTTTCCCAGAGACTTTTGTCCTACTCTTCCCCAGGAAGCAAAATCTCATGTCCTTGGAGGTTTGTGTGTGTGTAACATTTGGTCCCAGTGTAATATTTGGTAACATTCTTTTGGGGGTGGTTGTGAATTTTTACCTGGTAGAGCCTCACTGGAGGGAGGAGGTCACTGGGGACAGGTCTTGAGGGTTTTTGTCTGTCCTCATTTCTGTTCCTGGCGTCTTCCTGCCTGATGCAGTAAGGTGACCAGCAGCTCCGTGCTTCCCTGTTGCAGAGAAGAGCCACCCCCATTTCAATGTGTCCCTGCCGTGATGGATGGTCTCCTCTGAACTATGAGCCCAAACAAGCCTCTCCTAGCTGAGTTCTTTCTGTCACAGCAATGAACTAATACACAGAGTAGCCCTTGATTGATGTCTGATCACGACAGTGTGAAGAGGGTTTGGATGTGGGGCTCTGGAAAGGCTCCATTAGCTGGGTATTATGCGTATAATAAAGAGTGATTGGACCACAACCTGCAATTGAATTGACTGATTGACAGCTTCTGCTGGCAAAGTGTTCCAACTCTTCTACTTTTTGCACGAAGTGACAGAAACAATTAACGTATTCAAAACCTGAAACCCTTAAAAAAACACCTTCATGAGCTGCGAAACATTTGTTGATAATGCATTTATGTGTTTGTTTTCCTTTTCTGTATGTTTTCAGTCGCGGTATCGTGAAATGAGTCGTGAAATACTTGGCGTCCCCCTCTGTCTCTTTGGATGGGGATGGTCCGGCTAGCGCAGTAGAGTGTCCCGGGATGGGCGAGGAGACAGGGTGTCAGTGCAGCAGCTACGGTGTGCCCTGCTGTCTGCTCTTAGGCACCTGTTCGCTCTGGGATAAAACAGAAGCAATACACCTGTTCTCTGGCATGGGAGGAGTAAAACTGATGGTGCTGGGTATGGGCGCCCACAGCTCAAGGCTTGGAAGGAGCGGGCCCCTTTCTTCCTCCAGCCCATACGTGTTAGAAGCCACAGGAAACAGAGACGTCGAATAACCTCAGCTGGCGGTTAGCATTGGGAACAAGCAGAAGGCAGGACGAGATAATATGGCACTTTATTTTCTATGTGGCAATAAGACGCTCATTGTACATGATCTGATTTCTTTCAAGATGCAAATATAAGTTTGTAAACGCAGTAGAGTGAACTCTATCGCAAAGCATGCAGATTGTGGTGGAGTGTTTGAAGTGTGAATATTCTGAACATCTCAGTGAATGGGTTTTTCTGCTCTCCAGGGTGGATTTCAGGATCTTGTTTTTCTTGTTAATTTTCTGGTGCTCTGCTGGATGACACTGAGTGACACCGAGGAAATAAAATTGTAGCTCTTCCTGGGTTGAAGGAAGCCCTAACATCGATTATTGTCCTCGTTCGTTCTAATCTTTAATTGTCAACTTGACATAGCCTAGACTCATCTAACAGGAGAGCTTCAACTGAAGAATTGCCTGGATCAGACTAGCTTGTGGGTATGTCAATGGGGAATTGTCTCGATTAAATATCTTGTTAACGATACTGGAAGATCCAGCCCACTGTGGATGGCGTCATTCCCTAGGCAGCGGTCCTGGGCTGAGTACAAACAAGCCTGTGTGAGCCAGCTAGCAAACAGCATTCTTCCATGGTTTCTGCCTTGGGTTCTTGCTTGGGTGACTGTTTTGACATCCGTCCACATTGTGAGTATAAGTCAAATAAATCCTTTCCTCCCTAAATTGATTTTGATTAGAATGTTTATTACAGCAACAGACAGAAACTAGGAAACTATCCTATCTTTGTGATGGTATAGCCCGGCTGGTCTCGGATTCCTGACCCTTCTGTCTCAGTCCATCAAACAGCTGGGATTACAGGTGCAGTACCATATCCAGGCTTGATTATCTGCTTCCTGACTGTACATACAGAGCCATCAGCTCTCTCGGCTCCTGCTGCTGTGACTTCCCACAGGACAGACTGTAACCTAGCCCCGAGCCCCAAAGCCTTTCTTCCTAAGGATACCTTTGGCAGGGTATCTTTATTACAACTAGCAAACCATCCTCGGGAAAATGGACCCCTGGGGCTTTTTTTTTCAAGTTTCTGGGAGAAAACAACAACTTTTTTTTTTTTTTTTTTTTTTTTTTTTTTTGTAAATAATGATTTGGAAGTTCACTGATGTCTTCAGTTGCAGGGAAGTGGACCCTGAGAAGTACCAGTGGGCATCTCAGTGGCATATGTGGCAACATATATGAAAAATATGAAAAACCCTTTCCCTGATCTGCATGGGTGCCTGTGGCTGGCGGGAGGATTAGCAGCCCCGGCACAGCCCTAAGGGGGCCAAGCCCGCCTCCCCACTCACACCGTTCCTGAGAGCCCTTCTCCCAGAGAGCTGACCATCTCATTTTGCCAAGACAAAAGGCAGAATAGTGTGTCAAGGTGACAAGGCTCGTGTTTGGAGTCAAGACCAAATGGGGAGTAAGATGAGGAGCAGTAAAGAAGGAACATCTGTTGGGTACCATCACCGACTGTCTCCAACCCCCCAACTCCCCGCCGCCATGGAGACACTCAGTGGACTGTTCTGTGACCTCCTTGTTTGGTTCCCTGAGGGTTTTTGTATATTTTTTTTAATTGTATCCTGGTTCCTGACAGTTTCTAAATAAGTAGGAAAAGATTTTAAGTTGGTATACCACTTTCCTTTGTAATCCGGGGCCTGGCATGTCCAACCTCAGACCCCACGGCTGTTTGCACACCATCCCACTGTAGTGCCCTGTCCCAGCCCTGACCCAGCCCAGCTCCCTGTGCTTAGCTCTTACTGTAATAAAGAGGCCTGGGGCTTGCCTGGACCCTCCCTTTTGCTGGACTGTGAGATTAGGCAGCTTGTAGATTTGTGTGTCTTTCCCACGAATGTCTTTTTTTCTATCTGTGACCTCAGCATTATCTGGTTGTACTAATTCACGGGTCTCTCCATGGATCCCTGGCTTCTGGTCTCACCTCTCGATTCATCCTGCACATAACACCCCACCTTAAGGTTTTTTTCTCTTCCTGTCTTAGCCAGGGTTACTATTGCTGTGATGAAACATGGCTAAGACACCAAACTGGGGAGGAAAGGTTTGCAGGTTCCACTTCCTCATCATAGTCTATCTCTGAAGGAAGTCAGGACAGGAACTCAAGCACGGCAGGAAACAGGCAGGAACCTGGAGGCAGGAGCTGATGCAGAGGCATGGAGGGGTACTGTTTGTTTCTCCTGGCTTGCTCAGCCTGCATTCTTATAGAACCCAGGACCACCAGCCCAGGGACAGTGCCATACACAGTGGGCTGGGCCCTCCTCATCAATCACTAATTAAGAAAATCCCCAAAGAAGGATCTTATGGAGGCATTTTCTCTTAATTGAGGTTCCTTCCTTTCAGATGATGCTAGCTTGTGTCAAGTTGACATAAAAGTAGGCAGGACCCTTCCCACCTCCCCTGATCACACTGTGACTAGGACAGGTGTTAGCCAGGACAGTCCCCACCTGTCCTGATCACACAGCTACTAGGACAGGTGTTAGCCAGGACAGTCCCCACCTGTCCTGATCACACAGCTACTAGGGCAGGTGTTAGCCAGGATAGTTCCCACCTCCCTATCACATCGTTACTAGGACAGGTGTTAAAGTAGGCCAGGCAATCCTCACCCTATCCTAACAATATTTTCTCTATCCTGATTATTTTTCTGCCTGCTCCCCCAGTTGCTCTAGAGAACCCATACCACACACCTGTGAACACGTACCATCCCTTCTCTGTCCTAGGTCTGAGGAGATCCACCTGCCCTGGGGTTAGTGTTTTGAATGTTTGTCCCCTTACATATTATACTTGATACAGTTGTTGGCTCTCTCCTTGGATGAGCTTCTTGAGGAGAGGAGAGGCCCTATGTATATTTCTTTCTATTTTTAAAGACAAAATAACATAATAAATAAAAATTAAATATATTCAGGAGATAGGTTTTTTTTTTTATTATTTTAAATTATTAGCTTGTTACTTGCCTAATTTTAACTCTACCCTCCAGCATGGTGCTAGTCACAGTTTCCCATTGAGGAATAAGTGTTTGGGATACAGCTTATTACAAATAGTAATGACTGTCTTTATTGTTATGAGACAGGGTCTCATGCAGTGTAGGCTGGCCTCAACTCTCTATGTAGTAAATGATAACGTTGGGTTTCTGCTATTCCTACCTTTATCTCCTGAGTGCTGAGATTATAGCTGTGTATTACTGTGCCCAGTTTGTGTGGTGCTGGGGGACTCAAACCCAGAACTTCATGCATGCCAGGTAACCACTCTAGCAACTGAACCATACGCCCAGCTCCCGTTATTGTCATTTTATGGTTATTAGTAGTAGATAATTATATGAGCAGCATAATCATAGGATTTCAGAACCTTCAGATCAATCTAGTTTAAAAAAATCTGACAACAAAATCAGGTTCTGCCAACACAGCAGGTTGTATGAACTAGTATAGATGTTCCAAGCTCTTTAGGCTCTATATTCCCGTCTGTCAACAGGGCAGCACGCTAGTGAGCTAATTCATTTGGAGAATTAGCTCATGCTATAACTGGACTTGCATACGGTACCTATTGTGATGGTGTGGTGATTTGAGTAAGAATGGCCCCCAAAGGCTTATGGAGTTGAATGTTTGTTCATCAGGGAGTGGCCCTAATTGAGAAGGATTAGGAAGTGTGGCCTTGTTAGATGAAGTTTGTCACCAAGGGTGGGCTTTGGGGTTTCAAAGACTCAAGCCAGGCCCAGTGTTTCTCTCTTCCTGCTGCCTGTGAATCTGGATGTAGAACTCTCAGCTACTTCTCCAGTACCACATCTGCCTGCATGCTGCCACACCTCCCGCCATGACAACAATGGACTCAACTTCTGAACTGTAAGCCAGCCCCAATGAATTTATAAGAGTTGCATGGTAGTGGTGTCTCTTCAGAGCCGTAGAACACTGACTAAGGCAGATGGTTTATCCCATTGTCACCTTGATTGGATTTTTTTGGGGAATGTTTTTGGAAAGATTTGACTCCCGAGAGAAAACTACTCAGAACACAAGTGGCACCATTCTGTGGACTTGGGTCCTGGACTAAATAAAAAGAAATGGAGGGACACACTGGCATTCACCTCTCTGTTTCCTGGCTGTGAAGGCGCTCTGAGCAGCCCCCTCACACGCCTGCTGCCGAGCGGTCCCTCCAGGATACATTGTATCCCCTTGAGCCCCTACCCAGAATAAGCCCTTCCTTCCTCACATTGTTTTTATCACTGCAAAAATAACAAGTAACTGAGCGAGTGTTAGCCACAAGGACAGACCTAGAAGAACGCTTAGGTCTGAAGAGACTATGAAGAGTCATCAGCTCCTAGCTTTGTTTTTCCGCTCAGTCTTGCTGGTGCCCAGCTTCCCGCTTCTGATACACCGAGAATGCCCAGCTCTATGTTAGGGAGTACGAAAAGAAGTCAGGATGCCTGTATGAAGGGGGCGTTTCGCATGTCATAGTAGACAAATTATTTTCTGACGTGACAATGGATCGGGTGGAATGACCTTTCAAAGCCTGACGACAGTGACGGGGCGGAGGGGACAGTTTTCCACTTGACCTTTGTACAGTGTGCCAGCTTGTGCCGTAATTTGGGATCAGTTGTTGTTGACAGGCTTGGCAGAGCCTGGGCTTGACGAGAGCTTGTTGGAGGGAGATGGGCACCAGGCACTGCTGTCAGCCTCAGAGTGCAGGAAGAACTTCCATGTGCCCAAGGGTGGCTGGAAATGATGCCTTCCCCGACTCACTGGAGCACATTTAGCATAAATTAGTTCCTCAGGGAGTTTGTTTTGAAGTGAGATTTGCTCATAATGAGTTGTAATTGTCAGATGCTTGGTTCTTTTGCCTCGCCCCCGCTTGCAGTGGCTTGTCACCCTACCCGGCAGCTCTCTCCTTCTTTCTCAGGGACATGGTGGGATGTTTTCTTCTTTCTTTTACATCACTTGATTTTTGCTTCTCTGAAGTTTGCTTGCTTCCTGTAGTTTCCACCACAGGGGGTTTCCCTGAGTTCCCCAGGAGGGCTCAAGTGTGAATTTTGTTTATCTTTTTGTACTGTTTCAGGGAAGAATTTGTACTGGGCATGGTTAGGGAAGCAGGGGCAATGGGTTTGGTGGAGGAAACTCCTCTTAAGAACCGGTTGTATCCCTCCTGAAATCATCCCATAGGTAACCACAGGATTCTCATTAGCTCTTCAGGGAGTCCTTATAGGGGCCAACTGTTGGTTCCAATCATGGCAGTTAACCATGGGAGAGCCTGTCAAGCTGCCAGTCATTCCTAACCACCACATTCATGATCCCAAGCTTCGAGGAGTGGAGGCAGGAGAGTTCAGGGTTCAAGGATAGTCTGGGTTACACAGTGAGACTCTGTCCCCGAACAACAAAAGGAACGAGAATGAAAAAGCAAGGGATTCGTGTTGGCTACAAGAACTGTACTCTGGGGCCTCCAGGGCCTAACTAAGCCCTCATCCCCTTTGGTGACAATACATGCTCGCTGAAAACACTGGACAGGTAGTAGCTCACCTGCAAACCCTGGGCTGTGGGCTGCTAACTGCCTCCCCGCTTCCTGCACTGTTTGGATGAGATTGGACACACTGGCCAAGGCTGACTCTACTTATGGAGCCCGTCCGTATCTAGCTCAGCTACATGTGAGCCATTACTTCTGCATGACTCCATGGCTATGTCAACATCCATTAAAACAGACCCCTCTGATGATCAGCCTAGAGCAAACATTCCAAAGTATTGACTTTATTCTGTAATGTGACTTGTTCTGGCGATATTGCCCAACAGATTGGATCCTGGTACACCTAGACACTGTCTTTCACAGAATCAGATCTCTCTTGCCTCTCTCTCATCCTTGGCAGGTGACTTTGCAGCCACAGGAATTCTGCCTCCATCCTGCCCTCCCTTCCTCCTCTCTCTTGTCTGCTCACCCAAAGGACCTCCAGTGCATGGCCATGACAAGTTTTCTGTACCCGGTGCCAATGTCCGGACAGTGGACTTTCCATGGACCATTGGGTCCCACGTCTGTACCAGTGACTTCCAGGAAGAGGGACAGATACACAGAACAAGAACACCACTGACTCTGTGCTTGTTTCTTCTTGTTGCTTTAGGCAGCTCATTTGTTAGTGACGTGGACCAGCCTTCTGAGAAAAATTAAGGTTAAAGGCACAGGTGTCCACAAAGCAAGCCTTCTTCCACTTGTTTCTGGTCATCCGAGTGATGATAAAACAGCCGAGCGTAGCAAGCGACGACCAGTGAAAACGCGTGGCTTTCCCATCCCACCCAGTCTCCCTGTGTGCTCGTTTTCCTTGCTTTGTGGACACCTGTGCCTTTAACCTTAATTTTGTATTTCGCGCTTGTCACACTCCCCCCCCCATTTCCTGTCCTGACGTGGTGCTAATGTGTATGACAGAATTTAGCTGTCCATGTGTCCCACTGTTTCTTGAAGGACTTTTTGACACCCAGGTGGTGCAGAGCCTGGGTGCTGGTGGAAACCTTGGCTGCTTGTGTGGACTGATGTGACTGAAAGAGCTGGGGGCGTCAGGAGTGAGCATGCATTTTACACATGAGAAGTAAAAGCACTGGGCAAGGCAGCCATTTTTTTTGTTTTGTTTTGTGTTTTTGTTTTTTCTTCTATAATCACAAAACCCAACAGAAGCAACTTAAAGGAGAAAGGGTGCATTTTGGCTCTCGGCTTCTGAGGGTTTCAACCCAGGGTGCTTTGACCCCATTTGCTTGGGCAACATCACAGCAATGGGACTAGCGACTAGCAAGTGAGGAAAGGAGCTAGGGAGAATAGAGTCAGCAAGGCTGTGCCCTGTGAAGTACTTCTTCCAGCTAAGTCCCGCCCCCAATTCCTAACCTCCCAGCATAGCGCCACCATCTGGGAATCAAGGGTTTAAGACATGAGCCTGCAGGGATAGTTCATACTCAAATCTGTGATGGCTATTCTTGGTTGTCAACTCGACCACATCTGGAATTAACTCAGACCCCTAAATGGAGGGTATACCTATGAGTGTGCTTCATCTAAAATTTTGCTTACTTTGAAGTAGGAAGATCTACTTCTAACCTAGATCTTTGAGGTAGGAAGATACACCTTTAATCCAGATTGTTTGAGCTGGGAAAACCCACCTCGAATCTGGGCCACACCTTCTGCTGGAAGCCTGTATAAGGGCATGGAAGAAGGGAGCTTTTGCTCTTTGCCTGCTTGCCCTCACCTTGCTTGCCAGTCTGTTCCTTCACTGGCACCAGAGCCTCCGTCTTCAGGATTCTAGCATATACGGAAGACCAGGCTGAGACATCCGGCCTCGGGGACTTCTCCATGGCCTCTGTCTCGGTTCCTACCTCCAGGTTCCTGCCTGTTTGAGTTCCTGTATGACTTCCTTCAGTGATGGACAGTGATGTAGTATAAGCCTTTCCTTCCCAGCTTGCTTTTGGTCCTGATATTTCATCACAGCTGTAGGAATACTAAGACAAAACCGTGATGTCTCCGAGGGGAGTTAATGTCCATCAACACAGTCTCTTTGACTGTATCTCCTGCAGTTTTTAAAAGTGACCATGGGCATTTTGGGGCCATTGTTTAACAATAATTTGGTGGCCCGTGGTGGGCGGTTGTTAATAGTCTCCTGTGTGAGATGAACACACTGATCTTAGAGATGAGAATCACCCAGAGATTGGGAGGTCAGCTGGCTGGATCTAGGACTCAGCTCTAGGAGAGAAAACAAGTCACCTTTATGTTTGAATTTCTTCTCACATTAGAGGACTCCGTGTGCAGAGGCAAAGAAACACACACTCTCCTTTGCATTGTTTGCTGGGTCTTCAGTCTGAGGTCCTAGAGTTACCCACCGGCTGTTCCCCCTGGTGAAGGCACACACTAACACCTAACCAGAGTCCTGTAGAAGTACCTGCTGGCTGTTCCCCCTGGTGAAGGCACACGCTAACACCTAACCAGAGTCCTGGCTGCTGTCTGTCCTCACAGTTCAGGAGGCTCTTGGCTCTGTTCGTAGGATGGTACCTAGGCCTGATGACCATGGATTATGTCTTTTTGCCACGTGGGGCCCATTGAAAGAATCTGGCGGGTTCTAGAGAGGGCCTTCAGAGCCTCTTGCAGCTACTTCCTCTTGCTATGGCATTTTCCCTCAGAAAACGTTCTCATAAACTTAGTTTACTTTCTCCAATTGGCATGGCATTCTGAGGAGCTGGATGAAGGATGTCTGCCCTTTGGCTTCTTCTGGCTGTTTCCAGGCACAGTACTTAGAGCCAGCTCTTGCGAAGGCTCACAGCATGCAGAATCACGGTCCTTTCTTAGTCTTTCTTCCCGCTGGCTGCTCTCCCGCGGTGTCTAACATCACTTCAACACTGAAAGTCACTGTTTTGCTTGCATTGCTTCAGCCCAAAGATTGCAGCTTCATTCTGTGTTATTTCTAGAATGTAATGCTCTAACGTGTCTTCTTCCTTCTGATTAGATTTCATCCTAATTGGACAATCTCAGGCTACTGAAATCATTTAATCCTCTAAAGTTTTTTAGTTTTTATTTGACCATACTGTTGTACCTTGTATCCCTTATACTAACCAAATAATTTAAACTGTTCATGCTGCTATGCCTCTTGTTCTGTCTGCTCAGCACGGTGCGCAGAGCAGAACTTGGTGTCTTTATTTTCTATTCCGGGAAGGGCTAGCTATACCAACGGGCTCACACTATACTTTAAAAACAGTGATGATGGCGGTTGCTCAATACCGCGCGCCCACATCTTGAATTGGGTGAGAGATGAGTATACTAAAATCTGCTCAACAGAAGGCAGTGGAGTCTGAAGAGATTACAGGTTGCAAGAACCAGCCATTAAGAGGGTGAATGAGCTGTGGTTTTCAGGCTCTGGTGAGCAGATGTGTCCAGCTAATTTCTTATGAAAACACCGACAGAGCAGATTGCTCATGAAAAGTCTATTCATAGGAACTAATTGGATACCATGCTCAGTTTAATAGGAAAAACAGTGCCACCAAAGCCCATGGAGGGAAATGATGAAGAGGCCTTGGCTCATTCCAAAAATAACCTTAGGGCCAGGAGAGCTTCCTCTGTCACTCTATGAGGTGTCCCCAAATCTTCAGTGTTCATGGGAGGAAGTAAAGGAGTTGATGAAGCAGAAACCTAAAAAGTGACCCTTGGGCTTTACAGTATCATTACACAGAGTAACCGTGACGGTAGAAAGGACCCAAGAGATACTGGCTAGGCCTGAACTCATAGCATGGCTTGAAGACCTCATGCTGGAAGGTTGGAAGGCGGGCCTATGAGTCTGCCGGGAAGAATCGTTCTTTTAATTTCATTTTTGGGATGTCCCCGGCAGTTATCTAGATTCACTGTATGGAATAGGGAACCTACTGCTCCGTGTGGGGGCAGGGCACTGTTCGAGTGTGTTTGTATGAGTTGCTGTTCTCCTTGCTGTGACCAAATACATGACTTAAAGCAGGAGGGGTTTATTTGGGTCTCGGTTTGAGGGGGCATAGTCCATTACGGCAAGGAAGACACTGTAGTAGATGACCCCGTGGCCTGGGGAGTGTGTGCCTCTGACTCCCCAACTCCACATACTGGGGAGCAGGACGCAGAGGTGGCCTACTCCCCAGTGACCCATTTTCTCCCCACATCTTAACGACTGACAACCTCCCAAAACAGTGTCACCAGCTGGAGGCCGAGTGTGGCAGTGTGGCACACATTCTTCCCTTCCACGGGGGAGTTGGTGTGTGCCGAGTCTTCCATCTGGCTTGGGCACATTCTCTGTCGCCCAGAGGAGATCTGCATTCACTGCAGGGTGCTGTGCCTGCAGACAGCTTAGTGAGTTAGTCACCAGCTGCAGGTTTAGCATGTCTCAGTGATAGCTGCACATTTATCAAATCTCACTTAAAATGGAGAGTTTGAAATAAAGGAAAATCTATTATTACATTTTAGACAGAAGTTTCTCATTCATATTGACATTATTTTTGTTTGTATTTGAGATCTTACCAAGTAGACCAGGCTGACTTCAGAATATAGTAATCCTCCTGCCTCAGTATTGTGAGGGCTGGGATTACATGTATAAATTACCATGCCAGGCTCCCATTTTACTTGTCTGTAAATGGATATGTAGAGTTTTCCTATTATATTTCTCTGTAACTTAGAAAAGGAACTCAGCTCTTGGTCCTGGGTTTGTTCTGAATGCTCCCTGCTCCCCAAGTTTAAGGATTAGGGGGAACCCCAGAGGGCACTGTTGGAACCCAATTTTAAAACAAGATCAAGCCCTAAAACTTGCTTTACTTTTACTGCCCTATCAACGTTATGCTGATTTGTGCATTCAGAGAGCTGTGACGCTTACAAAAGTTTTGTTCATTAAAAGATTTTTCTAAATGTTTCCACTTTTATAGACGTGGAGGTGTTGCCAGAAGACGCGGTCTGTTTGGTTTTCCCACAAACCACTTTCTTAGGGTCACCTACTGAATTTGGCACAATTTCAGTGAGTTGACTTAGAAAGGTTCTATGTGTTTTCAAGTCTGAGGCAGGAGACTCATGAGTTATAGGCTATCCTGGGCTATCTAGTGAGACCCGGTCCTAACACTAACCAACTAATAAACATTATAATCCACAATAAACAGTAACGACAAAGGAACGTGTCTTTAGACTAAACTTCCTACCTCCCGCCCTACTTCATGGCACCGACTATAGTTCCAGTGGGGATGGATGCCTCCACTCCAAGCCTGAGCTTGACCCTGGACCACATATGCAGGTGACTGACTTTCCTAGCATCAGAATAAACCTTCTTCAGAGATAACCTTTTGTGGTTTTGAAAACCCGAGGGATGAATAAACTGTGGTCAAAATGGAGTAGGCTGGCCAGTTACCTCCCTAGTACCCCCCATGACGGGTGTTTAGTGAAAGAATCTTGCCTTGTTTGTTTGTTTTGAGACAGGGTCTTTCTGTGTAGCTCTAGCTATTCTGGAACTCACTCTGTAGACCAGGCTGGCCTCGAACAACAGAAGCTTGTCTTTTGTTTGCAGTGTTGAGGTGAGGGGTGCTTCTGAGTGTCTCAGCGAAGCCCACTTCCCAGAAGCTCATAGCCAGACTGATGTGTGTGTTTTCTGATGTATCCAGGAAGCGAGACAGCATTTGCAAGGTGTGCTGATGAGGGAGAGAGAGAGAGAGAGAGAGAGAGAGAGAGAGAGAGAGAGAGATTGCTAGTTTTTGTCTAGGGTATGCACCTGGGCGTTTCTTTACTGTTACTATTTTGGAAACTCACAATGTAATTCTTTTCATGGTAATATTTTTCTGGGGAAGAACAGATGCTTCAAACCACACGTTCTGCTGAAATCTGTCAGAGCGAATCAATGACCATGCATGAAGAATGAGGATACAGGCTCCGTGCTGAGTGGGCAAGTGTCACAGCTAAATGAGTGCTGGTGTTCCAGAGCTTTCCACATGCTCTCCTGAGGCCAGCTGCCCCTTCCTACCTCGTCAAGATGATTTCCCAGGCCACTACTCCATGCCGTGAACTTTGAAGAATACATTTCCAGAAATCCCTTTCGTTGCTCACTGGAGGGATCTTTGACCCCAGGAGCCAAGCTTACCCTAAGCTGCTTAGCATTAAGAAGTTGAGGAAACCAAATCTCCACATTTATGCAGAAATCAAAGACTAGTAGAAGGAGCCAGTGAGTTAATAACTTCCTGAAATAATAAGCAGCTTGGGATTTTACAGCTGATTTCATAAGTGGAGAAATTGAGATAAAATCACTCATAATCATACTGACTGCTGAGCTCTTAATTCTGCCCAGGTTTGAAAAGGCACACAGTTGTAATCACAGAGCACAGAGAACACAGATATACGATCTTGCACCCTGTTTTTATCTCGTAGTATTAAAGTATCTCCACACCACTTTTCTAACTGCTCTGTCACACAAGTGTTAAGTACCAAGGCTGCCTTCACCATTCCCCTAGAATCTGAGAGGAGGCTGTTCTTGCTTTAATGAGTTTGTTTGTTTTGGCTGCTCAGTGCTTCGGTGAGAAAGAGGCAAAGAGAGTAGGAAATGAGCCTTTGGGATGGCGAGTCTTGGCACTAAAGGCTCTGGGACTTGGAGCTCAAGACTTGGCATGGCCAAGGGGCACCAGCCTCCCTAGTAAAAAAACGGGGTGGTGAGGAGCAGAGTGGGGAGGTGGGAGGATCTCGGCTTTGTTCTGAACCTCAGAGCTGTGTGACTGACCAGGAGACTGCGTCCAGTGTTCCTTAAGCTTCAGTCTTTCCTTTGCAGAGTAGGACTCATGCATCTGCCTTGGGGACTTTCAGAGTTTACAGGCTGTCACACACCACACATGGCTCTGCTTATAACACAGTGGCTGTCTTTCTGTCTAGTTCAAACAGAAACTCAGATTCATGGCTTTATGGAGCATTTCTGCAGTGCCTACTGTGTGCCTGGCCCTGAGCTAGATGCCAGGAGGCAGGCAGTTATGACTCAGTCTGGTAGATCTCACTGTCACGAGGGGCCCAGACACACGAGCGGGGAGATGGGACCCCTGTGTGATGGGGTGTAGGGATAGCGTGACTCCAAGGACGGTTGTGGGAAAAGCCTAGGGGCTGACCTGTAAAATGGCCAAGGTTCAATTCCACCTTTGCTATACATTCACTTCGACATGCCGGGCAAATTATTCAGAGTTCTGAAATCCACTTTCTACATTTGTAATCCTACCCGGCAAGTTGTGGAGTTCAGAAATAATATACATACATCACTGCGCATGCATTAGATGCTCAGAAGCGCTTAATGCGTTTGACATCTCGGGTGCCCCGGCGGCGACTGATCTTTGCGAAAAAACGACCCCAACAAACTGCAATATTCTGAAATGTCAACGATTGGCTCCATTGTGCTTGAGACGGTGGGAAATACATCTTATTACAGTCTAATCCTTGCAAACTGGCCATCCTTGTGTGATATGTATGCTAATGAGAGTTAGAATATGCGGCTCTCAAGAAATTGCATTTCTTGGCTATTATGTAAAAAGCAATGAAAAATGACTCGCAAAGATGTTGATGGCTGCAGCCCGAGAGGCTCCGTAGGATGGAGACCGATCACTGGGCTCTAGGAATATTGCTGGTGCCGTGTATTCTGTCATCCCGTGGGCAGACATGTAGCAGAACCCAATCTACTTAGCAAGATGTCTTTATGTAAAGGTTCTGCTTCATCGATACTTATTTACATATTCATCCTTTTATTTGTTCCTTTCACTAGGTTTCTACAGTGTAGATTTAGAATTAGTAGCCTATTACTGATGGGCTAAGGGTAGCGGGTGACCCTCATTAAACATTAATACATTTATGCACATGATGGTTAATCTTTATTGTCAATTTAATGGGATCTATGATCACCAAGGAGTCACACTTCTGAGTGTTTCTATGAGGGCATTTCCAGAAAGGTCTAAGTGAGGAAGGAAGACCCGCCTTCAATGTGGGCAGAACCAGTCCACGGGCTGAGGATCTAGGCTTCGTTAAAAAGGAGAGAGCGAGCTGAGCACCAGCATTCAGCCCCTCTGCTTCCGGACTGCGGCTGCCATGTGACCAGCCGCCTCGTGCTCACACTGCTGTTCCTCCCCCACTAACCAGGGAGCTCTGAAATATACTCTTTTTGGGTCAGATATCTTGTCACAGCAACAAGAAAATTAACTAAATACAATGTGGGGACACACAAAAAAAAATCCTCTTGCTTCAGAGTAGAGCGAGGTGATGGCGGGCATTTCTGTCAAGAAATCTGTGTAAAGCTTTTTATATGCCTGGAACAGATTTTGTCAATCAGAGTGTATTCTTTAATGCCTGTTTTTTCCTCACTGCTTGCTGACACCTTTTTTTTTTTTGATTAATTTTGAATTTGTTCATTCTATTTCCAAAGCGCAAACAATATTTCTTTCATTTTCATTATGTCAGTCCTGTTAAATGACTTGCATTTATCTGGCACCTGTGAGTGCGACATATTCCTCCCGGTGCTGGCCTGGAGCCACCAACTGACTTCCAGTGAATTCACAATGTCTAAAGGATGTTTCAAACAACAGAGAGTTAAAAGAAAGAGAAACCAAGGTGGCTTGGTCAGTGTTCTATTGCTGTGAAGAGACACTATGACCACAGCAGCTCTTATAAAAGAAAGAATTAGATGGGGCTGGCTTACAGTTTCAGAGGTTTAGTCCGTTATCAGCATGGTGGGAAGCGTGTTGGCAGTGTGCACGCAGACATGGTGCTGGAGAGGTAGCTGAGAGTTCTACATCCAGATCCCAGGCAACAGGAAGCGAAGGACTCTGTGCCTGGCTTAAGCATTTGAAAGCCCAAAGCCTACTCCCACTGACACACTTCCTGCAGCAAGGCCACACTTCCTAACCCCTGCCAAATGAGCCACTCTCAAGTGACCAAGCACTAGCTTGTCTATATTTTAGTGAAAATGACTTATTTTGAAATCCCTCTGCGTGTACAAGAAAGTCACGGGTAGGGCTCATAGTTGTTGCTCATTCTGTGTCCCTGACTGGACCCACACGTCATTGTAAATCTTTTCCTGGTCACTTGATGGCAAGCTCTAGCCATGAGGCCTCATCACCCTGCAGACTAAGACGTGTGTTCATAATCAGGATATGCCCCCAGTCACTGAGCTGTAGCCTCCAAGGCGTGAAGTCGACTTTGACATAGGTCTGATGTGTCCTTTAGGAAGGAGGTCGGCTTCCTGGAGAAGAGGTACTACTTCACAGATTTAGTCCCTACCTCACTTCCAACCCCAGCAACTCTCCTCCCTCCTTCCTTCCCCAACTCCCTTCTCCCATTAGGAAAGCAATTGCCTGCAGCTGTGACTTTGGGCGTTTGGCAGAGTGAAGCCCTGGCCGGAATGGGATAACGTGTAACTCAGGTGCATCCAATGCCCCTCCTTCCTCAAACCTAGGCTGTGTGTTCTCTGCACCCATGTCCTGCCCTCCCATGAGCACCCACCATCATCACAGACATGCTGTGGTTGTGGGCTTCACCACCTTAGAGCTATCATTTTTATTTTGGTGATGACCCAAGCTCCTGCTGCCCCCTTCCCCATCACGCAACACTGTATCCTCTCTGGGAGCCCAAACAGGCCCATCTTCCTTGCCTTGTTCTCCTAGTATTTTTGTCTCAGCAGTGAGACAAGTAATTGATTCTACTCTCTGCAGTGTCTGGCCATTGGTTTCTGCTCATTTAGGGGGTTATGGGAAAGGCACTCGTCGATGGGGACTTTCTCCAGACATTGGCTCATCACTGCCTTCCCTTCGTTAGGGCATGTGTGCGGGCAGAGGATGGATATCGGCTAAGGGCTGTATCTGCTACATTGTGTCGCGTGGTGACTTGACCTGTGAAGAAAGGCTAAATTCACTGGGCAGAACTTGCAGAAAGTACTACAGCAGAACTGAGTTCATGGGAATGGTCTGTAAGGCCCTTGGGAACATCTTGTGAACTATAGTAATCTAGTAAGAGTCTCTAGAGTGTTCTTAGGCTATCATAGGGAGAGATACATGCACAGGACTCTAGAGCAAACCAAAGGGAAACATAGCCAGTGCTGACTACCTGAGATCCCACCTTTCTACAGCAGTTGAGATTCAAGGTCACAGTGCACCACCTGGCAAGGACACCAGGATGTGAGCCCTGAAGGATGCAATTTACATTATTTATTCATTTATTCGCTCACTCATTCCTTTAGAGACAGGTTTCACGATATTGTTTTGGCTGTCCCAGAACTTTCTATGTAGACCAGGCTGGCTTCAAACTCATAGAGACCCACTTACCCCGCCTCCTAAATGCTTGGATTAAAGGTGTGTGCCGTGATGCCCAGTACCATTATCTGATTTATTTTACACACATATTGCAGTGCGCCTGTGGAGATCATAGGACAACTTGTGGAAGTTGGTTCTCTTCTGCCACCGTATGGGTTCTGGGACTTGAACTCAGATTTTCAGGCTTGGTGGCAGGCTTCTTTATCTGCTGTGCCATCTTGGTGAGCCAAGGATGTGAGTTTAGGTCAGTCTTTACTTCTCTTCAAAAACAGCTGTATTTATTTTATTAGTTTTTGAAAGAGTTTTTTGCTGTGTAGCCTGGGCTACTCTTGAACTCAGAATCCTCCTGCCTCAGCCTCCTAAGTGTGGTAAGCCACCACTCCTGGCTCGAAGATAAATTTATAGGATTTGATTATGAACTAGAAGGAATTCCAATATCTACAGCTTATTTTTTAAATGATCTCTTTGTTTATTCATGCAGTGTTCTGCCTGCAGGCCAGAAGAGGGCACCAGGTCTCATTATAGATGGTTGTGAGCCACCGTGTGGTTGCTAGGAACTGAACTCATGACCCTTGGAAGATCAGCCAGTACGCTTAACCTCTGAGCCATCTCTCCAGCCCTCTATGGCTTATTTTAAGTGGATTTTTAAAATAGTGATTCATATTCATAATGATCTGAGGTCCTTAGAACAACTATAAGACCTACTATGTAACAGAATGGGTATAGTCACCTCTGGCACGGGGACTGTGAACATTGCTCTGTGCCTTCAAGGCCTGTGATTGGCCACAACTTGATAAGCATTAACTATTTATTACTTTTTTTTTTTTTTTTGAGACAGTATTTCTCTGTGTAGCCCAAATTTTCCTGGAACTTGCTTTGTGGACCAGGCTTGGCCTCGAACTCAGAGATCCACCTGCCTCTGCCTCACAAGTGCCAGGATTAAAGGTGTGTGCCACCATTGCCTGGCTATTTTTTTAATTGAAAATTTATGTTATTAAAAATTGCCTTTTGGATATTGATTTCTCAAAGCTGTACCCTATTGTGCTAGGTGTGTAGCTCAGTTGGTAGACGCTTGCTTAGCATGCTCGAAGCCCTAGCTTCAATCCCCAGCACTATGTAAACCGGATATGGTGGCCCTTGCCTGTAATTCTAGAACTTTGGAAATAGAGGCAGGATTGAAAGCTCACGGTCATTCCTCGCTGCATAGAGAGTTCCAAGTTATCCTGTGCTCTATGAGACCCTTCCTGAAAAAAAAAAACAACCAACCAACCAACCAACCAACCAATAACCTGTCTTTTCAAATTCTACAAATTTGGCAGTTTTCTCCCAAAGGATCACCACGATTAAAAGAAAAAAATTAGCTGCCCTTCTGCGTGTGGGTCATAGCCATAACCACTGCGGAGGCTGGTAAATTGCAGGCCCTGGCAGTGCGGGGGGATAAAGGGATGGAAAGGTCTCTGGGACTCTACAGGAGAAACCAACAGGCTGGGAAACAGCCCTCAGCCTTGGGTGGCTCAGAGGGCGCTGGCTAAGGCTGAGGAGAGACTTGGGTTACCTTTCTGAGTTTCACAGTCTTTCCCTCTTTCCCCTCTTTGGGTTTCCAGCAGAGACACTGAGACAGAGATTGGAAGACCTGGAAGAGGAGAGAGGCCGCCTGCCCTGGGTTCTGCCTTCACAACAACCAGCTCTTGGCAGGTTCTTAGGCTACCTGGCAGCACAGACCCGGGTGGCCTTGTATAGAGCCACCCAAAGGTGAGCACCTGTGGATGTCACCACAGTCCCCACTTGACTCCTCTACTGTCCTCTCTCCATTCTGTGGTCACTGGCCATTCTCCTTGCTGTTCCTGAGGTCTTGCTTCTCTTCCTGTATCCTCCCTCCCCATCTCTACAGGGTCCTGCATACTTCCAGTGTCTCAGACATCCCAGTCCTCTGAGGATTCCTCCCTACACTTACCTCTCTGTAGAGAGCTGACCCTGGGCTTCCTGTGGTCAATAATACGGCTAATAAATTCATCTCCTTATCCTAACGAGGTACTGTGCTTTTATCCTTGCCTTTAGTAAGCTTATTATGGATGATGGTTGTTTTGGCTGTCAGCTTGGCTGCATTAAGAGATGTCTTGGACTGTGAACCACACTCAAGGGGCTTTGGGGGCATTTTCCAAGATGATTGACACCTGGCACCGTTATCAGAGAAAGAGGGCTGCATGCGTGCCCTTGCCTTCCCCATCTCTGTTGCTATTCTGCTGACACCGGATTCCAGCTTCTTTGGCCTTTCCATGACGTGGACTCAGTGCTAACAGCTCTCCAGGGAGCTTCCAGGCTTCCGGCTCTGGCTTGATACTGCTGAGGTGTCCAGCGTTGTGGACTGAGCAGCTCCTGTGTTCTCTGCTTCTGCAGCACGCAGGAAGCCATGGCTGGATCTGCCAGCTTCTAGCATGTAAGCCCTTCTAATTTCTCTCTTATAGTACGTACCTTCCATTTGTTCCATTCCTCTGGAAAACCTTGCCCAAAACACCTTTCTAAAGTTTTTTTTTTTGCCTGTGTATGAAGTGTATGTGTATATGCATTTTTGCATGTGTGTGGGTGCATATGGAGGTTCAGAGTTGACATTCATTTCTCTCCATTTTATTGAGGTGGGGGGTCTTTTACTGAACCTGGATCTCATTGATTCTGGCTAGTTTAGCTAAATTGCCTGGGGGACCCCCTTATCTTCACCTCCTGAGTGCTTGGATTATGGGTGGGCCCTCAAGTCTGCCTGCGTTTTTGTGGGCTCTGGGGTCTGAATTCTGATCCTCATGCGTGTAGGTACTTTGTTCCCCAAGTCACCTTCCCAGACCCACTGTCTTTAAAGAGGAACCCCACTAAATCTATTATCCTTCCCCTCCTTCTCCCAGAATCCTTGTCTCGTGACTTCTGCCTCCAGTTGCCTCTGAAAGACCTCTATTCCAGGACACTCTAATCCATGGGGTGTTAGCGCCGGTCAATCTATCATCTCTCCGTCATCCTCACTCATCTTTCCAACCTCGATCTCCAACCCTTCCTCTGCTCGCTACAGTTTTTACCTGGGTTATTGCAGCAGCCTCTTGCCTTGCTGGATTTTCTCTGGCCACTCTTGGACCTCGTCCACCTCCCACAAAGTGATAAGGAGAACCCTTATACTGGAATCAATGACTCCTGGACTTTCAGCGTGGACCCTGTGCTCTGAGCGTGACCCCCAAAGCCTCTAACATCTAATTGGTCAGCACCAGCTTCCCACACAGTAGAGCCTTGCTCGAGTCTGTGGTCTCCCACGGGTCCGTTGCAGTCACTAATGGTTGCTCATCCCTCAAGACAGTAAAGCCACCATCCTCCCAACCCTTCTCCGGTCACTCACACGTCTCACTGAGACGTCCTCGAATACCCTGAGTGACAGTGTCTCTGGCTGAAACCTTCCATCTGCTGCCTTGAATATCCCTCATTCTGAAGGATGGCGGCAGTCCCGTCCCCTCGTTCTGAAGGGTGACAGTCCCCAGAGGAGGACCGCGCCACATCTATCTCTTCAATTGACGCTTGCAGGAGTTACATATGTGTACATGTGTGCATGCTTATACCGATTCACAAGCATATATGTGAACGGGGGGGGGGGGGGGGGGGGGGGAAACGGGGCTTCTGACGCCCCAGCCCTGGGCTGGAGGCTGGTAACTGGTGTTGCGCTGCCGTTTCCTTCTCTGGCTGGCTGACTGCAATCTCTACACTTCCTGCTCTCCTTGTAAGAACGTGAGGGACCCCGTCTTCCTCACTTTAGTTATTTCATTCTTGACTTTTTCTTTAGTCTGTTTCATCTGTTCTGTTAGGACCGCAGCTAGAAAAGGACCTGATATCTGCTTCATTGTCACGTTTTTACAAAGCGTGTGGGCATGGCTACATGGCTGCTGATAATTAAAGTCCGCCTTTGCACGTGCCAGCTGCTCAGTGGCCTGAGAAGTTCCTCTTTACCCGTCAACTGAACTGGAAGGCTTCCCAAGAGACAGTGGTTCCTGCAGTCCTCACAATGACCACTAGGGGGACCTGGACTCAAACTTCTCAGGAGCGTGGCTCTGAGTCCAGGGGAAAAGAGCTGTTCTGAGTGCTGGGGACATTCCCTGCAGAAATAAAGTAGTTTTGTTAACACGGCCAGCTTTCAACACGAATTAGCAACTCAAATAGGTACCTCTTTACCTTTCTGGGATCAAGTGTTTCTTTGAGAAGCTAATGAAAGCAATTTATGTTCCCATACTCAAACTGCCAGGGCGGTCTGGTGAAACCATCAGATTTGAAGCCCTCCAGTCACTACGGGAGGAGGGGGATGTCTCAGCATCTCGGGTTATGAAAACTTAGGGTAATATGTAAGGGGATTTAAATAGTCCCAGAGTCTATGAGTTATTTAATTTTTTATTGTCACTTATTTTGAAAAATTACTGCTCAACGTCTTAAGTAAGCTTGTGGTTTTTGCCCCCCTTGGAACTGCTTACACCAGCACCCCAGTCCCTAGGGTTTGGAGGTCACTGCATGACTCCATCAGTGGCAATCACTCCTCACACCGCCTCCCTGGTGCTAATCTCTGTTGCTCAGTAATGGGGCCAGTCCCTGGGTGAGGTGGACGCTGCTTCTTAGTTTAAGATGGCTTTTTTTTGTTTGTTCAGTTGATGGATTTGTTTGTTTGTTTTTTGAGACAGGGTTTCTCTGTGTAGCCCTGGCTGTCCTGGAACTCACTCTGTAGACCAGGCTGACCTCGAACTCAGAGATAAGCCCACCTCTGGTTTTGTTCTTTGACAGTGTGACAAATCCACTTCTCCACGTTGTTACAATATCCCGGGTAGATTCCCGGGTGGACGGCACAGACATTGGGAGAATTTCTGCTTTTTTATTTTCATATAGTCCTGTCACTCTGAGATGCCAACCACAGGTCAGAGTCACAGTTTTGTCTGCCAGCTTCTGGGATCCTTATTCTGCTGTCACAGCTGCTCCCTGGCTAGTGAAGTCAATGTCCTCTGTATGCAGGTGTCAGTGTGCTCGCTGTCCTGTGGGACACCCAAGGTCCCCACTCCACGGTCCCCACTCCACGGTGCCCACTCCACGGTCCCCACTCCACGGTCTCCACTCCATGGTCTCCACTCCACGGTCTCCACTCCATGGTCCTCACTCCACGGTCCCCACTCCACAGTCCCCACTCCACGGTGCCCACTCCACGGTCCCCACTCCACGGTCCCCACTATGGCTTGACCTTCTTGTGCCTCGGCCATAGCTGCTTTCCCATGTGTCCCCACCTCTTCTCACTTTTCTCATGGGGCCCCAACACCCCAGGAGCACCCGATGGGGCCATGTCTGTCACGGATGCCTGCTTGGTGGGAAGCTGACACACCTCTGCTGTGAGCCAATGGATGCTGAGACTACCCACGGTGGATCGTGTCCATCTGCCACGCTGCTCAGTTCCCCCATGCCAGAAGGAGGGGTTGCGGCTATGGCGGACAGTTTTGGCATAGTGTTTCCATCCTGAGGGCCCGTTCATGCCATGCACGCCGCTATCTTAGCAATTCACCTAGGTTCCTCTGCTGTTAGCATGAGTGAAAACCACGAAGGGCCATTTTGTACTGGAGTACACGATGGTGCTGGTGCTGGTGCTGGTGAGGGAGAGATGCTCTTGTTTCCTGGATGGCTGGGTATGAATGTAACCAGGGCAACAGCCACCAGTGCCCTGGCCTCTAGGGGCAGTTTTAAACAATGTGCCATTTTTTCTTCTTCTAGAAGGTTCCTGTAAGGATGGGGCCTCATTTGTCCCTGTGGTGATCGGGGAAATTATACATTTTTTTTTTCCTGACTCTACCCTTATAGGTTCCAGTTCTCTGGTGTTTTATGGTTGTTTCTCTAAAAGCGACCTCCTCAGCTCCTTGACTCAGGCCTAGCTGTCAGGAGAACCCAAACCAGACAGCTGTGCACTCTAAAGAATCAGACCCCACTCGTACATCTTGAGGTGCTTGGGCTTCCTGGCCTCTTTTGTGGGAGCAGGGTGGATAGCTTCCTCTTTGCTCCAGTGAGTGGAAGGAAGTGTGTTCATGTCTTATCCTGATGGTAGACGGGCAGGAGGTGCTGAGGGTTGCAGCCCCTGGAGACTCTGCAAAGGCCGGCCTAGGCTCCTACCCCACAGTTACGGACTCGGGCCTATTCTCGTCAGCTCTTATTTCTGATTCTAGAACAATGGGAAAAATCCCACCTCTTTGTCAAGCCAGGGTCAGAAGCTCAACACCCAGTTGAAGGAAAGATTTTCATTTTTCTGGAGTGTTTGGCAAGGACTGGAGATTTTCTCATTTATACCTAGTTTCCCCTAATGACATACTATGTCATGTGACTCTCACTGGCTCTTCACTACACTGGTACTCTTGCCTCCTAAATGCACATATGTGTGTGTGTGTGTGTGTGTATATGTGTGTGTGTATCACACATAGACTATCTTTTATCAGAGACCCTTCCCCAGAGGATAACTTAAAACACAAGGGAGCAGTTTGACCAAAAATGAAAACTGAAGGACAGGAAGGATTTCCAGTCTTACCACGATGGGACTCTGGCTCTGTCCAGATGTCACAACTGCTGCTTGTCTGGTCCCCTGAGACGGGGCCAAAACCATAAGTGTAGGCTGGCAGCAGGCCACCCGGCAGGGCCTGCTTTTCCTGTCTTCCCTCTTGAGCATACGAGCCTTTGATTTCAAGTGGGTACCACGGCCCACTGCAGCATCACAGGGCCCAGTGACCCTTAGATTGGGATGAGTACCCAGGGCACAGAAGGAAACTCACAAGATACTGTCAGGGAACAGAGACATCATCTGTGCATTTTGCCGCTGTGCTTTTCTCTGTGGCTCACGATCGGGCTTTACAGGTGGGGTTCATTCCTTCAGTGATTGATGGGAAGGGAACCAGACAGAAAGAGGAAGATTTCCCCATGCCTGGGCTGGTCCTAGTGGGCACGCGTCTGAACCCCTGAGGCTGAGAGTAATATCTTAGGTCTTAGAGACCTCTCCACCTGGATCCCCACTAGCACCAAGCACCAGAATCCCATCATCCCTTGCTGCTGCAGGTCTTTATCTTCCCCGGAGGGGTCTGCTCATTTTACATCCTGATTAGTTTACAGCAGCAATGCCAATTCGCTCTGCCATGAGGGATCACATATTGAGACTTCACGAACATAAAGAAAAGAGTTATGTAGCAGAGGGGGACTCTGGGGACCGAAACACATGGAAGATGGAAACCCGTCCCTGCTTCATAACTGAGCGACGTGTCCTGGGGCCGCTCCTGGCTCTCCATGGATCTCTTCTCCGTCCCGGGAGTTGGAGTGTGGGAGACAGACAGAGGGGTGTTGCTTAGGCACAGGGGCTTGTCTTATGGGTTTAGTAATGGATGTGGCTAACCGTCATGCGCAGAGTTGGCGCCCAGCTCTGCACCTGTAGCTCCCTCCTCTCTGCGGCTGATTTCTCAATTCTGCGTTGGCTTCCTACACTACACTGGCTCCCACCTCGACCCAGATGGCATCGACTCAACAAATTGAAGGGGCTCTAATATCAGCATCCGCCAAGCACATTGGGAAATAAGTAAGGGGAAGAAATGAGTGAATGAAGCAGGAGACGGGATGGAAATGACTTCTTCATTTCCAAGGCTATGAGCTCATTATGCCACCCAGCAGGTATCTGCTGAGTCCCAACTCAGTGATGGGCACCGGGAACGTCAGCACAAGAGGAGCGACATCTCCCTCCGAGACTCACAGTCAAGCTGGGAGGGCGTGCAGCAGCCCAGAGCCCAGGGAAGGGCCTGCATCCTCTTCTGACAGCTGTTGGATGCCGACCATGGTACAGGGAAGAGGCTTGTTGTGCCACCGCCGTCTTCATATTCCTGTCCATCTTCAGTAGGAGTGTGTCCACCAGGCAGATCCAGTGGTCACTTTACTGGGGCACAGGTTAGGATGTGGAGGTCCCCAGCAAATGTCCCAAGGACAGGGCGTCTTACTGCCTCTAGGTAGTCCAGTATGAGGGGGATGGTGAGGTTTAGAGGGTTGGGTTAGTTCAAAGACACAAACTGAGAAACGCAAATCCAAGTTCTCACTGTGACCTTGACCTCCGTGAACTTAGTTCTTCCCGTTCTGTGTGGTCCTGGGAAAGGCCCCACAGGGGACTTCTCCACGGGGGAGAGTGGGGTGTGCTAGAGGGGGAACAGGTTTCTGAACTTTCTGGGAAGTATATGGCCTGGGGTGTCTTGGAAAGGTGACGTGCTGACTGATTGTGTCACCTTGACACAGTTAGAGCCTTTGGAGAGGGAAGCCTCGCTGAGAAAATACCTCCGTAGGGTTGGACTGCCGACCTGTCAGTCAGTAGGGCATTAGTGATTGTTGGGGGAGGGCTCAGCCCACTGTGGGCATGGCCACCCCGGGGCTGGTGGTCCTGGGCTCTATAAGAAAGCAGACTACTGCGGGTGGAAGGGTGGAAGTGGAAATAAACTATTTCCTCCTCTCTGTTGCTTTTTGGCCGAGTGTTTTATCACACAACAGAAAGAAAACCATGACAGTATGAGTTAGCCTGGTCTACGTGGCAGATTGTATTCAAGCAGAAATGTACATTAGGGACTTCATCCCTGTGAGCTCCTGGATGACCCATGACTGGGGAAGCTTCGTGCAGTCTCTTACGTACTACATGTACATACTCTTTAAGTACATGTAGGCCTGCGGTGTCTGTCTGTCTGCCACACCTGTATGTAGGCCTGCGGATGTCTGTCTGTCCGCCACACCTGTATGTAGGCCTGAGGATGTCTGTCCACCATACTCTTCACTCCTTGCCTTTCAGGGGTCCACCATGGAGGCTTCATTATTACTTATAAATGGCCGGCCTTAGCTTGGCTTGTTTCTAGTCAGCTTTTCTTAAATTATCCCTTCTATCTTTTCCTCTGGGCTTTTCCTTTTCTCCGTTTCTGTATACCTTTCTTTGCTTCTTACTCCATGGCTTGCTGTGAAGCTGGGTAGCCCCTGATGTCCTCCTCCGCTCCTTCCTTGATCCTCCCTTCCCAGATTTCTCCTCCTATTTATTCTGTCTGCCTGCCAGCTCCGCCTATCCCTCTCCTGCCTAGCTATTGGCCATTCAGCTCTTTCTTAGACCAATCTTGTGTTTTAGACGGGCAAAGCATCACAACTTCACAGTTATACAAATGCAACATAAAAGAATGAAACACATCTTCACATCATTAAAGAAATATTCCACAGAATAAACAAATGTAACACATCTTAAATTAATATTTCACAACATCTGTACCGATGCATATCTGTTATTTGAAGGTCTGGCAGCGATGACTCAGAGGCTCCACATGAAGGAGAGCCTAGGACCCCTGCCCAGGATGGCCTACCTGCATCCATTACCAGACGGGACTGGCTTATTCGAGAGAAACAGCAATTGCAGGTGAGCAGTATAGAATCTTCCAGAGAGGTAGCAACCCTTTCCTTATCCATGTAAGTCAGATGCAGCGAGGCGGGTTTTGCTTTTTGAAGTGTGAGGGCTCAAAGCAGAGCTAACGGAGTGGCCGGAGGGTGTAGAGGAACCTCTTCTACACATGCCAGGGTTGCAGCTGCATGGCATTATGGGCCTCAGGACCTACTGGCTCTGCTCTCTGACTGTGGCAGTCAGTGTCTCCTCTCATTATTTGACCCGTAGAAGCTTCCTTTTGAGGGCTAGGGACAGATTTGTGCTCTGGGCATGCTTTGTGGGAATTCCTACCATGGTGCACTCTGGGAAGCAACTGTCAAGGGACATGGATTTACATCTGGCTGAGCATGAGGCTGCACCTGGGATGACCAGAGGGTGTGTGGAAGCCATGCACACATGCATACATGGCACAGAGCAGTGCTGACAGCTGGCCAAGAAGTGTCCATCCAGGGTTAGAATACTGGATGAGCATCCAAGGTGAGACCAGAGCCAGGAAGGGGCTCCAGAAGTTCTGGAAATAGTCCTGGGGCAGGGACCAAGAAGTAGCGGAGTGAGGGACTGCTTGAGCCTAGAGCCTGGAGCAGGACCTGGGAGCCCCGAGAAGCACTGGCTAACAGGATCAGGGGTTCATGGAAGATCCTCAATGAGTAAAGTAGAAAAGCCATCAAATATGATCTTTAACATTGACCTTGATTCTCCACATGCACCCCCATCCACATGCATGGGCATCCCACTCACATGTGACCACACGCATGCGAACATAAAAAAAAAAAGAAGATGTAGGATCATCACGGAGAATGGTTTGCAGTTCCTCCAGAACTTACAAATGGAATTCTTAGGACCCAGCGACGCCACAGCGGTTACACACCTGGAAATACACGAAAGCACAGGCTAGAAACATCTGAGTTACTATAGCTGAGGACTGCCCAAGTGCCCATCACTGGGTGAATGTGGAGGGCAGTGTGTTCTGGCACATAAGCCTGTCGTGAAGGACAGACCTGTAAGATTGTACTTGGAAGGAATCCTCCCGTAGGAAAGTAGATTGGTGGGAGTAGAGGTGAGGATGGGGTGGGGGTGGAGGGGGGATGGAGAGTTAGTGTTTAATGGAGACAGTGTTGTGGCTGGATGGTGGGGACGTTTGCATGGTGTGTGTGTGTGTGTGTGTGTGTGTGTGTGTGTGTGCCTAATCTTACTGAACTGTGCATGCAGAACGGTAGAAAAGCTATGTCTTTTGTTAAGTCCCCTTTTACTACAGTTTATAAAAACTTGAGCCTGTCTTCTCAGTATAGGGAGGCTGAGGTGAAAGTGTCGCTGTACGTTCAAGCTTGGGTTAAAAGACGAGTCTGGGCCAGCGATGGGGTGAGATGTTGTCTCTAAGAAACAGAAGCCGAAAGCAAACAAAAATGAGAGCAACGAAGAGGGTGGGAGCCAGAGGGGGACGCAGAGTGGTCGGTTGCGAGCCTTTGCTGAGCTCGGGGAGGGTTAGCGCGTCTCTCTGTGTCTTTTCTGGGTGGGTACAGGAGTTAGAAGCTGTGGAGAATCTGTGCTGTGGGTGGAGAGAACATTCAGGAGATGGGGAGATACCAGGCTTTAAGCTGTGCTCTCATCAGCTAGGAACAGCGAGGGAACAGGGGGCGTGTCCATAGCAGAGTCTGGCATTACATTTGGTTACGTTCGGACTCCTACGCAGCGAGATGGCTATCTGCCCAGCCCTGAGCTCACACTGTGTTCAATTACCTGCTGCTTGTTTATTCCTTGGCCTGGAGACAGATGATGGTTCTGGATTAATTTAGATTCCAGCTTAATAAATTAGGGCAAATTATGTGTGTGTGTAATTGTGTGTGTGTGATTGTGTGTGTGTGTGATTGTGTGTGTGTGTAATATGTATGTGTGTATTTGAATGTGGGCACAGGTGCATGTGTATGCACATGTGTGTGAAGGACAGAGGTTGATATTTGATATCTACTCCAATCTCCCTTGACCTTGTTTTTTGAAACAGGGTTTCTCATTGAATCTAGACTTCACTGAGTGGGCTAGACTAGCTGGCTAGCAAGTCCCTGACACCCTCCTGTCTTCTGCCTCCCCCCACCCCATGCTGGGGTTGCAGATTCATTCTGTGGGTCCCCAGCTTTTGCATGGGTTCTGGATGTCAGAACTAGATCTTCATGCCTGCATGGCAGACACTTGACACCTCACAATCCTGGGAAGTAAACTGGCCAGCGTTCTGAAGGACACCAGACTCTGTGACTTGGCAGCATCTTGCCCTCTCAGTCCTGTTGACCACACATGCCAAGGATCCTATTTTTCTGTGCATCCTAAGTTCTTGTGTTTGGAGCAGGCTGCCTTTCCCCTCCTGGGGAGCTTGTGTCGCAGAGTTTGGTATGAGCAGCTAGAGCCTTCATTTGTCAACCAGAAGCACATCCAGGGATCTATCATTTGTTGGGTTCTCGCAAGTCAAAACCTTGGCTAGCACCTGTCTGTATTTAAAGCTTGGGAAGAAGGGGATGTTTTTCCTCCTGCCAGCTCACCAGAAACATAAAGCTGGCATGATTTTTCCAGTTCAGCAAACTTCTGGAATTTGCCTGCCTTGAAAAGGGGTAGGGGGCTTCACGACCGTGGTGCATATGGCCTGTTCTCAGTTAACCAAGTCATTATCGGCAGAGCAGGGTTAATGGATGAAATCTGTTCCCCCATTCTCTGCAGAAGGAAATGGAAGCTCTCCAGTCAAGGATGTCTGCGCTGAAAGCGAAAGAGCAACAGCTGAGCCGAGAGCTGGAGGAGCAGGAGACGCTGCTCCAGGGGCAGGGCTGTGACCTGATGCCACTGGTGGCCCAGCTGTCTCCAGGCCAGCTGCAGGAAATCAGCAAGGCCTTGGGAGAGACGCTGACCTCTGCTGCCCAGGCTCCTCTCTGCGTGGAGCCTCCTGAAGCCCTCAGGAGGTACTGGTGACTTTCTAGCCGGTTTTCCAACTCTTTCACCAGTTCATTGCAACGATGTTGCTGTTCATTGCCCACAGGTGCTTCTCAGACGTCCAGTTTGCTTAGTGCGAGTGCTGGCGGTGTTTTGACATAAGATTCTTCACTGCTGGGGCGGGACTCTGTTCTGAGCACTGGGAGTTAGCACCCAGTCCACCCAATCCCCAGCTGCCAGCACTGCCCCCTCTCCAATAGGTAGTTTCTATCATTCCAAGGGGCTGGCTTGGTTTTCCTTCCCCCCTCCCTCACACCTTTGGGGTCAATTGAAGAGAGATTTTTGACATTGGCTTTTGCTGAAGACAATTCTCTGGAGAGAGACAGATTCCACTTCTAAGAGATAGGGTGCGACATTGGAAGAGTTGTGACCTGGGGGACAGGGCATGGCATTGAAGGGCAAGTGTGACCTGGGGGATAGGACATGACATTGGAAGAGTATTACCTGGGCTGGGGAGATGTTCAGTTACAGAAATATTTACCACCCAAGCGTAAGGACCTGATCTTGGATCCCCAGAACCCACATAGAAATCTGGGTGTAATGTAACCCCATTTCTGGGGGTGCAGACTCAGGAGGATCCCTAAGGCTTGCTGGCCAGCCAGTTTAGCTGAATTGGTGAGCTCTAGGTTCAATGATCCTATATTATAAAAATGAGATAAACTGTGATTGAGGAAGATCTCTTTCTCTGTCTGTCTCTCTCTCTGTCTCTGTCTCTCTCTGTCTGTCTCTCTCTGTCTATCTCTCTCTCTGTCTGTCTCTCTGTCTCTCTCTGTCTCTCTGTCTCTGTCTCTGTCTCTCTCTCTCTCTCTCTCTCTCTCTCACACACACACACACACACAAACGAACAAATTAAAAACTCCTAAACCAAAAAACCAAAATCAACCAAAAACAAAACAAAACAAAAATCAAATCCAAACAAAGGAACACACAAACCAAGAGGGCAGAGTTTTTATCAGGGCCATCGGGATGAGTGAGTTTTTATCAGGGCCATAGGGATGAGTGAGCTTGTGTTGTTGCTGTTGCTGGCTAAGCCATCAGCAATGCCCGGTGCTGGGCAGAGTGTTGTCACCTTGTGGGTTGCATCTATTATGCTGTTTTACAGATAGGGAAAGGAAATTTAAGAAAGTTAATAATTAAAAAAATGGATAATTTGCCCAAAGCGTTAGAAGGAGAGAAAAACAGACCGCCATTCTTGCTTTCTCAAACTTGGGTCTCAGCTATCACAACGTGGGTCTTTTCCGTGTTTTACCTTGTGGAGAGCTTGTGAAATACACACATGCACATCTACTAGGTTGTTATTTGTTTGTTTGTTTATTTATGAGACAGGGCCTCACTATGTACCTCAGGCTGACTTCTAGTTCTCTGTGTAGCTCAGGCTAGCCTTGAACTTGGAACCCTCCTGTTTCTGCCTTCTCTGTGGTCTTATCTCCCTGTTGCTCTTCAGGGGTTTAAATCTCGTGTTGGAGACGCAGGGAAGACACACTTACACACGCGGGAAAGAGGTGCCTGTGCACAGACAGGGGTGTCTATCGGGGCTCAGGACTCTTCTGGGTCACTCTGCTCCATGCCTGGGGGGATCCTCATCCTGGGGTTCCTGGCTGACTTGGGGACTGATAAATGGCACTATTTGGGGGGACTTTCTAGTCTCAGCTAGCCTCAAACTTGAGGCAATCCTCCCCTTTCCACCTCATGAGTTCTGGGGTTCATCACCACACATGGCTAGAACAACACAGCAGCTGTTACCACCCACAAACTTGACAGCATTGATGGAAGTCAGCTGCAGACTCAAGGTGCTTCCTGGCATCAAACAAGGGTAACCATGGAGAGGGTCCTTCCATGGATGAACCAGGTCGCATCTTACATGGGAACTCCTTAAGAACGGGGCATCCTGAGACTGCTACTCAGGGGACTTCTGCTGGCAAAGGCTGACCAAGGCCTGATGGCATCTAGTGCTTTAAAAGATATTCTTTGAGCCCCGTGGCTTTAATCCCAGCACTCAGGAGGCAGAGGCAGACAGATAGACAGATCTCTGTAAGTTTGAGCCCAGCCTGGTCTACAAGAGCTAGTTCCAGGACAGGCTCCAAAGCTACAGAGAAACCCTGTCTCAAATATATATATTTAATGTATATACACTTTGAGAATTTCATAATGTATGCAATGCATTTTGATCATATCTACCCTTGACTTGTCCCCTCCAGCTCCTCCTGGGCCCCTTCCAATGTCTTCTTCATGTCCTTTTTTAATAATTCACTAAATCCAGTAACTTCTGCCTATGTACACATAGGTATGAGGTCACCAACCAGAGCAGGGCAACCCAAGGGAGACCTCACCTCTAAGAAACCGTCCATTGGTGGCCAGTACCCGAAAGCACCAGGACGATGGCCAGGAAGTCAGTCAGCAGCCAGGAAGTTTACAGGACACAGAAACACAGAAGCCATGTAAAATACCAGGCTCATTGCGGACAGATGGCGACCGATGCTGATGAGGTTGTGGAGAAAACAGAGCCCGCGTTCGCTACTGGAGGAAGAGCAAAATGGAACAGCTGATGTGGAAATCAGCGTGGAGGCTTCTCAAGACACTAAATATAGAAGCCCAAGTAACCTCGCTATGTCACTCCTAGGCATCTAACCAAAGACCACCTCCTCCCACAGAGATACTTGCCCGTCCGTGACCATGGCCGCTGTTGACAGAAGCTGGGGCAAGGAAGGACTAAGCCCGAGTGTCCACCGGCTGAGGAGTGGCACATAGACAATGGGGTTTTATTTGGCTGTAAAGAAAAATGGAAATGTCAAATGTGTAGGGAAATGGAAAGAACTGGAAGACATTACATCACATGATGCTCCGGAAAGACAAACCCCACGTGTTCTCTCTTACACGTGGATTCTAACTTCTAATTTTCAGATATGCATATTTATGTGGGAGTGAGTGGGCAGAGGTCAGGACACTGGAAAGGGGCTTTCAGGAACGGGTGTGGAGAGGGCGATGAAGTCTAGGTGACACAGGGAAGGCGATTCTCCCTTAGGGTCATTGATCCGTTAGACCTAGGCAGATGGCAGCATGGCAGGGGCTTGGAGGAGAGCCTGGGCCCATGGGGCAGCATGCGTGCCCTTCTGTGGGTCTCAGAAGAAGGCGAGGAGTATCACACAATCTACAGCACAGACCCACAGCCAGGCAGCAGCTAATTCCTGGGTGGCAGCGGGAGGGAGGGGGTCCTGCATTCCAGGAAGGAATGGGTGAGCCCAGGAATGCTAGGGGCAGGAGTATATTTCATTAATGGGTGTTATCGGGTAGCATGTGGCACCTTTGGCTCTCCAATATCCTGGAGTCTGATAACTTAGCCCTGTAGACTTCCTTTGGGGAAATAAGATTTATGACACCTGCCATTCTCCAGGAATCAGGCACTGGGGAGTTCGATAGGGGATTGCAGATTCAAGGGATCTTGGTTGGGGGGCATGCCGTTTCCTTCAGTGCAGTCTTGAAAAGAGACTGCTGTGGACTGGCAGGACCCTGTCAGCCCCTCACCCAAACTTAACGGGATGGAAATGGAAGGAGGGGTTGGGAGTGGAAGGGGGCAGGGACGGGGAGAAGCTTACTGGAATTGTTAGGGTCAGGGTGTGGGCCTTGGCAGCTGAGCACCGGTCCTCAGTAGGGCAGTTAGAGAGACAGATAATAACGAAAGCAGGGAGAGGGGTTTGGTCGATGTGGTCCTGCTGGGAAGAGGAACAGGGAAGTGCAGTGACCCCTCAAGTTCATTGTCAGGGTCCTGACAGGGCAAGAGTGTGCGTAGCTAAGCAGCACTGGTCACCGTGTGGTCCTGCCCATCACTGCCCTGTTGGTTCTCAGCTCCAGCCTGTCCTGTGGGTGGTCTGACAGGTTGTCAGAACCACGTGACATCTTTCTAGGGGACACCTCTGACTGGCTTCAACTTTCTCCTTATCCAGTGTGAGACTGTGGATAGCCAAAATCTGATGGCCAAAGGAAGACACATGAAGGTCTCCTTGGAGTATCGTCATCCCTGCAAGTTCATTTAGAAGATGGAAGAATCACGAGGAACAAACCAGGGTGGGGAGGAACGACCAATGCTAGGCATGCATGAAAATACCATGTGCTAAGTAAAAGTTAAATTTAAAAAGAGCTAGGGTGTTACTTGACATCTCAACCCTGGGCTTAAAAACAAGCTCAGAGGTGTCTTACAATTTTTTAAAGATGCATTTAATTTATTTTATCTGTATGACTGTTTTGCCTGCACATATATCCTGTGCCACATGTGTGCCTGGTGCCCACAGAAGAGGGTATTGGATTCTTGGGACTGGAGTTGCAGGCAGTTGTGAGCCACTGGGAAGGGACCTCGATGCCTGCGAGAGAAGCAGGGGTCCCTAATCCCCCATCCCCCCAGACTCATCTCTCCAGCCTCTGCACTTGCCTTTGCTCCTCATACCTCCTCTGATGCAGGTGTCTGGAAGGAACCTGACATTTGTTCCATCCCAGGCTGGCTCCCTTAACTCTGTTGGTAATGGGGCTGGGATGTGCAGGGGGACAGGGATGGCGAAGAAAAGGGGATCAAAGCCTGAGGTGACAGTTTCCCGTTTTCTGGGGGCTGCATCTGTGCATGCGTGTTCTGCCTACTAGGAATGGGGAGGAGGGGTGTGGTGATTCGAGCTCATTGCTCTCCAGTGCCGCCAGCTGTACCTCCCTGGCTGTGCTTCACGCTCCAGGGGAGGGCAGCCTGGGACCTTGTCTAGCGTGCATCTGGCTCCCTGTACATCGAGACGAGGGTAATCGTAGTAATAACAACAGCAGCAGGCTGGTGCGAGGCTTTCTGGCATTCTGCAGGGATGCCTGACTGCTGACGTTGGTCTGTGGCTGAGTTCTTCGCCATTCAGCTGCCGGGACTTTGTGTGCTCCGTGTGAAATGCATTCTGGCAGCTCACGGATGACCCGTCTAGCTGTGCATTTGGAAGAAACATGTCGCATCTTTTTACAAACTGTTGGCGCAAACTGTGAAACACTCCAATCCCCGCTTATCAGAAACCTGGCTGGGTTTCGCTTGTGGGGGTTTGGACGCTTCCATAGCACAGCTGGGCTGGGAAGGCAGAGGCCAGGCCTGCTGTGGCTCTTTCCTCCTTAGCTGATGGCCCAGAGACTCTGAGGTGAGACAGTGATCTGGGGGTGGGTGCTGCACAGGGCACCTTGGCGTCCCCATCACACTGGGCTAGGGCTTCTTGCAAGTGAGATTCAAATTCGTCAAAGTCAGCAGGTCACAACTGACTGGAAACAGAATTGGCCATCTTCTGTTCCTCAAATTCATATCCTATCAGAGTGGGGAGACCCAGGGTGGCAGCAAGGCTGGCGTTGGAAGACAACCTCTGAATCAGGGAGGTGTGGCAGAGAATCCCTGAGAAGGGTGTGTGGAAACTGCCAATGCAGGAACATGCCCCATTGCTGTCCCCAAGGGATGGTGGCAGGGCCACCTACTTGTCAAATTGGGTAGTATGCCAAGGCAGCCCTCCGCCAAGAGACCATCTCCAATCTGTGCCCCATTTCTGGGGGTGGCGGGTGTTGTTTGACCTTCACTTCTGGGCTCTCTTCGGATTCTCTGCCCCTGCCTCCCAGCTGACTGGTTTGTCAAGGACAATGACCTCTGGACTGTGAAAGCATCTGACCTCACCCGGAGGAAGATGAGGTTTCTCCATGCCAAGACTATGTTCGATGAGACTCTCTGTCCTCCCAACCCTCCTCTCTCTTCCTCCTCCCCTCCCTCCCCCGTCTCCCTCCTGTCTTCCTCTGTCATTTTCTCGGACACCTTGCTTTCTAAGAACTCACGAGGTAGGCACATACCTGCCATGAAGTGGTGACCTTAGTGCCGAGAAATGCGTGACTCCCGCGAGGGAGAACGCGCGGCGCTGGGAACCGTTGTGATGACTTTCCCGCTGCCGTGACAGATGCCGTAACAAAAGCGGCTCAGAGGAAAATGAGGGCGCGTTAGCTTATGATCCCAGAGGGATGGAGGTCAGCATGGCAGGGAAGGTGGGCATCAGGAAGGAGCAGGAAGCTGGCCCGTCACGTCCCAGCTGCACACAGGAGGCTGAGAATGAGAGTAAGAACAGGGTGAGGCTATATAACCCCGAGAGCCTACCCTTCTGCATGGCGCCACCTCCTAAAGGTTCCTCAGCTTTCTCAAATGAGCAGGGAGTTAGGGAAGGAGAAGTAAAGATAAAACCGGCTAACCGAATGAGAACCAATGCACGTGAGACCAGACGGCCCGACAGCAACGGAAGGGATCCGGAAGTTGTCTGGCTCCAAGGTATCCCAACTGATGGGCAACCAGCGGCCACAGAAGTGCCCTTTCAAGCCTGGGATCTTCAGAGTGACGTCTAAGGACCTCTCCGCCCCAGCAGAGATGCCTGGCTTTCTGCTGGCTAATTCCCTGGACTCCACACTGCCCCAGCGCTTCAGATCAAAGCTTGAAGACAAGTTCAGGCCAGCCTCTTAAATCAACAGCTAAACATTTCTCAGGGTGATAATGATGGGAAACGAGAGGGAAGAATTTTAATGTAACCCTGTGCATCCAAGGTGTCGGAGAAAGAGAAAGACCTGGTTGAACTGGCCCCTGGAGGGTCTGCAAAAGCCAAATAAACATTCAGCTAACTGTGGAGGATGAAGTGTGAGGGGCTCAGTCAGGAAAGTGCTTGAGTGCAAACATGAAGACCTGAGTTCAGATCCCTAGCACTCATGTTAAAGTGTGCACCTGTTATCCCAGTCATGGATAGGCAGAGGGGAGATTCTAAGGGGCCCACTGGCCAACTGGCCTAGCCAAGTTGGGGTTCTTTAGGGTCAATGTGAGATTCTGTCTCAAAACATGAGGTAAACAATGATTGAGAAAGACATTTAATGTCAGCCTCTGGCCTTACAGGCATCTGCACACATGTGCCCATATGTGAACACTATACACACACCACCCTTATACACTAACAAAGCAAATAAAACTTCAGTTTTGGTGGAAGTGGATATAGATGCAAGCTGTGCCTGAGATATGCCAGTTTACCAGTGAGGACGGGCACAGAGAGACGGTGTGGATGTGTCTATGGCACCTATGGCTATATTCATACATTTGTACCTATGTTTATATATCTTTATATATTTGTTTGTACATGTGTATGTGTGTACATGTGTGGATGTAATGTTCATATGTCTATGTATTCATTTGTCCATGTGTGTACACATGTGTGTGCATGTGTATGCATGAGTGCCTATAATGTGTGCATGTGCACCCTGATCCTTTTCTTTCTTCTCCTTTGCTAGGCAGCAAAGCAGACATCCGCTGGAATATTTCTCTCTAGTTAAAGTGTCTGCTCCTGATTGTCGTCAGATTCCTATGGAGTCTTGTTTGCTGCCATACACGCATGCTGGGTATCTGGGTGATGTGTTAGGAGACCTTTCTGGAGACAGCTTTATCCTCTTCTGGGAGTCCAGATGTACCTGTCCCTGTCTGCCTTACTACCCGGCTCTCAGCCCCGTCCTCCAAGTGGATAGAAGAGGGGGCGTGCTCACCGAAGCTGGCATGTGGGCACTGGACACCTGCCTCTTGGCATGCATCTCTGTGCACTGCACTACACTGCCTGTCCCAGGAGCACAGGCCTCAGCTAGCCAGACCTGACAAGGCTGAAAGGAACAGTCCTGATGCATTTTTCGCACCCCGTCTTGCCTCAGTGAGCTCTCCCAAGTCTGGAGGAATTCCGGGCACTTCTGTCCTCTGTGCCCCAGGCGTCCTACTGATGCTGTGTGACATTATCAGTGAGGACATAAGGGTTTCAGGAGGGAAAAGGCCAAGTGGATAAAGCCTCATTTTGACAGCAGTGTCCTTGTCACCGTCCGACCCACTTGTCCTCTCTGGAAGGCCAAAGGACTAAGCAGCGATTGGCAAGGTTGTTAATGTCAACGGAGTCCCGTTTTCTGTTCGGCTGAAGACCCAAGTAGCCCCCATGCTTGTCGCAGCTGTCACTGTGCCCTTTCTGCCATCTCTTGTTTGCTTTGGGAACTGTCTGTCATTCTTAAACTAAGTTTTGCTAAACAAGGAAGGTCGTGGGATTGGGGCCCTGGGAGAGAAAGGAGACAGAGAAGACTGGGGACAAGGACAGTCCGTCCTGTAGCTTTGTACAAAAGTCAGACTTCCACACAGGCAGTTCTGGGGATAAAGCTGTGTGCTAGGGCGGCAGGGTCTGGGGTAGGACCCCTGCACTAACAGACAACTCTCCCAGCCTCCCTTTCTTCTTTCTTCCTCCTGCCTTCCTCTTCTCTTCATCCCTTTCCATCCCTTCCTCTTTCCTTCCCTCTGCCCCTCTCTCCCTTCCTCTTTTCCCCCTGGACAAACCAGCGTGCAGGTCCTGAATAACACAACACACATGGTCAATCTTAGTGGAGACTGAGGATCCTGTGTGTGTGAGTTCACTTGGGCTTCCAGAGATGGGAAGACTTGGCAGCTGTCACTGTACGGGAGTGGAGGCTAAAGTCTAGGATCAAGATGTCTGAGGGCCTCTGACTTGCAGACCTTCTGCCCTGCATCTGCGTAGGAAGTTCCCTGTCCCCTCCCTCTCACCTTTCCCCTCCCTCACCCTCCTCCTCCTCCTCCTCCTCCTCCTCCTCCTCCTCCTCCTCCTCCTCGTCCTCCTCCTCCTCCTCCTCCTCCTCCTCCTCCTCCTCCTCCTCCTCCTCCTCCTCCTCCTCCTCCTCCTCCTCCTCTTCTTCTTCTTCTTCTTCTTCTTCTTCATGTCTGCATGATTGCGTGTGTGTGTGTGTATGTGTGTGTGTGTGCGTGCATGCGCGTGAGCGTGTGTGTAGGACAGAGGCCAACCTCAGGTGTTTTCCACAGTAGCTCTCTACATTCTTGTAGGAGCCTAGGCCCCTCACTAAACCTGAAGCATATAACACCACACCAAGCTTTAAAAGATATTTTCTTTTCCTTTTACTTTATGAGTATGGGTGTTTTGCCTTCATGTATGTTTATGCACAACATACATGCAGTGTCCAGAAGGCTAAAAAGAAGGTGTCAAATACCCTGAATCTGGATTTACAAACAGCTGTAAGCTACCATGTGGATGCTAGGAATTGAACCTGGGTCTTTTGGAAGAGTAACCAATGCTCCTAAATGCTGAATCATCTTCCCACCCCATGGCTTTTGTAAATACCTGGTTCTGTGTGCGAAACTCAGACTCTCATGCTTGTGTGCCAAGCTCTTCACTAGCCAAGACGTCTCCCAGCCCAGACTCTGTCATTTCTAGGACAGTCTGTAACCGGAAGTTTCTCTCCTGCTCACCAGTTCTTGAATAACCACTCTGAGGCTTAATATTAATTACATACTGTTTGACCTATTGGCTTAGGCTTATTATTAACTAGCTCTTACAACTTAAATTAACCCATTTCTATTATTCCTTATTTTTTCATGAGCTCATGGCTTCTTTAGCATCTGCTGGCATTTCCCTGACTCTGCCTTCTTTCTCCCTATATCTGTTTGGATTGCCCACCTGGCTATATTCTGCTTTGCCATAGGCCAAAGCAGCTTCTTTATGTGGTAATGAAACATTCACAGCATACAGAAGGACATCCCACATCAACAGTTGTGAATGAAGGGGTTAGTTTCTGTAAACGGGTCATCTGGGTAGATGACTTCTGAATCCCAGTGCAGCACCCTTTGATCTGAAGGGGCAGCTCACGGTCTGTTTGTTTATTGAGACCATACCTCACCTGGCCCAGACAGGCCTTGAATGTGCTGGGAACCAAGGATGACCTTGAACTCCTGATCCTCCTTCCCCCCCCCCCCACCTTCCAGGTGCTGGGATCACAGGCATGAATCACCACACCGGATCTGAGGGGATGGTTCTTATTTGTCTTGATCAGTGTGTCATCTTAGTGAAACACAGTGACAAACTCTGCTCCGACAAACATGGAACTCTCGTCGATGTGTAACTGGTATAATGTAGTTCCAGTGGGTATCCGTGCTCCTGGGGACTGTAGTGTGGTGTCAGCAGCGCCACCTGTGGGTGGAGTTAGCATGGTTCTCTGTACTTCAGACACCCCTGTCCTGTTAGCACAGACCCTCTGCTACCTCTGTTGTAGGCTGGGTTCTGTGAAATGCGAAAAATAGCTTGGAAATGGCTAGCGCAATGTACACGGATTCATAGCTGTCCCCAACATTGCTTCCACTCTGTGTATCCCCCGGGGATACAACTAATGTTCATATTAGCCTGAGCAGCACATAATTAGGAGAATAAATCTACTGAAAAAAGTAATATAGCATAAATTAAATAAATTAAATATAAATCAAATCCGATATAAAACAATACATTCAATTATCCGCATCACTACATCCTCCTCTCACAGAGATATCTGAGTTGAAGCTCATTTTCCTGCTAGGATAAGGCTAGAGCAGAGCCCAGAGCAACAAGCTGAGCCCACCCGCGAAAAGGTGGAATCTGACCCGCTTTCCACTGGGGACCTGTGACATTTGGTGAAGGTGCTTGAGGCCAGCTTAGCTTTAGACCTGGGAAGAGAGCCTGCTGTCTGTTTTAATATGTAAGTTCAGGAGCTAGTTGTTTTTGGTGTGTTAGGGAATATGTACTGTGCTGTTATATATATATATATATAACAACGCAATAAATACATCAGCACAGCCCGTTGTGCTGTAAGTGCTCAAAGGTTCTGTATGTGGAAAGTCACTGGTTAAGAGGGTACCAGCTGATGGGCTAGGGCTGTAGCTCAGTTGGCAGGATGCCCGCATAGCATGCAGCAAGCCCTGAGTTTGACCCTAGCTCCACAAAAGCTTATGTCATGCTGCACTCTTGTGATCCCGGCACCCAGGACACAGAGACGCGAGGATCGCGATTTCAAGGTCATCCTGCACCGTACTGTGAGTTTAAGGTTAGCTTCACCTTCCTGAAACCCTGTCAAAAAGAAAAACAAGCAAGCAAATAAAAAGGTAGATCATCTAGTGATCTCGGCAGCCCGGAACTCCCCACATAGGCTAGGCTGGGTAACCGTGAAGCACAGGGATTCTCTTGTCTCTGTCTCCTTAGTGCTGGACTGCAAATGTCTACCACCATGCCTAATTTATTTATGTGAGTTTGGGGAATCAAATCCAGGTTCTCATGCTTGTATGGCTATCAATGTACTGGTGGAGCCAGCTCCCCAACCCCTGAAGACAGAGATTTAATGGCAGCCTAAGTAAAGCATGTTTAGAGAGGGGATCTGCTTCCTAACCAGCGCCAGCATCGGTTCTGTGGTCGTGCCAACTCAGCCAGGTGTCACCTTCTTCTCGATCCTTTTCAGTTCCTCAGGTGATGGAAGGTTCCTATGGGTAGTGTCTTACATGTATAGAGCTCCACCTTGGTTCCACGAAGACCTATGTTCTGTTCTAATTCTTCTAGCCTCCAGGAAAAGACAAAATCACTGAACATGGCCATTAGAGACATCACCGCTCAGGTAAGCCCACTCCTCCTCCCATTTTCTTCTAACCTAATTTCACGTCCAGATCACCAAAGGCTTGGGCTCTAAAGGACAGACTTTGTGGAGCTATTTCCCAGGCTGTGGCAGGGAAGACGAGCTGGGGAGTGACCATGGGTGGAAGCAATGTTGTGGGAGACAGCTATGAATCCGTGTATATTGTGCTAGCTCTGCTGTACGCGGGGTTCTGTGAAATACGAAAAATGTGGAGAGCAACTGAGAAAGACACCAGAGTTGACCTCTGACCTCCACACACATGCCTACAGATACACGAACATATACACACATATAACACACACACACAAATAGGAAAGCTGGGCCCTCACCGGGAAGTGTGCTGAGAAGCTCGTGCCCCTCACAACTATGCTCATGCTGCCATGAGTTATCCATAGGGTTGGATGTGTTTGCTCCTTTTTCTGTTTTGTTTTTGTTTTGTTTTTTTCTTCCCTTATTTACTTCCGGAGCTGACGTCGGATTGTTTTGATCTGGTGTTATGGTCAAGGATCTGATGGGTTCCTGTCAGCAACCAGTAATGTTTATAAAAAGACGTCGGACTCTGGAATGCTTGAAATCCATCGTGAGCTTCCTGGGCTGAGGAATGAGCTATGTTTCCTGTTTTGCCTGGCTCAGAGATGGGCTAGAAGGACCATTATCAGAGACCTCAAGGATGCTCTCGTTTTCTAAATGCTGGGGGGGGGGGGGGGGAAATCTCTGTCTTTGTGTGCTTTGATTACGCAGCACTGAGGAGGGCTGAGGGCCAGGTGCCGGCATGGCCAGGTTCTGGTGGGGACCTCTTCTGAGGCACAGATGCCAGCTCCTCATATGACGGAAAGAGGGAAAAGATAGGAGAGCTCTCTGAGGTCTCATATTATTATATTATTATCAGTGTGTGTGTGTGTGTGTGTGTATGCATGCCCCTGGAGGACAGTCATAGATGTTATATTTAGGAACGTCATCCACCTCCTTCCATAGGGTCTCTCACTGGCCTGGAGCTTACTGACTAGGCTACCCTGGCTGCCAGCAAGCTGCAAGGATCCTCTGGTCTCTACTTCTCCAGCTCTGGGATTATGAGTTTGTGTCACCATGTGCAGCTTTTCACATGGCTTCCGTGGATCCAGCCCAGGTCCCCTTGTTTTTTTTTTTTTTTTGTTTTTGTTTTGAGCCGCTATCGTCCAGGGCCCCTGTGCTAAGGACACCTATGCTTTCCTAAGGTTCTACCGTTAGGATTGATTGTTTCCCAGAGCCCCACCTCCTCAGCCCAGCTAGCATCATACTGTGGCTGAAGATTTCAGCATATGGACTTTTGGGGTACACAAGCATTTACACAATCGGGGAACACAAGTGTTCACACCATTGCACATCCTATCCCCAAGATATTTATAGTCAATTTATAATGACCTCGCTTTTCTATCAAATTAAGGCATCCGTGCCTTAGATTTTAAAATATAAATGCAAAACTTCCATTCTTTAATGAGTTCCTCAGGGGGTAATTTTATTTGTAAATAAAGAAGACTTGCAGGTTTTTCTGGGGTGGGTATGTGTATAACATTGCACATGCGTGAGCCTAGGAGGCTGTGTGAACAAACTGGCTGGTCACCTGGGGTGTCTAAACTGTAACTGTAACCCCAACCCTCTAGACTGGTAGGTGACCATGAGGCCTGAGGCTTGGCTCAACACACACACACACACACACACACACACACACACACACACACACACACCGGGGAGTGCTCACCCTCTGATATTTTCTGAGTGAGATACAACCTTCTTACACTCATTACATTTCTTGCCTCTCATGGGTTACCCAAACCAAAGGTAATTAAGGGATAAATGAGATGGAAATAGTTGGAAATAATTGGGATATCTAGAGATTGGAAGATATTATATTATATCCAGCAGAGACTGAAAGAGTGCGCAATTTAATCAGAAAATTTAGAAAGGCCATTTCATATTAATAGTGTAGCTTGAATGATGGGCTTCCTCAGCAAAGGAGAAACTGACCTAATTATGATTAAGAGATACTCTTAACTAAAATCAGGAATGTTAGACATGGGTTAGATGAGACCCGAGAGCTCTGGCTTGTGTCCTGGAATTACCTGGGCAGTCTTTGAACTTCCCAAGATGACAGTGATGGATGGAGAGGATGGGCGGGCCACAGGGTGGGTGGGGCCAGTCATGGAGCATTGAACCAACTGAGACAACCAGAGGAAGGTGCCCTGGACATCTTCCTTTTAGCTCTTGGTTCTAACTTCCTCGCAAGTCTCAGGACTCCTGAAAGAGCCTCAAGGTGATTGACTGGGCGTGAGGATGGGCGGCTGGTTCGGAGTCGACTGTGCTGGGAGCTTCACAGAATGAGGTTGGAAGATTCCAGGCACAGAGGGAAAATAAACCACAGCAGCCAGGGGGAGAACTGGCTGAGGGTTTCTGGACTGGGTCAGGTCTGCTTTCATTCTGACGGTAGCTTCTGTTTGATCTCAGAGAAGCCAAATATTTACAGTTGACTGCACCCCTCCAGATGTAGATTGCATGGGGGAAATCGAATCCCCTGTCTCCTGTGGGCTCTCAACCCAAGTGCACGGATGACTTCCAGTTTCCGAATGGGATTTCATATGTTTTGGCAATAAATAAATAACAGTGCTCAGGGGTTACATCCTCTGAGGACTTCCCCAAATGCCCGCCATTTTCCCCCTACAGAAACTGCTGCATGCCTTTGGTAAGGGGAAAATGTAGGTGAACCACTAGTCTGAACAAAGGTAACAGATGAATAAGGAAGAAATGTGATCTTTTAGTCTCGACGTAAAGATAACCTAAGGGCGTTTGGACGCAAGACTGAGGTTGGAGAGTTTTGTTGTTTCTGAAACTCAAAGAAAAACATAGTCAGTGTGTGTGGATTCTGGGGGACACTTGATAACCCCCCCAAGTCTTCTCGACAGCCACGTGTCTGTCTTTCAGTTGGATTCTTCAGCAAGTATCTGCCCCTCTAGTTTCTCCAGAGTCTTCTAGTAAATGACATTGAGCAGGTTCCTCTGACCGACTGCCCACTGTGTGCCGGGGCCAGGTCAGAGTCCCTGCTCAAGGACAGCTGGCACCCTTGTAGAGAGATGGAGACAGGGATAAAAGCTGAAGAGGAAGCCAGAGAAGACTGGGCGAAGGGAAGGGACAGGAGGTCAGCAAGGCCTTTCCTCCCAGGGCACCATGGAGCAAACAGATCAGGGCTATGAGGGCTGAGCGCTCAGGCAGGAGTCAGCAAATGAGCTCACACCAGCCTGCAAGGGCAGGGGTGTGCTGAGTGCCTGCAGCCTCTCTTTAACCTCTTCCTCCCTCTCCTTCTTTACCTCCCTCCGCCCTTCTCTCTCTTCTCTTCCTCTGCCCCCTTCTCTCTCCCGCTCCTTCCCCTTCCCTCCTCCTCTCCTCTCCTCTCCTCTCCTCTCCTCTCCTCTCCTCTCCTCNGTGTTGAGTCTATTTATCTGAAACACCCAGAAAAGACAATTTTATAAGTAGAGCATCAATAAACGAAGTTAGCTAGGGCAGAGATGGGAGTATGGATTAATTGTAAAAGAACTCAAGGCCTTGCTCCAATTATGAAAATGTCACTTTAACATGGTGGTTATTTTAAGAACTACTGAACTCCACACCACTAAATGCCTATATAAAGAAGCTGGAAAAATCCCACACTAGTGAATTAACTGAACATTTGAAAACTTTAGAACAAAAAGAAGCAAACGCACCCAAAAGAACTAGAGGGTAGAAAATAATCAAACTGAGGGCTAAAATCAACAAAATAGAAACAAAGAAAACAATACAAAGAATCAATGAGACAGAGTTGGTTCTTCAAGAAAAATCAACAAAATAGACAAATCTTTATCCAAACTAACCAAAAGGCAGAGAGAATATCCAAATTAAAAAAAAATCAGAAATGAAAAGGGGGCATAACAACAGACACGAGGATCCAGAGAATCATCAGGTCATATTTCAAAAACCTGTACTCCACATAATTGGAAAACTTAAAGGAAATGGAAAACTTTCTGGATAAATATCACTTACCAAAATTAAATCAAGAACAGATAAGCAGGGCTGGAGAGATGGCTCAGAGGTTAAGAGCATTGTCTGCTCTTCCAAAGGTCCTGAGTTCAATTCCCAGCAACCACATGGTGGCTCACAGCCATCTGTGGTGAGGTCTGGTGCCCTCTTCTGGCCTTTGAGCATACACACAGACAGAATATTGTATACATAATAAATAAATATTAAACCAAAAAAAAAGAACAGATAAGCGTTTCAGCTCAGAATTCTACAAGACTTTCAAAGAAAAAATAATACCAATACTCCTCAAATTGTTCTGCACAATAGAAACAGAAGGAACATTGCCAAACTCTTTTTATGAGGCTACAATTACCCTGACACCCAAACCACATAAAGACATTACTAAGAAAAAGAATTATAGACCAATCTCACTCATGAACAGTGATGCAAAGATACTAAATAAAATACTGGCAAATTGAATCCAAGAACACATTAGAACAATCATCCACCATAATCAAATAAATCAGCTTCATTCCAGAGATGCAAGGATAGTTAAATATACAAAAATCTGTCAACGTAATCCACCATATAAACAAACTAAAAAATAAAACCACATGGTCATCTTATTAGATGCTGAAAAAGCTTTCAACAAAATACAACATTCCTTCATGATAAAGGTCTTGGAGAGAGCAGGGATACAAGGAACATACCTAAACATAATAAAGGCAATATACAGCAAATCAACAGCCAACATCAAACTAAATGGAGAAAAACTCACAGTGATCCCACTGAAATTAGGAACAAGACAAGGCTGTCCACTCTCTCCATAGCTATTCAATATAGTTCTTGGGTCCTAGCTAAAGCAATAAGACAACAAAAGGAGATCAAGGGGATACAAATCAGAAAAAAAGAAGTCAAAGTGTCACTATTTGCTGATGATAGTTTACATAAGCGACCCCAAAAATTCTACCAAGGAACTTCTACAGCTCACACACACTTTTAGTATCGTAGCAGGATACAAGATTAACTCAAAAAAAAAAAAAAACCAAAAAAAAACAAAAAACCACGCGCGCGCGCGCGTGCGCGCGCGCGCACGCACACACACACACACACACACACACACACACACACGAGAAAACCGGACTTAGAACACGTTGGTGTTCTAAGATAGGTTTCTGCGCATGCGTAGTAGTGTGAGAACATAAGCATACAGTATCTTGCTCTGTCATTTGAATCCTATGTTTGAACACCCCGCCGCCCCACACACATACACATGGACGTTTGCTCTTTGACTTGCTGTCCTGTAATAGCACTGTTAGGCGGTTGGGAAGGCAACTAAGCACTCAGTGGAGAGGTGGGGTCATCAAGGCTGTGGGGTACGTCCTTCTAGCAAGTTCATGAGATTAGCTGGCGGTGGCAGACCAGTGGCTGGAGTCCAGACTCCCCAGAGTGTGACGCATGGATCTTTAGCCCAGTTATATAGACGGCAGCCTTGAGATCTCTGAGGTTTACAGGCTGCATGAACGTTCAGTCCATTGGCTTCAGAGGAGTCAGAATCGAATGGGAAGCTGTAATAATTACACGTATGGATTTTCAATGGTGTTTTAAGAAGGAGCATGGTGCCTGGCAGCTTCTGCTCCTCACGTCGTTAAACACTAATGCTGCAGCTAACGAGCCACTTGGTCCCTGATGCAACCAAGCGTGGCATTTACAACCCTAGAACATGGTGGGTGAGCATGCGGCCTGCCTCGTAACTGCCTCCCGTGCCACTTAGCTGGAGTTATGACCTCGTTTGCAGAGAGGGAAAAAAAGAAGACGGAATGCAATCTTGTTCCTGAGTTGGGGTTTTGCCTTTCTTAATACATCTTCCCCCGAGAACAGGTGGATGGGCCTCCGTGGAGCCTGAGGGAAGAAGGGAATGTAGTGTGATCCAAGAGGCGGAATTCCCTTGCTCGGTCATCAACAGTCTGTCTTTAGAAGCGCAGGGAAGAGTCTTCAAACTCTTTAGAAAAAGATAGTTTATTTATGTGTGTCGGTGTGTGTGTCTTTTTGTGGGGGTGTGCACTTGTGTGCGGTGGAAGATGCTTAAGATGGCATACTGCAGGCTGGCATGGGGGTTTTAGTTTTAGCTCTTTGGCTAGCTGGGGAAACTGGGGAAGTTTCATTGGATGGGCTCTATTTCAACCCTCCACCCCTGTCCAAAGCCTGACCCATGACATGGTGAACTGCCTGCTGCTGTCTGAAGTCCCTAAGGCTGAGGGACTTGCAAAGTGTTCCTGTGGCCTGTCCTGAGAGCCGGGTGCTCAGTTGTGCTGCAATCCAGGATTGTTGACAGCTCTCTCCACTGGGAATTGAGGGACATCTGGCTGGAGTGTTTACAGAGCTCCTTTCTGGCTCAATCTAGTATAGGTAGCACCAGCCGCGGTGAGTTCCTGAGTGCCGTGTCCATGTCCAGAGGACAGCGGTTCACGGCCTGCTCCCGGCCCAAACCCCTTTCTGCCCTCTCTTGCCGCATGAGCCTTGGGGTAGAGTGGCGACATACACATCTGGTTCAGCATGCTTTGAGTTTGAAATACACGTTCTCTCCTGATCTCACAAAAGTGTGAAGATATTATGCATAATAGTGGGTTTCATCATGATATTTTCATAGTGTATATCTACTTTCATTCTTGTTCTTGTTGAATAAAATGCTGACTGGCCAGTAGCTAGGCAGGAAGTAGAGGTGGGGCAATGAGAAGAGGAGAATTCTGGGAAGAGGAAAGTCTCAGTCTGCATTCATCATCCAGACACAGAGCAAGCAAGATGTGACTACCTCACCAAAAAAGGTACCAAGACATGTGGCTAATATAGACAAGAATTATGGGCTAATATAAATTATAAGAGTTAGTTAATAAGAAGCCTAAGCTAATAGGCCAACCAGTTTATAATTAATGTAGGCTTCTGTGTGTTTCTTTGGGACTGAACAAATGGAAGACTGGGCAGAACAGAAACCCCAGCCAACAAAAAGCCACATGGCTAACACAGACAAGAATAACGAATTAATGTAAGATGTAAGAATTAATTAATAAGAAGCCTGAGCCACTAGGCCAATCAGTTTATAATTAATTTATAATTAATGTAGACCTCTGTGCATTTCTGTGGGACTGAACGGCTATGGGGCCTGGTGGGACAGAAACCTCAGTCAACATTTCATTTCTTTTATTATTGTTATTAATACTTATTTATTTATTTATTTTGGTTGTTTTGAGACAGGGTTTCTCTGTAGCTTTGGAGCCTGTCCTGGAACTAACTCTTGTAGACCAGGTTGACCTCGAACTCACAGAGATCCACCTGCGTCTGCCCCCCGAGTGCTGGGATGAAAGGCGTGCACCACGACCATCCAGAAATTATTACTATTTATTATTATTATTTCAATAATAATATATGTGTGTTTGGCCTGCATTATATCTGTGAACCACATGTGTGTTAACCTGCAGAGGCCAGAAGAGGGTGTCAGACACCCTGGAACTGAAACTGGAGTTACAGACATTTGTGAGCCATCATGTAGGAGCCTGGACTTGAACCTCAGTCTTCTGCAAGAGCAGCCAGCGCTCTTAACCACTGAGCTACCTTTCCGTCCCTCATTCCCTCCCTCCCTCCTTTCTCTTTGGTGAGCCAGTGAGCTTCATTAGCATCACTTACAGGAGCATGAGCACCTTGCCAGAGGCTGCAGAGCAAAGCTGCTAGGAGCTGTCAGATGTGAGTGTCTGGGTTGATGCCTTCAGTCCCCTGTGGACATCCCTACGTGGAGAGAATTGTTGGAGCAAGCACAGGGATACATTTAACTTTAGGAAAGACCGGCAGACATGTTCTCAGTGGGGTTACACCTCTGCATGTTTGGGAGTTCAGGAAATTTCACACACACACACACACACACACACACACACACACACACACACCCCTCCAATGTTGACCCTTTTCAGTTTAGGGCTTTCTGCCATCTGAATGGGTTGAAGTGGGTTCTGCACTTTTATTTATACTTCCGGTGACTCATATGTTCAACATGTTTTCATGTGTGTGCTGGCCATCTGCACATGGCTCTTTGTGAAAGGCCTGGTGAGTCTTTGTTCATGTTCAGTGCTGTCATTTGGGTTCATTGTTGAGATGTAAAATTGAGTTCTTCGTCGGTTAACTGTAGCAAACGATCTGTCCCCATTTGACTCGGCTTCCCCTCCCTTCCATTCTTTCCCCTCTCCTTTGCTTTCCCTTACCCACCCCTCCCTATTTCTTCCCCCCTTTTCTTGTTCATTTCTTTACTTTTGACAGTCTTAGGTAGTCTAGGCTGGCTGAAAACTTACTGTGTAGCTAAGGCTGGCCTTGAATTCCTGCTCCTCCTGCCTTCACCTTCCAAGTGCTGGGGCGTCTGGGGCACCACGCCCAGTGGCCCTGCCTGTGTGCCAGAAGAAGCTATTGCCCCAGAGAAGCCCATTTATCAGGGGTTTTCTTTGATTGTTTTGGTCTGTGTCCTCTGCAAAGCTCTGCCTGTTCCAAACCCAAAGCCGGAACCTTGCCTCTTCTTATGTCCCGCCTGTAGCTTCATAGTTTGAACTTAGTGTGAGTCCCTTGTCTCACCCCTGATGTAATTTGTGTGTGGTCTGAGGTATACATCAGGGTTCCCATTGTCCCCACATGAGTAACCCATTCTTTGGCAACACCCATTGGGGTGATTTTCTCTCCCTCGCTGACTAGCCTGGCACCCAGTTGGCCCTCGGAGGACTCAGCAGCAGACATGCCTGTCTGGTTTCCGAGGCACACAGTCCTGCTTTATGGCAGTGATAGCTGGGGTCTTGAAATGTAGATAGTTTATTTGGTTGCTCTGCCTTCTCTAGACCTTTGCATTTTCTTTTTCATTTTAGGATGTGCCCATTCATTTCTACCAAAGGGCCTCATGAAATTTTGATGGGAATTGTATTAACTCTGTGCATCAATCTGGGATAAGCTGAACCCTAGGAGTAACAAGTTTTCCAGTGGACCCTTGTAGTTCATCTCCACAATTATTTAAGTCTCATTTCCTCTCCGCAGGTCTTCCAAAGCAGTTTCCACATCTGCATAGGATGCTTTAAATTCCTCCCTGCATCCTTTTAGTCTCAAAATATGCTGCAAACGGTGTTTCAGAGAAATGGTCTCGCCGTGGCCTGCCGCGGCCATTCAGACACACAGCTGGATCTTGTGCCTGACCTGGCTCCTTGCTGCATTCTGGTTACCATCTATTTTATCTGGCGCTTTATGGCTTTTCTTTCTTATGCACCCAGCCACCTGTGGTTCCTGCATCCACCTGCGAGTCAGGTGTTATTACGATCATATTTCATAACACATTTATGCCAAATGTGCTCATTTATTTTTCATGTTGTTTTCGTTAGGGTCTCTTCACCTTCCAAGTGCTGGGGTAAAAACACTGACCCAAAGAACTTGGGAGGAAAGGGATTATTTGGCTTAGAGGTCACAGGCCATTACCTAAGGAAGCCAGGGCAGGGGCTCAAGCGGGATCCCTGAGGTAGGGATTGAAGCAGAGACCACAGAGGAGGGCCGCTTACTGGCTTGCTTTTGGGGTTGTGTTCAGCTATCTTTTCTAGACCCCAGTACACCCTGTTTAGGGACAGCAGCATCCACAGTTGCCTGGGTCCACCTATCTCAATGACCAATCAAGACAATGCTCACAGACACACCTTACAAGATGATCTGATGGCGGAAAGTCCTCAATTGAGGTCCATCCTTCCTATTTGTGCAGAGATTCGCGTTACATATCTCATGCATTTTGATAAGGGGGAGGGGCTTAAGCAGTCTTACCGCAAGGCTAGTTTCTTTCCACCCTGCTGCGCGTTGTCAGTCCTTGGACATTTGGGTAGTGAGTGGAATGATACCTGGGGCTCTCCCTGGTCCTGCTGAGCATCTCTGTGACATTTTCAGAGGGCCCAAATTCCCAATGGCATCCCTCCTGTGTACCTGACCTTTTGACAATGCATCGGGATCCTGTGGTCCCTGATATTCACAGTTAGGAACACCACAATTTATTTACAAAAAAATTCCCACTTGGATGGGGGAGCGACTGAGGAGACCCTACCTCACTGGAGGAACCATGGATAGATGATGGCTGCCAAGGGAGGGAAAATCATTTTCCTTTGGGGACATGGCTTCCGGTAGGTTGCTCATGCCTTGATGGATGAGGTTATTAATAATAACAACAACAACATAAACAAAAAGACAGGAAGTTGGGAGGGAGACAGGGTGCAGGCATTAGAAGGAGGTGGAAGGAGGTAGTCGTGGATGGATATACTCAATATGCATTGTATAAATGTATGGACTTTCAAGAACATAAATATTATTACAAGTCATACATATGATATCTCCTTTCCTCTCTCCCCCACCGTGCTACAGGAAGCCACTTCTGTACAGCCAAGGAGCTCTCGGAGGAGATTCGGGCACTGTCATCAGAACGAGAAGGGCTAGAATCTCTCCTGAGCAGGCTGCTGGCACTCAGTTCCAGGAGTATCAGAAGGCTGGGCAATGTCAAAGAGGACTATGCCAGGTGCAGCCAGGACCTGGCCCTCCAGGAAGCCGCCCACAGTGAGTAGCCCCCAGTTATAGCCAAGCCAGTGATGATGTTATTGGATAGTGTGGCCAGATGACCTCACTGTGGCAAGGTCACGGGGCACCCCGCCGGTTCACAGGGGACATTGTTGGCAAGAGCCTTGGACAATGGGGCGGGGTCATCCATCAGCATTTGCTTTACTCTTCAAATGCACAACTCAGAGCTTTCCCACGGTGAGCTGTGGAGTTTCCTGCCCTGGGTGCACATCCTGAGTATCTCCCTCGGTCCAGTCTCCTGGGATGCTGGTCACAGGGAGTGACTCTTCTCTCGGGTTATCCTCTGAGGTTTGATTCTCTCCCCAGGAGGAGGACAGAGGTGACACTGGCATCACCTCTGCCCAGGTGCTGGCATGCCAGAAGGGCTAACATGACATACGCCGTATGTTCCACTTAACAGAGCTGGGGCTCCCTGAGCGCTCCATAAATTGCTGTCAGGGACGATTAGTGTTCCAAGTCCAGACAAGGAAACGTAGCTCTGGCTGGCAGGGGTTAGGCATGGCGTTTGGGGGTGAACAAACTAGGCTTTAAAGTTCTAGTGAATTGTGTGAGGTGTGGTTTCTCCCACGTTTGAATCAAAGAGATGAGTCTCTGTCCATGGCCGCAGCATCTCCTGTCAGTGGCCGCAGCGTCTCCTGTCAGTGGCCGCAGCGTCTCCTGTCAGTCAGTGACTGTGGTGTCTCCTGTCAGTGGCTGTGGTGTCTCCTGTCAGTGGCTGTGGTGTCTCCTCTCAGTGGCTGTGGTGTCTCCTCTCAGTGGCTGCCATGTTTCCTATCAATTAGTGGCCATGGTGTCTCTGTCAGTGGCTGCTGTGTCTCCTATCAGTCAGTGGCCGTGGTGTCTCCTGTCAGTGGCCATGGTGTCTCCTGTCCGTGAGACCTCCGCTGGCTCAACAGCTCAGAGCTGAGCACTGTTTCCTTGAACGCTTTTCATTTTGTTTTTAAAATGCTTAATTTTAAAGTATGTGTGTTGGGGGAGGGGGTCGAGCATGTTAATGCAGTTCCTGTGGAGGCCAGAAGGGGGCATTAGATCCCCTGGGGCTGGTGTTACAGTTACCAGGTGGGTGCTGGCTCTGTAAGAACAGAACAGCCAGTGTTCTCAACCACTGATACATCCCTCTGGCCCCTCCTTGTTTATTTCTTTTAAAAGTTTTAAAAATTGATTGTTACTGTGTGTTGGGCCCACAGAGGTCAGAGGTCACAGAGCCACTTTCAGGGGGTCGGTTCTCTTCCTCCTCTGTTACGCGGGTTCACTAAGCTTGCGCGGGCCTCTGCCAATCGAGCCCGCTCACACGCCCCTCCTTCCACTGTCAAAGGCCAAACATTTCACTTGTTTATTTGTCTATTTTTCCAAATGTGCAGCCCATGGCTGCGTGAGGAGCGTCCATAAGCACAGGGCTGACTGTTGGGGGTGGGGGGGGGGGCTCCAGCCCTGCAGGCTGGCCAACTTCATCTGTGAGAGAATCCAACAGGGTGGATCTCTTTTGCTGTTGATTTTTTAAAAAAAAAATCTATGAATAAGAAAAACTGAAATGTTTCATAGTGTTATCATTTAGCTCTTACACAAAATAGGGGAATGGATTATTTCTAAGAATAAATAGGATGTAAACAGATTTGAGCAAATCTAACCCAACGATATTTTCATTTGAATAGCGAGTGAGCGCTTGAAAGCCATTAATATATATATATATATTTTAAAAAGCGCTGTGCAGTATTTTTGAATCTCATCATTGTTACTTCACTAAATTCTTTCAAGATGATGAATAAAACATAAACAAGCGAACGGGAGACGGTTGTTGCACGGGTGACTCCAACTGCAGATGGCTCACGGTGGGATCTGCGTGCTCCGTGTCTGGATTATGCTGGGTCAGCCACCCTCTCCCGCGTGTTCACTCACATGTGCTTGAGGCGGAAGCTCGTTCTTAACCCGTCTGAGGAGGTGTGGATTTGGGTTACCCAAATTGGCAGTCTATATTGTGAAGGATGTGGGTAGTGAAGACATAGAAAATGAATTTCTAGGGGCTGGAGAGATGGCTTTAATGATTAAGAGCGTGCACTACCCTTGCAGAGGGCCCAAGTTTGGCTCCCAGGGATGCGATGCCCCCTTCTGACATCTTCAGGTACTGCACTCAAGTATACACACATACAGAGACGTATATAATAAACTCACATAACTAAAACTAAAACAAATCCTTGAAAAGAAAATACATTCCTGAGTAAATTGACGCTTTCACCATGGGAATGCAATAAAACTAGATCATAGTCTGGATTCAGCTGTTTTTGAACTTGAGAGTCAGGAATCTAGAGGGGACACTGAGTTTCAAGTTCAGATGTAACACAAGCAAGAAAAGACAGGCAAATCTGTGTCTTTATAGGCGTGGATGCACCACAGAGCTTCTCAGTCAAATAAAATTCCTTGGGTCTCTCAGGTCTTAAAAAAATTTTAAAAAGATATTTCTGTGTGTTGGGGGAGAGAGTTGTGCTGTGGGACAACGGTCTGTACCCTGTCACATTTTAAAGAAATGCTCATGGGCCAGTAGCCAGGCAGGAAGTAGAGGTGGGGCAACAAGAATTCTGAGAGGAGGGAAGTTTCAGTCTGCGGTTGTCACCCAGACACGAGGACACAAGAAGTGACTGCTTCACTGAGAAAGGTACCAACCCACGTGGCTAACACAGACAAGAATAATGGGCTAATGTAAGTTATAAGAGTTAATAAGAAGCCTGAGCTACTAGGCCAACCAGTTTATAATAAATGAAAGCAGTGACCATGTGACTCTTTCCTGGATGACGATGGCATGGTCTTGTATGGATATTTATTGTTCTGCTTTATTTTTGGGGCAGGGTCTTCTGTACTTCAGACTGGCCTTGAACCGAACCTGACTATAGTTGAGGATGACCTTGAACAGCTGATCCTCCTGCTTCCACCTCTTTAGGCCTGGAATTAGAGGCGAGCTGTACCTGATACCTAGTTTGTGATGTGCTGGAATCGAACCCAGGACTTTGCATATGCCAAGAAATCACTCTACCAGCCAAGCTGCCCCCCTCGCCCTGCGTTTGTTGTTCAGATTGGGGTGATGGGAAAGGGACAGACACATGACAGTCTCGAGGGCGAAGGGAGGCAGATGTGGCTGCTGCCTCTGAATCTGTTACAGTGACACACGCCTGTGAAGAGAAGAAGACTCCAGTTCTGAGACAGTGTGGCACGCATTTGGATTCTGAGGGATGCTGAGTGTAGTGGAGTCAAATGGAAAACCAAGTGGCTCCCGCACCCCTGAATGCTTCCAGAAATTAACCAGCAGCCTCTCATTAATATGCATCTTAATTTTTTAATAAGGGAAGGTTGGGCGTAAAAAAATGAATAACTGATTTTAGTTTTTTTTCCCCAAAAAAAGAACCTTAAGATTTATACAGCTGTTTCTCTGTCTCCTATGTATAATTTGATAATCTGTATTGTACTTTATTAATGTTGTTGATTTCACGCTGGAATGCAGATATAAAGAAGGCAGTGTGGAGGGAAGAGATTTCATCACAGGGTAATCAGGGCTAGAATTTAAATAAGACATTATTAGCATGGCAATGCCTTTCTCCTCATTCCGCAGGCTACCAGAGTAGATCTGGGTCCACAGCTGGTGAGCCCCCTGGACTCCCTGTTGGGAGTCATTAGGTTCAGAAAGCAGTTTCCAGGGAGAAGGCTGAAGGCAGGATTTCATATTTGGGACTGTTGGTCCACAGCCTCCATCTTAACTCAGCCTCTTTCAGGAACTGGGGAGGTGGAAAGCAGGTGGGATGACACAAGACTTGATGGTTTCTGCTGATGGTTTGGGGTTGACCAGATGTCCACATGGACAAGATCTACCTTTAGCTCTGGATTCCCTCCTAAGTCCTGGGCTTGAATTAGCCAACAGAAGAAAGTGTGTGAGCTGAAAGGAGTTCTTCTTACTCTGATGGGCAGGGTACAGTCCTTGCAAAAGTTTGTGTGTATCTATATTTGTGGTGTCTCACTTAGAGGTTCCAAGAATTGTACACACTGCTACACATGTAGACACTGCCCCTCCACACTCACCAGCCATCTTCAGGAGAAACCTCCAAGGTAAATAAGAACACAAGAATCACACCTACCTTCTTCTCTCAGGTTGGGGGTGGGAGGAAACAGAAACCTAGGAAATTCATCTAATCAGGACAAAGATGAAGATAAATAAAAAACTGAAAAGAGACAGAAGACAGTGTTAGGTCAGGTGCTAAGGACTTTGGATGAGATATGGTGGTAGCAGGCTTTCTCTTGGGCCACCAACCCTAAATCATGACCTGGAGGTTTATTATTAGTTATGAATGCTCTGCCTTAGCTTAGATTCATTTCTTGCTAGCTCTTATAACTTATTTTAACCTGTTTCTCTTCATCTACATTTTGCCTTGGGGATTTTTACCTTTTTTTCATTCTGTGTGTCCTACTTTCACTGCTTGCTCTGTGTCTGTCTGTCTGTCTGGCAGCTGACTCGCCCCAGGAGTCTACCTCTGTTTCCCCTGTTTTTTCTCTCTCTCCTCTCTTTTCTTCTCTAGTTCCTAGATTTCTTCTCCTACTTATTGTTTCTGCCCACCAGCCCTACCTATCCCTCTTCTGCCACACTATTGGCTATTCAGCTTTTTATTAGACCAATCAGGTGCCTTAGGCAGGCAAGGTAAAACAGCAACACATCTTTACATAATTAAACAAATGCAGCATAAACAAATGAAACACATCTTTACCTAGTTAAAGTAATATTCCACAACATACGATATGATGAGCCTCCTAAAAGGCCAAAAAAGACAGTTGGCTTTGGCACATGCCTCAAAGGTCCCTGAAGCCCCTCAGTTTTTATTGTGTGTGATATTCCATGGTGGTTTTGATTCAGAGGGTTAGTTTTCCTTGAAACTTGTTTTTACCCCACATAGGACATACTATGTCCTGACTTTTTTTTCTTCTAGAGACAGGGTTTCTCTTTGTAGCTCTGGCTGTCATAGAACTCACTTGGTAGTCCAGGCTGTCCTGAAACTCCAAGATGTACCTGCCTCTGCCTCCTGAGTGCTGGGATTTAGGATGGCTGCCACCATACCTGGTTCCATGTTTTAGTTTTAGTCCTATTTCATTTGGTGTCCCTCTCATTTTCCTTCAGTAGAACAAGATTGTCAGGAGATACAGAGGTAGGGAATGTGGGACCAGGCAATAGAGAGCCAGGAAACATGGAGCCAGGGAACCCAAAGCCAAGGAACACAGAACCAGGGAACACGGAGCTAGGGAACCCAGAGCCAAGGAACACAGAACCAGGGAACATGGAGCCAAGGAGCATGGAGCCAGGGAACATGAAGCCAGGGAACATGGAACCAGGGAACACAAAAGCAAGTGAAGTTGTAGAAAGGTAAGGACCTCTCAAAGCCGACAGCATCAACACTGGGTGAGACTAAAAGTTACTGGGATAAACAAAGAGCGTATAATGGTCAGTCTTCATTGTCACCGAGGCAGTCCCCTGTCTCCATATTCTATGACTATGTTTATTACATGATCTCTTGTCGTGTCTCCCTGGTTACGTTTTCCTTGCTCTGATTGCCTGGTTCGTGTGCCCTAGCTTCACATCCTCTGGGTCTGTGTTCCCCGGTTCTATGTTCCTGTACAACACATTAGTTACTCTCCCCCATGGGAATGCATGATGATTTTGGTGTATGGCATACCAAACTGAGGTGTGCAGCTCTGTGACAGCCACTTTGTGTAGAGGAGGACCTTGCCTCTATGCTGTAGGGTGTCTGCTAGGTTTTCAGTTTCACTGATCGCTCTTGGCAACCACATTCCAGACGGCCCGGACTTGGAGAAGCTGTGGAGGTTCATGCTTCTGAGGACAACTCAATGTGGCATTTGGGTCAGGTGACCTAGGTGTGGGAGCTGCAGCCTGCACTGTGGATCCTGTCACACTCCTTGGTCACTGTTGGCTTGAATTCCACTCCCGAGATTAATGTGCCCCTGTGTTCTGGGTCACTGATGTTCAGTCGATCAGATAGCTTCAGAATTACGTTTCATATTTCCAGCATGATTTTAGAGTCATTGTTCCTCTGATGGTTTCTGGAATTTAGCTGGGAATGGTTCTGTTCTGTGACTGGAAATGTCTCTTTTCCAGCTCCTCCGAGGTTTAGAAGTGAGCTCTTCACAGACCTCGCCCTCCAATGCTCTTTACTGGGTTCTCACTTTGCATTTCTTGGGTGCCTTGCTTGTGCACGGAGGATATGGGTCTAGTGTGGGTTTAGTTCTCAGGGAAGCAACAGTCTCTGATATGTCACCAACCCCTTTGATAACATCTCCTCCCCCGAGAAGCAGATATTCTGTCAGTGCTGAACACACATCTAATTTCTTCATCCCTGGACCACTAATGCTGCTGGCTGATGGGAGGGCCATTTCACACACAGGGAAACGGAGGCAAAGAGAATTGCATCCTGTGGCCCCACAGGAAGAGGCCTGAGTGAGAATCTTTGGATCTAGGTTTCACCTTGGCATAGGGTTTTATTCTGTTTGCTTGGATTCCTGATGTGAGAGGCTCATCTCTCCATCCCACCACCATGGCTGAGCATAAGCAGGATGACGTGGAAGCTGATGATGGCCAGAAGCCCACGGAAGGGCCTGGTGTTTGGTGAATAGGTTGTACAGGAAGCTGCAGAAGATAGACCTTCATGAACCAATCACTTCTTCATTAAGTCTGAGGAAGGGCGTTTCTCATGCTTTCTCTACCACTGAAGTACAGGGGAGGAGAGATGCATGTGTCTCCTGGCTGGTGAAACACTGACCTTGCTTTTCCCATTCTGATTTTCTGTCGACTTCACCAGAGCCGTTAAAGCAGTATTTCGTGGCCATGGGGATTTTTTTTCTTCCCAAACTGTGCTGTGATCTCCTGGGCTTGTGGCATATGTAACCACAGAAGCCGAAGGAGGGTTCTCCAGAAAATAGCAGACATAATTTTCCATGTTTGTGAAGGCTGGCAGACAGGATGGCCTGTGAAACTGTCATGGGCTTTTCTGTGGATAAAATTGGTTCTCATCAGTTTCCTACCTGTGCCCGGATGGCAAAGGGCATCTGGTGTGGCGTCAAAGAGCCCCTTCCAGTCTCTGTGGACACAGGCATGCGATGCTGCTGGACCATGCAGGAAGAGAACATCTCACCACTGCAGGGGCAAGGAGCAGCTTCTCTCTGCATCCACCACCTCCTCCATGGCTCTTCCTCCCCTTCAGGGGTACTCTGCATCCTTAGCTCCCATCAGCTACTCCTTGCATCTTTCTGGCTCCATCCTGACCATTCCCCCATTACCAGTACTGTGCTGCATCCCTGTGGTGCCTCTTGCTGACCCTGGTAATCTACGCAGGACCAACCTCATCCGTGTCTCCTGCCCTCCTGGTGCACATCTGCAGCTCGTGTCTTCTGGTTTCAGGCCTGATTCTGGAAGGGCGATAGTTACTTCTGCTTTAATGCTCCGTGACTATTCATTCCACTCTGCCATGTTTAATGGAATCCTTAATGGCATCTATGAAGAAGCCCACAGACTATAAATAAACACCCTCTTTGGTATTAAAAGGGTTTTATACAATATAAAATTTAGAGCACATTTTTTTTTTCAAGAAGAGCTCCGGCATTAATATTCATAGGCGCCCTAAAGTAGTAGAAGCTATTCTATCTTCGCATAATGAGTTTTCGGTGTGTTTCAAAGTCAGCTGCAATTGTGTTCTTTGCCATGACAATTAGAAAGGTCATCTTGTCTTGCAGGCTCCATTACAGCTGTAAACCAGCTTGTGGCTGTCACTGTGGAATGCATTAGGGCACCTGTGCACAAATACTAGGAGGAGACAGACTTCTACCCAGGAAGTGTAGTTGCTCCTGTCTGATGACCAAACCTGAACCTACCTTAGAGGGTGTAAGGACAGAGAAACTTCTAAACTAAATTCTCCTGTCTTGGTTAAATTTCATTGATTAAATTGTTTGAGTCCTATGAAGTTAGATATAACGAGGTTCCTAGACATTGGATAGAGAAACTTGGTAGCACATGCCTGGACTCCCTGAATGGGACAAACAAAAGGATCTTGAATTTCAGGCCAGCCCGAGCTACCTAGTGAGTCTCTCTCTCTCTTTCTCTCTCTCTCTCTCTCTCTCTCTCTCTCTCTCTCTCTCTCTCTCTCTCTCTCTCTGTCTCTGTCTCTCTCTGTCTCTCTGTCTCTGTCTCTCTCTGTCTCTCTGTCTCTGTCTCTCTCTCCCACACACACACGTGACTGGGGAGGTATCTCAGCGGGCAAACGGCGAGTTGTGTAGACACAATCAGACCTTTAAATGCCAACACTGGGGAAACGGAGGCAGTCAGATCCTTGAGGCCGAATGGCTGGTTAGCCTAGCCTAACTTTTCAAATTCAAGGCCAGTGAGAGCCACTGTATCAAAAAACAAGATGGATGATACCTGAGGAATGACAGCCTAGGTCCTTGGGCCTCTGCATGCAAGCATACACATGTGTACCACCCACAAACATGCACACACACGCACATGCACGTGTATGTTCACTCACTCATGCTGCATACAGATACACGCACTAACGAACAATGCCCCGCCTCTAAAAGCAACACAAAAGATAAGGGAGCGAGTGATAATTTTCCAAATGAAAGTGAGAAGAATGAGCGGGTGTTGCGGTTGGTTATCTAATTCAGAAGCCTGCCTGTCGCCACGCGAGGCACCGTGGCTGGCCTCCTTGTGCGCTCACAGACAAAGCGTGTTCTAATTACCTTAGGACAGATATTTTATTTCTTAAATTTAATTTTATCTCTTCACTGATCATTAAAGCCTGACAATATCACACATTTCTGGGGTAGCCTGTGGTGTTATAGTACAAGTGGAATTATTAAATCAGATTCAGTCTCGCTCTCCTAGCCCTGGATTGCTTCTATTTACTTCCTAACATTTATGCATTTAATCTGTGTGCACGCATGTGTGCTGCAGTGCATGTATGGTCACGAGGACAGCTCGTAGGAGCTGGTTCTCTCCTGCCATGTGTGCTTTAGGGGTCAAGCTCGGGTCATCAGACTTGTCAACAAGGGCCTTCATCTGCTGAGCCCGTCTCCCTGGCCCCACCCTGTATGATATTTTGGTGGAAACACCCGAACTCCTTTCTTTCAGCTTTTGAAATAGTCTGTTATTGTTATATATAGTCAGTTCATTTCTAAAACATTGGCCATTCACACTGCAATCTTGGTCTGAGCCAGTCCCTTCTGGCCACGTGTGGGGCCGTGACAGACCCAGTCCTGTGTCTACCTGTGTGTCAAGGACCATCACTGAAAGCCCCTAGAGTCACCTGTGGAGACCCTGTCCCAGAGAAGAACAGGAGGAGGCTGGACAATGTGTTTTCATCCCGGGGTAGAGAGGGTCCAGATCATAGAAGCTATTCCAGCCAAGCCCAGCTTGGTGAGTCAGTGAGTTTATCTGGGTTCCCTGCATGGAACATGGAGACTCAAAACAACGGGGGTTCTGTGAGGAAGTCCCCCACTTCCCGCCATGGGTGATGGCTCACATAAGCTGCAGGTCTGCAGTTCCCTACACAACATGCAGATGTTTGCTTGCTGGAGAGTCTCCTCTGGTGGTGAGTTGTTGATTGTTTGTGTAACCTTGTAAGCTCCACGAGTTTCCCTGCCCCTTATAAGAGGAATTTTTTTCTTTTTTTTAATTGATTTTTATTGAGCTCTACATTTTTCTCTGCTCTCCTCTGTGCCGTAAGAGGAATTTTTTTTTTTTAAGAAAAGGATTTATTTTATTTTAAAGTGTGTGTGTGTGTGTGTGTGAGTGTGTGTGTGCACGTTCACGTTACTTCAGGTGTCTTGGAGGCCAGAAGAGAATCAGAAACCCCAGAGTTACAGGTGGTTGTAAGTTTCCTGATATGGATTCTGGGAACAGAATTCACATCCTCTGCCCTGTGTGTGAGCGCTCTTATCTGAGGAGCTGGCTTTCTGGCCCAGAGGGAATGCTTTAATCTCAGGTAAACAGCTGTCTGTGTGCCCAGTCGGCTCCTTCCAGAACCACGTCGCTGCGGATGCTTCTCGTGTGCCTCAGAAGCATGCCTCCCACTCCCAATCGTCAGGTTTGGAAAGACCACCAGGTACGCTGACCACTACAGCATCTACCCCGTTTGTGTCTGTCACCTGGAGAGGGAGACTGAGAGGGGGTGGAGAAACCCTGGAGGCCCACACAGGAGGGGGTCAGATCTCTGCCCTGATATGAAATCTTTTTTTTTCCCTTTTGAGAGAGGATCTTTCTACATAGTCCCAGCTGTCCTGGAGCTTGCTGTACAGACCAGGCTGGCCTTAAACTCACAGAGATCCACCTGCCTCTGCCTCTGCCTCGGGAGTGCTGGGATTAAAGGTGTACACCACTCCACCCTGATCTATTATGAAATCTTAGGCTGAGAACAAAGAATCTTTAGTCCAGTGAGCATTGGGATATTTTTAAAAAGTCTAATACCATAAGGAAATGATGAATCTTTGGGGAAACAGTTATCTTCTCTCCTAATTTAAATACATTTCTGTTGGACTGCTACACAGCCTGGCGTGCCTGCCTAGCCCAGGAGGCCACACACACTGAATGCTCCCTGCCCCCTCCCCACCACTGTGGGCAAATTCAGTTCCTCCTTCAGATTAGGATTCCACAGCTCTGGGTCCCTCAGGTGTGTCCTTTTGAATTCCAGCCTCTCCTTTACAAACACTGCACGGACGCTGTGTGGGAGAGGGGCAGCCCTGGGCCCGTGGGCCAGCGGACGAGGAGGCCATTGTCGAGGATGGGAGGGAGGCATGATGGTTGCATACCAGAGAGAGAAGACAGAGAGAAAACCCATCTCTGCCTGAGCTGCCGTGCTCTGTATGGACTAGTTCCCCCTTGTAAGCCGCTGAAGGGCTGCAATTAACTTGTAATTACAGCCAGAAGTGAGCTCTTAGAAGGGATGAAGAGCAGCGCCACCGGGGCTATGGCCACAAGAGGGCGCTGTGGCGAAGCTCACCAGCAGAGGCCCTCTGCTGCGAGCCAGCTTAGGGGAGACTCTGGGGAAGAAAGAGCCATTCTGGGACCTTGTCTGTTACCTTGAGAGGCCCAGTTTTCTCTTTTCTTTTCTTTTCTTTTCTTTTCTTTTCTTTTCTTTTCTTTTCTTTTCTTTTCTTTTCTTTTCTTTTCTTTTCTTTTCTTTTCTTTTCTTTT